>NW_027529526.1:1715388-1771635 GCF_008692635.1 Crocuta crocuta
GAGCAATTAGAAGGGCTTCTTGAGTTCATATAAATTAGTAATTAGAATACTCAAATAATTGTTGATTACTTATTTTATTTTTTAACATTTATTTATTTTTGAGAGACAGAGCACAAGCAGGGGGAGGCGCAGAGAGAAAGGGAGACACAGAATCCGAAGCAGGCTCCAAGCTCTGAACTGTAGCACAGAACCCAATGCAGGGCTCGAACTCACGAACTTCAAGATCATGACCTGAGCCAAAGTCAGACACTTAACCAACTGAGGCATCCAGGCACCCCCAAGTTGATTATTTTTTAACATAAATAATAGATTAGTTTTTGTTAAGGCCTAACTGGCTAATTAGTCACCAAACATCTTTGCTTTTGACAGAAATTATATCAAGTTCATGTGGCAACATTAGTTTCCTTACATGCTGATTAGAAGCTCTGATGGGCAGATTTATATTTGATTATTAAGAAAATGACTACTAATTAATGTAGTCTAAAAGATAAAATATTTCAAAACATGTTCAATGGCAAGAGGTGGGGTGGATGTTAATAATCAGTGAAATCCATGAGGGGGGAAAATGTTAGAAATGATTTCATGCAAATACCCACATACGGAGATCTTAAGGGGAAACTTTCAAAACATACTTTCATTTACAGTGCAAGCAAATAACCCACTATATGTTTTAAGTGGTCAGAAAACCTATTTCTACCTTACTGACATTTTTCCTGGGCACCCTGTACAATGGGCACATAGAAAGTATTTGAGGGGTGCCTCAGTGGCTCAGTCGGTTAAGCATCCAACTCTTGATTTCAGCTCAGGTCATGATCTCCAACTTTATGAGATAGAGACCCACATCAGGGTCTGTGCTGACAGTGTGGAGACTGCTTAGAATTCTCTCCACCCCTGCCACCTCTCCCCCTACTGTGCTCTCTCTCTCTCTTTCTCTGAAAATAAACAAACAACAACAAAAAAGTACTTGATAAATAATTGTTTAAAATGTCCATAAGTGTGTGAGCTGATATTTTTCTATCCCATTGATCTATTTAGGTCATAGTACATTTTTAAAAACTCAGATTTGTGTTTCAAACTCAGAGTCTAGATTTAGTGTCATTTATAATTATTAATTCACTCAACTCAGCACCTAATACAAGATAAGAAGTATGCAGAAGCACTGGGGCGATGAGGATGAAAACGACACGCTTTTGCTAATAAGCTGCTTATGATCTAATGGCAGAGACTGGTAATAAACTGCTCAACTGCACTGTATGAAGCGCTCTGACATTGACAGGACAAACATACCAGTTGCTAGAGTGTGAGGTGAGGAAGGAATACACTGGGGTGCCATAAACTGCACAAATATTATCACGATTCACCGCAACACAGGATAGGGTGAAGCACTGGGGAGACTTACTGGGTAGCTTTTACAATGTCACAGTTACTAGAGTCCTCTATAAGAGGAAGGGCTTCTCTCGCCTTGGCAAGGTCTTTGCTTTCATATGCACACACTCCATGTCGACCAAATCCTGGAGGGTGGGGGCCATGGCTGTGATTCCTGCACTGGAACATAAGAGTAATTTGACAAAGCACAGGGGGAGAATTAATGTCACGTTCAATTACATACGAAACCATCTGCTACCATCAACATGATCTATATTATCAAATTATAGAGTTTCTTTGAGTCTTACAGGTATAGCTTAGGGAAGATTTTCATCTTAATTCTATTCACTGAGATGAGTTATCAGAAAATTCCCAATTATATGTTTTGTCATTAAATAAAAGTCATCTCTAAGGGCACCAGCGGACCTTCTTACCTGTAGTAGGTTGAGGGTTACAGCTATTGACACATAGGAAGGTCGCCAGCTCTCTGCTTAGGGAGTTGTGGCAGCCACGCCCTAAGGATACACCCTCACCTCCCAATAAAACAAGTTCTTGAATAGGTATTAACTGGGGTCTTGGGGGAAGAGGAGAAAGTATTTTTTTAAATCTTTGACTAAATAATACCTCAAAATCTTCCAAGTTTGGTGAAACCATAAACCCACAACTCTAAAAGCTCAACAAACCCAAGTAGGATAAACCTCAAAACTGTACACGAAGGTATATTATAATCAAATCACCAAAAACCAATGTCAAGGAGATAATCTTAAGAGCAGCCTAAGGAAAAAGACACATTGTGTTCAAAAAAATCAAAGACACAAATGAATTCAGACCTCTTATCAGTAAGAGCAAGCCAAAACGCAAACACAACAGTTTTCAAGAGCTGAATGAATTACAAATCTGAAGCAACAGCAAAACTGTTCTTCAAAAATGGGGGTGAAATACATACTTTTTCAGACAAGCAAAAGATGAGAAAATTGCCAGTAAACTTATATTCTAAGAAATGATAAAAGAAGTTCTTCAGGCTTAAACGAAAAAATTCCAGATGGCAATCTGAATCAATACAAAGGAACAGAATGCCAGACTACATGGGTAAATATGTATAATTATGTGGGTAAGCATAACAGATTTTTTCTCATTTTTTAATTTCTTGATGATAGTAGTGAAACGGAAGTATCCTTATAAGTATACTTGTAAAAGATGTTACAATAGTTATAAGAGATACTACAGTAGTATTTATAGGTAGGCAGTGATAACTTAAAGTGTATAATGCTAACTAAAGAGCAACCTTTAAATGAAGAGGTCTAAGTAGTAAGCCAAGAGCAGAGATAAAATAAAATATGTAAAAGCCACCAAATTAATATCTTAAAAAGGCAAGAAAAGTAGAAAAAAATGAATAAAGAACAGAGAAGAAAAAGAAAAATGTACAAGATGATATATTTACACTTAACCACCATATTGATAATCATGTTAAGTGCAAATGGTCTAAAAAACAAAAAGACAGATTGTTAGATTGGATTTAAAAAAAAAAATTTTAATGTTTATTTATTTATTTCTGAGAGACAACATGAGCAGGGGAGGGTCAGGGAGAGAGGGAGACATAGAATCTGAAACAGGCTCCAGGCTTTGAGCTAGCTGTCAGCACAGAGCTTGACGCCGGGCTCAAACCCACAAACCGTGAGATCATGATCTGAGCCAAAGTCGGATGCCTAACTGACTGAGCCACCCAGGCGACCCCTAGATTAGATTTTAAAATACTACAACTACAAGCTGTCTACAAGAAAACTGCTTTAAATATAAAAATATACATAGGTTAAAAATAAAACAACAGAAAAAGACATGCTATGCAGAAACATTAAGCATAAGGAATGTAGCAGCTATGTTTATATAAGACAAAGTAGACATCAGCACAAGAAATATCAGAGATTAAGAGGGACATTTCATAATACTGAAGAAAGAAGCCAATGCATCAAGAACATAACAATCCCAAATGTCTGTGCACCTATAAAAAACTTTTCAAATTCATGAAGCAAAAACTGATGGAACTGAAAAACAAATAGAAATTTTCACAATTACATTTGGATATTTCAATACTTCTTTCAATAACTATGAAGGAGTAAACAGAAAATCCTATTGGATAGAGAAAAGGATAGAGAAGACTTAGCGCTATCCACCAACTTGATCCAATACATTTTCATAAAGCTCCACCCAACAATAGAACAGATTTTTTTTCAAGTGCACATAGAAAACCAAGACAGACAATATATTGAGCCATAAAACATGTCTCAACAAAGTTAATGGACTGAACACATACAGAATATGTTCTTTACTACAATAGAATTAAAATAGAAAACAATAACCAAAGGGTATGTGGAAAATTCTCAAATATTTGGAAACTGAACACCACATTTCTAAATAAACTATAGCTCACAGAAGAAAACAAAGAATAACTGGAAAATATTTTGAACTGAATGGAAAACAAAACAGCAAAATGTGTAGGATGCAGCCTGAGCAGTGTTCAGAGTGAATTTTTAGCTTTAAATGCCAAACAGGCAAAAAGAGTCTAAAATAAATGATTTAAGCTTTCACCTTAAGAATCTAAAGGAAAAAAATTAAATTCAAAGTAGACAGAATGAAGAAAACAGTAAAGGTAGAAGAAATCCACAAAATATGGAAAACAATATAGAAAATCACGCAAAACAAAAACTCATTCTTTCGAAGGAATAAATTAAAAAAAATAATAAACCTCTAGTCAAATGGATCCATAAAAAAGAAGATGTCAGTGACAAATAGGCTTAAAAAGGAGACATCAATATAAGATTCTATGAACATTAAAAAGGTAATAAGGCAGGGCTCAGTCAGTTAAGCATTCAACTTCAGCTCAGGTCATGATCTCCTAGTTTGTGAGTTCGAGCCCCACGTCCAACTCTGTGCTGACAGCTCAGAGCCTGGAGCCTGCTTCAAATTCTGTGCCCACCCCCCGACCCCTTCCCCCACTCACATTCTGTCTCTCTCTCTCTCTTAAAAATAAACATTAAAAAAATTAAAAAGACAATAAGACAATACTGAGAACATCTTTATGTCAATAAATTCAACAACCTAGATGGAATGTACAAATACCTCAAAAGACAGAAG
This sequence comes from Crocuta crocuta, assembly GCF_008692635.1. Classification (NCBI taxonomy): domain Eukaryota; kingdom Metazoa; phylum Chordata; class Mammalia; order Carnivora; family Hyaenidae; genus Crocuta; species Crocuta crocuta. The sequence continues at coordinate 1,719,886 of NW_027529526.1, forward strand.
TTATCAAAATGGGCTTAAAAAGAAATGAGCAGCACTCTAGCTATTAAAAAAATTGAATTCATAATTTTAAAACTTCCCATTAGGGGTGCCTAGGTGGCTCGGTTGGTTGAGAGCCCAACTCTTGATTCCAACTCAGGTCATGACCCAGAGTCATGAGATCAAGTCCCTCATCCAGCTCAACGCTGAACACAGACCCTGCTTTAGATTCTCTCTCATTCTCTCTGTCTCTCTGTCTCTCTCCTTCTGCCCCTCTTCCCCGCTTGCATGCACAGACGCACATGCTCTCTCTTGCTCCCTAAAACTCAATCAATCAATCAATCTTCCCATTAAAAAAAAAAACAAAACCCAGGTCCATATCACTTCTAACTGGTGAACTCTATCAAAATACTTAAGGAAGAAATGATACCAACTCCTTCAGAAATGATAGGGAATTCTTCTCAGCTCATTTTTGGAAGCAGCATTACCCTGATACTAAAATCAAGAGACATTATAAGTAAAAAACAAAATAAAATAAAAAAACAAAACAAAAAAATAACTACAGACTCAATACCCTTCATAAGCATAGATGCAAAGACCTTTAAACAAGACATTAGGCAAAGTGTACCCAGTAACACTATGTAAAAAGAGTAATATATATTATGGCCAAGCTTAGACATTTTAAAACAAATCAATGTGACTTACCACATTAAGAGAATAAAGGAAAAAAATACATTCATTTCAGGAGAATAAAGCAGTTGACAAAATTCAACACCCACGCATGATAAAAAACTCTTGGATAAAAATTCCTGGCACACTAGGGAAAGAACGGAACTTTCTTAACCTGATAACGAGGTACAGGATAAGAAATCTACAGCTACCACACACTTTGTGGTAAAAGACTGCATGTTTAACTCTAAAGACTGAAAACAAAGCAAGGATGTCCACTATCACCACTTTTTTTTTTTTTTTAAGTAGGCTCTACACCCAATACGAGGCCTGAACTCACAACCCCAGGATCAAGAGTTGCTTGCTCCACCAATGGAGCCAGCCAGGCACCCCATTTCTAATCAACACTGTACTGAAGTCCTAGACAGAATAATAAAGGAAAAGAAAATAAAATGCATACAGATTAGAAAAGAAACAAGTCCATCTTTATCTGCAGACAACATGATCATGTACATAGGAGATCTAAGGAATCTTTATAAAATTTACAGTAGCATCAAAAATATAAAATACTTAAGATGATTTTATACCATTTCCAGCATTTTCAGTTACATTAAAGGGGGAGGTTCACATCAAATGTCTAGCACACCATTTCTAGCAATTGAAACTGGCTATTTCATCATTCCTTCTTGTTCTTTACCATAAGGTTACCCAGCCTTCACCCACCTTATTCATGAGACCTAGCTCTCTGAACAGCCTTTCACTGTTTACAGACATCCCCCTCCAAAAAAAAAAACAAAAAACAAAACAAAACAAAAACATTCTGAAAGGATAAATACACATTAAGAACAGAAAAATTGAAGATATTTGAAATAATATGCCTCAGTCAATTCTCCAACAGTTCCAAAAAAGGCTTAATTGAGAAATGATAGTTTTACTGAAATAAGTCTATAACCCCTCAACAGGTTTACTAAAAGCAAATAGCCTTTTCTTTTTTTAAGTTAACTTACAATAAATTTGACTTCTTGGTATGTAGTTCTATGAATTTTAACAGATTACGCATAGTGTTGTGTAACCACCACCAAAATCAAGATACAATCCAGTTCCAACATCTCAAAAAACTCCACCGGGATAGTCCTTTGTGGTCATACCCTCCCCAAATCTCAACTCCTGGCAATTGCCGATATGTTCTTCATCACTAGTTTCATATTTCCCAGAATGTCATATGGAATTATACAGTATATACTCTTCTGAGACTGGCTGCTTTCATTTAACATAATAGTTTTAAGACTCATCCAAGTGGTTTTCTGTTATTAAGAGTTCTTTCCTTGCCGTATAGTATTCAATTATATGAATATATCACAGTTTATCCCTTCAAACAACCCATGTGAGTTGTTTCCAGCTTTTGGCAATTACAAATAGAGCTGCTATAAACATTCACGTACAAAGCTTTTGTATGAACATATGTTTTTGCTTCTCTAAGAGTGAGACTGCTTGCCCATCTGGTAAGTATACGTTAAATTTATAAGAAATCACCAAATTATTTTCCAGATTGGCTATACCACTTTGCATTGCCACTAGAACGTGTGAGAGTGCCAACTGCTCTGCATGCCCACAGGCGCCTGGTGTGATGAGTGTAATAGATCTGTAGCAATACACCATCATGGTCTTAACTTGTGTATCTCTTAATGGCTGAAGCTGAGTATCTTTTCATGTCATCTGTTTGCTTTCTTTGGTGAATTGTCTTTTACCCATTTATTAATTGGGCTGTTTGTTTTCTTGCTGTTAAGTTTCGAGAGTTCTTACATTATACATTCTAGACACAAGTCCTTTGCCAGATAGATTTGCAAATATTTCCTCCCAGTCTGTAGTTTATCTTCCTATTTCTTAAAAGTCTTTTATATAGCAAAAACTTTGAATTTTGATGAAGTCCTATCTATCAATTTTTTTCTTTTATGTACCATGCTTTTGGTATCACTTCTAAGAACAGCAGTCTTGGGACCACAACTCCTCTGGTCAAAGAGGAAGTCTTCCTCCCACAGAGTTTCAGGCGCTTGTGCTGCCAGGAGACCTCCTTCTTGCTCCTTGAACCTGAACTAGAAGACTCCTCCCAGAGCACTCTGTCTGCACTGAGGCTCATCTCCATGGTTCAAGTTCAAGCATGGAGGGGAACAGGGGGTGAAACCCCAAGGGAAAAATATGTAAATTCACTCCTGGTTCAGTGGTTTTTTTGAATTCTGATCTTTCCCCACAATCTACCTGTTACAATTTACTTCTCAGAATCCTTAAACGGCTGCTACTTACATTCTGCTCAGTGCATTCGGTGAGATAGGCAGGGCCGAGTGCACTTACTCCGTCTTACCCAGAACCACAGCCACAGTTCTCTTTTCAATAGATAGGTTCTGCTTTAGCTGGTGAATTCAGCCTCACTACCTGACACTCCTTACACACAAGCATACTCGCACCCAGCTAAAAAATAAACATATAGGTCGTGAGATTAAAACATAAATAAGAATATTACTTCAGGATTCTTTTCATCATATCACAGCAATTATAATTATATCCAATTGGAAGAAGACAAGCTGTGGAGGGAAGAGTGGAACTATGCTCAGAAGTATTAGAGTGTCAGTAAATAGCAGATGTAGGTTAAAATGGACACAGCAGTCAGTCTACTTTTTATATCAACATTAATTTTTTAATTACAAAGTGATTCATATTCATTTTTAAAATCTAGCAATATAAAAGGGAATAAAGGGTAAACAATCTGGACTATTTTCCCTCTAATCTTACAGCACCAGAGAAACTACTACTAACAGTCGGTATATCCTTCCTCATTATGTATATAGCTAACGCTTGCACAGCTCAGGTTTAAACTACACAGGCCACTTACACACCGATTTTTTATATATATATAAATACACCATAGTACTGAGATGTATTTTCTTTTCCTTATGATATTCTTATTAACATTTTCTTTTCTCTATCTTACTTTATTCTAAGACTACAGTATATAACATATAGAACGTACAAAATATGTGTTAATCAACTATTTATCTTATCAGTAAGGCTTCTGGTCAAGAGCAAGCTATTAGTACTTGAGGTTTTTAGGGAGTCAAAAGTTACACATGGATTTTTTTTTACTGTGTGGAGGGGTCGGCACCTCTAAACCTAGTGCTATTCAGAGATGCAGACTGATTTCAGCCTTTGCCTCTATAAAGAACTCTACACCCTATACATTTCACAGCATTGATTTCCCAAAGTAGGACTGCTGGGTCAGAAAATATATGTTTAAACATAAATAGATACTAAGCAACTACTTTCCCCATTTCACTCTCTAAACAGCAAGTATGTAAGTGTTCTTTTTTCCCTACAAACCTCCCCATAACTGAACATTATCAATCACTTTACAATTTCGCCAATCCGATAACTAAAAATAGCATCTTGTTTTTCGTTTGCAAGTCCCTCATTGCTAATGAATCTGAGTGTGTTTGTTATGCTTATTGGCTTTCCTATTTTCTCTTTTGTGGACTGCCTTTTCGTAGTCTACTGTTCTTCTAGGAGACTGTATATCTTTCCCCATTTATACGTTAGGAAGATTAGCCTTTTGCGTATATAGATTTTTCAACGCAGAAATTTACTCAACCCACAGATACAAATTTGTTGCTTCTCTTAACGCCTTAAGGCATTAAGAACATCAGCTTCATTTTTCACGTAGAAAAGTCGAGGAGGATTACACCTCTCAATGTAAAGAATATCCACAATTAAGAGCATTTATTTCTTTCAGCAATTAATTACTATGTATTTATGGCATACAAAGCATCATGCTAGGGGCACAGCAGACATGGGTATCTATCCTCCAGGAGTGTAAGCCTAGCAGAGTCTAATAGAGGCAAACAGAGTCAAGTACTAATGGGAGGCAACATGTGATTAAGTGGCAAAAATGGGTGGTAACGACTAAAGAACAGGAGCTACCCTCTGTTCACGTCATCATTTTTTGCCAAAAATCAGATCAGAGGAAACCTAAAAAATGATTATAGAAAGTCAAAGCCTGGTTTCAAAGTCGTGATCCCCAAAGTCAGGCAAGGCCAGTCAAGGCCATTTATGCAGTGACCCACTGGGTGATGGGAGAACGCGTTAAGGCTTCTATTATAATGATTTTTACCTTTTTTTAAAAAAGGGGAAACACAAAAATTCACAAATCCGGTTCTTTAAGATTTACTAATTTTAGCACTGCCAGCCTGTTTTGAATTTTTGTATCAAGCAAGTCACTCTTTTACAGTCTACTTACAAAGTAACCAGGGGGCAGAGTAAAAGTTCTACCACCCAGAGGGGTTGACAGCGGGACCTTCAGCATCCCGCAGTACTATCAGGGTAAGTTCATTTTCAAGTTACTCCTCTGGAAATAAGCAAGTGGCTTAAATTGATTCCTGCAAAGAAGCCATGAAGTACGATAATAATAACAGCATAAGTATAAGCAAACAAGAAAACAGCAGAGCTGATACTTTTATTCATAGTACCTTCAGTAGCACCTAAAGTAAAACCAAAGCCAATGTGGTCTAACAAAAAGCCAGCCTCCCTCCAAAAAAAAAAAAAAAAAAAAAAAAATCTAAATTAATCAAAAGGGCTACTTCGAAACAGGTTTATAATTATTATTTTTAGTTGAAAACCTTACCACAAGTATATATTGAGCTGTCAATCAATGAATATAATTTAGAAACATCTTCCCAAATCTTACAGTAACATGCCTTGTGAGGATAGGGATTTGGCAATGGGCTCCTGTTCCCAGCCCTCATGTACATCAAACAGAGGGAAGCTGAGCTTTTTAAGTGCCAGCTGACAACGTAACACAGAACTGTCCCATCAATGTGTAAGTTAGAGTGATCAATTCCCAACAAGTGATTAATAAACTGCAGTCAGTACCTGGATGATTTGGACTTTGCGGCGTACAGTGCAGGCTTTGTGTATCATTCTATTAATCTCACAGTACATAATGTTTTATAAAAATGAAAATTGGGGATTCCGCTTTTCACATTAGGGTAGGGTTTTACTCTGGGGGTGCATGCTCAAAACAGTTTTCCTGATAGGAGTGCATCCTCAAAGCAGCTTAGAGATCTCCTTTGCTTTGGATATCACACACCCCCAAAATTTAACAAGAGTTACAGGTGACAAAGGGAATGATCGGCTTTGGGGGAGCTCAACTTTGGAAGCCATCACATAAAAATATCTAAGGAAAGCAACCATACATTCCCATCACCAAGACTGAAGCAAGATAATAAATCCTTCCTAGAAATTACTCTCTAGTTATATAAATAACTCCTTCCTAGAAATCACTCTCTAGTTATATATATATTTATATATAAAAAGCTTAAATATTCTCTAATTTCATTTTGACCATGTTGAAAGGTAAACCCCTTGAGAACAAGGCCAAAGTCTAAGATTTCGTATTGATGAATGATAGCGGCTAATCGTCTACCCTATTTTTGACATCAGTTTTTCCATTTGTAAAATGCAAAGAACAGGCCAATATAGCTATAAGGTTCCTTCCACGTCCATCCCGTACGGGTCTAAGAGGAGCTGTTACAACCGTCTTTACTGAAATGTGCACTGACAAAGACTTCACATAAACACCCTTTGCGGCAGTGAAGCTCTACTGCTACGTGGCTACACATCTATGGTGATTTTTACAACAAAGTCCCTAAATTCTTTGATATCTCTCCATCAAGAGGAGAGGGTCTGCGTCCCTCCCTCTCAAGTCTGAGCTCTGGGACTGCCTCACTAATAAAATGCCACAGAAGCGATGCCCCCCAGTTTGCTGGCCCGGAGCTTAGAAACGGGCAGCTTCCTCTCTCTGTCTCTTGAGATACTCATTCTTGGAACCTGGCCACCACGCGGGCAGAGGCCCAGGCCCATATAGGTGTTCCCGCTGAAAGTCAACATCAACTGCCCGATATGTGAGTAAAGACACCACCAGATGATACCAACCTCGGCCACTAAGTATCCCACATTATGAGTCTTCCTCGCAGAGGCTCCAGACACAGGGGAACAGAAACAAACCATCTCTGCTATGCCCTGTCCAAATTCCGGACACACAGTGCATGAGCATGGCAAAGGGAGTTTTATACCACTATGTTTTAGGGTGCTTTGTTACACAGCAATAGAAAACTAGAACAATTTTAAGATATAAGGGATCATACATTTTCCACATGGAGATATCGTGAATCATATTATTTTTCTAAATAGTAAATAAGAACTATTAAAGTTACAGTGGGCATTAACTAAAAAGAAACCCAAGATCTAAAAAAATCATATTCAAACCCTGAGGATCACCCTAAATCCTGCCAGAGTATCAAATAAAATAAAGAGAAAGCTAACAGATAACCATTAAAACTTCTCATGACATTAAGAGAAGTACCAGAGTTGTTTTCAAGTTCATTCACTGGACATGTGTTTACAGAGTACCCACCAGTGCCGGGCACTGTTCTAGAGGCTAGGCACACAGCAGTGAACGTGACAGATGAAAGTCACTGTCCTCACAGAACTTACATTCAGTGGAAGGAAAGAGACAAAGTATGTTAAATGGTATCAAACAGAAATATGAAACAAGAAAGGAGACTAGGGAACGTTGCTGGTAATACTGAGGAAGAGGGGTTGCTGCAGTGAGGTGACATTTGCGTCAAAACCTTTAAGTGGTGGTTTTGTCGGTTAAACGCCCGACTGGGTGGCTCAGTCGGTTAAGCGCCCGACTCTTGATTTTGGCTCAGGTCATGATCTCACGTTTCGTGGGTTCAAGCCCTGCATCGGGCTCTGCTGTGCTCTCTCTCTCTCTCAAAATAAATAATAAGCTTTAAAAAAATGCAATACTCTTTATTAAAAAGAGAAAAAAGACAAAAAACCTTAAAGTGGTAGGGGAATAAGCCATGTGGGTATAATGAGGAAAGAGTACGCCAGACAGAGTGAAAAGAAAGTACAAAGGTCTTAAAACCCAGAGTGACAGCAGTTGATTAAGCAAGCAAGAAAGTAGTTAAAAAAAAAAAAAAAAAAAGAGCTCAGAGAGGAAACTAGGGGCCAAATGGCAACAGCAAATTCAAGCAAAAACCCAACAACACTGAAACTGGAACCAGTAGAACCAAATCCAACAAGAACAGGAATGTTTCACCCGTTCTTTGCTCACTGCTTTATCTCCAGCACCTATACCAGTGCCAGTGCCTGGCACATAGTAGAATGAATGAAGTCTTGGCTCTGTCGCTTAGCAGCTACTTGACTTTTAACAAATGACTCCGATTTTTTGAGCGCCAGTTCTAATCTTTAAAACTAGAGTAACAATCCCTCCCCAGAGGGTCACAGTGATCAAGCATGGGGGAATATTTTGCAAACTGTAGAGTGCCATGTACAGGTGAAATCTGTATTACTGTAAAATTATGATTATGATTATTATTATGGTATTATTAACAACAATTATTACTAACAATGACCACTCTACCATGTCCCATTAATTTCAGTCTCTAAATCATTCTTTTCCTCCATCTGTTGTGCAACTGGGGCAGGGCTATCTTCCCTTCAGCACAAGGGAGTGGACTTTAAGCACTTGAAGGCTTTTGTAAATGAGTGGCAATAATTAAGATAGGATAGGTACTCCTCTCAACTTTTCCTTGAGATTCTCTGAGAAATAAAATGAGGCATAGTTTCCAGGTGAAGATTCCACACCGGTTTGTAAAATCCAGTTGGCTTGCAAACTTTTTTCTTTTCTGTCAAAATGCAAGAACGCCTAACACGAGAAGAATAACTTAACACATTTCTCGACATGTTTTATTCTTTCTCTTAAACCTACAGCAGCCTGTTGAAAGGAGGACAGGAAGGAGGAAACATGAGAAACACTCTAAGGATTGGAAAGACATTGTTTTTCTTAGAGGCCAACTAATCCAGTCATCTCAAACTACCTGGATCCCTTTAAGGGCAGAAAATCTACACGTAACTCACTCCAACTGGAGACAGCTTCAGTTTTCTCATCAGTAAAAAGGAGATAATATCATGTTCTTCAAGAGGCTTCAATTCCGGAATAAACTAATGCATATAAAAGCATCTGGTACATGCTAAGCACTCACTAAATGTTGGCGGAATTTGGGTCTTCTTCATTTATTCAACATCAAGTGAACAGCTAAAGTATGGCAGGCAGCACTCTAGGCACTGGGAAAGGGCCGTAAGCAAAATTCTTGTTCTCCTGTAACTTCCCCCACTGGCCCGTTCTGTTCTCTGGAACTACATCTGGCTTCGGGCAGGATCTCCTCCACAACATAGCATCTTTTGAGGTTCTGCGGATCGCTATCAGGCACCTACCTCTCTTTCCACCCACATTTCCCCCAGCCTAAGCTAACAGCCTCAGTTCTTTGAAGGAGTCAGCAAGGATGTGGGAACAAAGGCTAAAACAGGGCTGGGTGGGGCGAAGGCAGGTGCCCAGGCAACTCCACGGAAAAAAGGAGATCAAGAGAACCGCACGGATTCCAGGCCAAGGTCAAGACGGGCTGGTCCAACTCAGGTGTGTCACCTGACACCTCTCCCAGGAACGGCCACACTCCCCTCCCAGTCCCCTGAGGTCGCTGCTGGGCAAGGGGGTACCGGCCCAGGGGGGGCGCCCTGGCCCCACCGTGTAGGCTGGAGAACCGGGAGGGCACTCGCCCGTTCGTCCTCGCCTTTTCTTTCCGGTCGCTTCGGAGAGAATTCCCAGCATCATTCTCGGCGTCTCCATGCTTCCTCCTCCCCGGCCCAGGCCCCTCCGCCCCCGGAGCCACCTCTTAGGAGCCGCCTCACACCTACGCCCTGTCCTCTCCCCAAGGCAGCCGCCGTTCTCCCGGCCCCAAGAACGCCAGCGTCCGGCCGCACTCACCTGCGAGCCCGGCCCCTCCATCTCGCCACTGGCGGCCGCGACAGGGAAAAGTGGCGGCGGCAGCTGGCGGGCCAGCCCCTTCGAGCCACCTTTACTCCCACTTCCTGCTTGCGGCCCCGCCTCCGCCGCGGCCCCCGTCGTGCCTTGTGCTGCCAATGGCCCTCGGGAGAGCCAATCCCTGCCCTTCCTTAAGTAGGGGGCGGGACTCTTCCGCCGCCGGGTAAGCTAGTGGGGAACCGCGAGTCGAAGGCCCCGCCCCCGTCCCGCCCCCGCCGTGTGCTTCCAGCCGGAGGCCGAGGCTGTGCAATGCGCGCCGTGGTTGGCGTCCACCTGTCCTTCACGCCTCATCCTGCCCCCCGACACACGCCCAGGATCAGGCTGTTACTCCAAAGCCGACCCACCATCTACTGAGAGCAAATGCAGACTTGGCTACTCAATAGCTACATAACCTTGTGAGAGTGTCTTATTTTACCTCAACTCCTCGTTTGTAAAATGGGGGAAAGTAAGGGTACCTACTTGACAGGTTGTCAGAGGACTAAATGAGAGAAAACTGCAAAGCCCCTTAGCCAATGCCTGACATATAATAAGGAATTAGTAAATGTTAACTAATAAAACATTCGCCACTCTCCACTTTTTGACCTTGAGCAAGTCACTTCCACCATCTGGGCCTCTGAGTTTTTTTCATACAAGACAGAAAATATGTGAGTTTCACTGATCAGACTAGGGAAAGATTGGGCAAGAGCCCTCCACCCCCGACCCCGCATTCTCCACGCCCTTTTGTGGACTGCATTGAAGAAGCTGGCATCTAAACTCTGTTCAGCTTGAAGGACAGCTATGAAGCTAGGCTAAGGCTTGACCCCAACCCTTGGGTAGCTCCGCTAGGGCAATGGGGTTCTCTTACCTCAGACCCCAGAAAACACTGGAGTCTTCTAGCCCAGCACTTAACACAGCCTTTGAAATTATTCTTTAATGTGTCTGTTGCCAAACTGAACCAGATTAATGGCTTTATAAGTTAAACTGGAAAGGAACTGAAAATATTATTCTGTAAAAATAGTTTTAATGATAAAATAAGTGTCTAGAAACCCAACAAAGTGATGGGGTTTCCCATAATAAACACTATAACACAATATAATTGTAAAAAAAAAACTTAATCATCATTATTATTATTATTATGCCCCTGCCTATTAGACATACTAGCCCTGAGTTGCCCCAAAGCCCAAACTCTTTGAGCCATAAACAAATCAGACAAAAATCTTGTTCTCTTGGAATGCTCTCCTGTTATCTCCTGTAATATCCCCCACTGGCCTGTTCTGTTCTCTGGAACTACGATCTGTCTACATTACAGAGTAGTGTCTTTTGAGGTTTTGCAGATGGCTATCACATATCTCTCTTTCCATTCACCTTTCCCCAGCCTAGATTAACAACCTCAATTTTTTTGAAGGAGTAAGCAAGGATTTGGTAACAAGAGCTAACACAGGGCCAGATAGGGGCAAAAGTGAGTGTCCAGGCACCCATCTCTGAACTCCTAGTGCCCAGCACAGCACGGGGATGTGGAAAATGGTTAGTATGATTTTATTGAGTGGATGGACAGAATGATTGGTGTGTCATCAACTTCTATGATACAAGAAAGGACAAATAGAAGTGTAAGAAACTTCCTGTGAGAGCCAGAGCAGTGAGCAATTGATTTGGACAGGCTAGGATGAGACATCGGGAAAGGCTTCATGGAGGAGAAAGTCTTCAGGTGTGGTTGTTTTGCTTAGCTAATAAGAGCAGTGTTTATTGATCACTTACTATGTACTGGCACCCGTGGCAGTGTTTTTGTATATATTATGTCTAATCCATGAAAGGAGTGTCAGTTTCCCCATCTCCCAAAAGAGAAAACCGAAGTTCTGACTATCTAAACCCCAAGTCACACAGCTGGTAAGTGGTCAAGAGAGGACTTAAACCCAGGTCTCTTACTGCAAAGGGCTTCAACTGAAGTGGTTTGGTTGTTTCACTTTCAAGGACTGAATTAGAAGCTGTTTTTGAACTTTTGGGATGTTTGAAATCTGTTATTTCAGTGCTTCTGCATTGGTATCCTCACACATGGGAAGATTCTGGAACAAATAAATCCTAACACCCTACTCTTTAGCAAGACGCCAACTCCCCTCTGCTCGTTTGTTTTATGCCTCCTTTGAACCACTTCAGATTGGGGTAAGTATGGTCACAACTGAGGGCTATATAAAAGCAAACCCAGTGAGGCCCGAAGTGCCACCATTACCTCACATGTTTGAAAACTCCTTTGGTGTGTAGGCAACTGTAGAACAGCATGAAGGTCAGAGCAGGCCCTGGAGTGGCCGAAAGCCACTGAGTGGCTGGCTGCTCTTGGGCGAGTTGCTCAATCTCTTGGTGCTTCAGTTTCCTCAGCTGTAAAAATGGGACAATCAAAGTACTTCCCAGGAGCGTCGAGAGAATTAGATAAACCCATGTATGTAAAGTACTTAGAAGAGTGCCTGGTACATGATAAGCATTATATATGGGTTAGCTGTTAACATCATTATTCTCGCCCTCATCAGGAGCAGGTGTTGGGGATCACCAATGGACCAGCTAGGTGGGGCCGTGCAGAGCACTTGAGAGAGAGATTCAGCAGACCTGGCTTCTCAACCTAACTTTGCCATCACTTAGTGTGCCTATTAGTTCGCTTAGGGCTGCCATACCCAAGTACCACACACTGAGGGGCTTAAACAACAGAAGTTTATTTTCTCACAATTCTAGAGGGCAGCAGATCACAGTGTTATACTAACAGAGTTGTTTCTTCTGAGGCCTCTTTCCTTGGCTTATAGATAACCATCTTCCCCCTGTGTCTTCACAAGGTTCTTCCCTCTGTAGGTACCTGTGTCCTAATCCCCTCTTCTTATAAGAACACTAGTCATATAGATTAAGGCCCACCCATATGTCTGCATTTTTAACTTACTTGCCTCTTTAAAGACCCTCCTTCCAAATACTGTCACATTTAGAGAGAGGTACTAGGTGTTAAGACTTCAACATTTGAATGGGGGGGGAGGACAAAATTCAGCCCATAACACTATGTGACCCCAGACAAACCATTTTCTCTCTCTGTGACAGTTTCCCCATTTGTAAAATGGGGCTGAGAACAGCTGAAGGAAGCACGGAATTCAATGGTCCCTCTCAGTTTTGATCATATAATTTCTCTGCTGAGACTAAGCTCTACCTCTCCGATAGCCATAGCACTTTTTGGATCTCTTTTAGATGATACTATTTCCCTCATTCTGCAGCTATATATTGAGCTCCTACTGTGTGCCAAGCACCATTCAATATCAAGCAAGACAAAAAAAAAAAAAGTCCATGTTTGCCTGAGGCTTATTGTTTAGTAGCAAGAGATAAACTTAAAAAAAATTTTTTTTTAATGTTTATTTTTTCAGAGAGAGAGAGAGAGAGCATGAGCAGGGGAGGGTCAGAGAAAGAGGGAGACACAGCATCCAAAGCAGGCTCTAGGCTCTGAACTGTCAGCACAGAGTCCAACATGGGGCTCGAACTCACGAACTGTGAGATCATGACCTGAGCCGAAGTTGGACACTTAACCGACTGAGCCACCCAGGTGTCCCAACAAGAGACAGACCTTAATCAAATGGGCTCCTAGATACTGACATCTTCGATGAGCCTTGCGGTTCTTGGGTAGATGCTCTTCCCTCCACCGGGCACGGACTCTTGGCACACACCTCACCATGTTCTGCTCAAGGTGGGCACACGGTAAAGCCTAAAAAGAACAAATGAACAAATGAATGACTACAGCGAAAGTAAGGGTTGACAAAAGGAAATCAAAAGTGGTTCAGCTCCATAAATCACTCTCAGAAGGGCTGATTTCACAGTGTTTAACAATTCTTGGCTTTGGAGAAAAATTCTACAATAGGGTTTGCCAATCCCTGCAGTCACACTATGGGTGGCAACTGATTTCATCCCGACTGAACTTGATTCTGGCCTCACTTCTTCCACGGCCTTGGAAAGGAACAGAGTGTTTTTTGTAACAGGGCCTTGTGTTTGTAATTATGTCAAAGGCACCTGAATGACCCTCTGTAATGTCAGAAAGCTCTATACATCTGTCAGCACAGAGCTTTTTATAGACACAGGTTAGAAAACCCCAATGCTCTCTGGTATCAAGCCAGCAAGCTGGGGTGGGGATGAGTGCTTGTCGGGAACATTTGGGATACAAACGTGTTGAGCTCCTACTGTGTGCCAGGTACAGGCTAAAACATATGAGTACAGTGGTAAACAGCAGAGTCTCTGTTCTTCTGAAGATCAAGTCTCCAGGAGAGGCCAAATACTGATAGAAATAGATTTTTTTTTAAGAAAAGAAGTAGAGACAATGATAAGTGCTAACAAGAGACCCACATTCGCCTGGGAGATAGGGCAAAAAGGCCTTTTCATAAATGCATAAAACTAGCCCAAAAGGACTTTTTCAACTTCCTCTATTTATAGTTGGGGAAACTAGGTTTGGGGAGGGAAGTGACTTGTCTAAGACCATTTCTACAAGTTAGTGGAGAAGATAGGATTATCTTCACAGCTCTTCTGGCTGTGCTCTAAGGCTATCTCACCAACCATCAAATAGCCTCAGTTTCTAACTGTAACCAGCCTCCCAGATTCTCAGGGCTGGGGGTTGTGGGATGGGACAGGGATTGCTTACAAGTCTTGCTCCGTCTCTTGTCTTCTATGTATGAAAAGGTTCATAGTTAAAAAGTGAAAGTGACTCTTTCCCTTCATTTTATATACAAGTCACCAAAATCTGGTAATGAGATAGTCTAAGTTAATGTGGTCTGAATTAGGAGACTGTGGTGTATGGCTTATATTTTACTTGCCAAATTAGCCAGATTCATGAGGGTGTAGGTGTGTGTGTGTGTCTGTGTGTCTGTGTGTGTGTGTGTGTGAGAGAGAGAGAGAGAGAGAGAAAGAGAGAGAGAGAGAGAGAGGAGGTAAAGTAGGAAGTATTCCTACTATTTTTTTGTTGGTTGTTATTTTGAATCTTAGTCACCTACTTGCAGTCACATATTTAAATATCTATGCATATGGAAATTTTTCTGGATGTGTCCAAAGTGTGCCGGCAACACTCAGGATTGGGCAATAAATGGACCTTGTCTTTAATACACGTGTGGCAAGATTTGCCTCTCTACTTTCTCTCTCCATGTATCATAGCTCTGTATTTATTGGTTTAATACCCACTCCCCGCGTATCTCCGTGCTCCCAGAGAACAATTAAATATCACTTCCTGGGGAAGGCCTGGATTCCCAAATCAGGCTAGGACTCCCTTGCTAAATGCTCTCATAGCACCCGTAGCTCTTCTAACAGCACCCATGGAACATTATTGAACGTTTTGAACATCTCTCTTTTCTGCACATCATGAGCAGTTCTGTGAGCATAGAACCTGGCCCTGACTCAGACATGGATGCATTCCCAACACACAGTACCTGGTCCATGGGAACTCAGCTCAATACTCCATTGTTGAATGAACAAACAATCCCATATTATTAATTTTTATTTATGTCCCTGGCACCTAGTGCATTTTCCAACTCAGGCTAAGTGCTCAAAAGTGACTCGAGTTGAAGAATCCCACCTATGGCTTTATACAGTTTGCAAAACACTTTTGCTTTTACTTAGACTGAGATATAACATCGCTGTGATATAAGCAGAGTGGAGATTAGCACTCCACTTTACAGACTGTCACTCAGGAAGTTTAAGCAATTGCCCCAGGGTGTCAGGCTAGAGACTGTAGAAAAGCCCAGGCCCAGAACTTCGGGTAACAGGGACAGGGCTGTCTCCAGTGGGCAAGGCTGTGGCCTTGCAATACAGTCACTGACAAGAATTAAATCTTGTCAGTAGGAACAATCAGGACCTTTCAAAACTTCATACAGGTATTTTTTTCAAAAGTATTTTCAGGGGCGCCTGGGTGGCTTAGTCGGTTAAGCGTCCGACTTTCGCTTAGGTCATGATCTCGCGGTTCGTGGGTTCGAGCCCCATGTCGGGCTCTGTGCTGACTGCCAGCTCAGAGCCTGGAGCCTGTTTCAGTCTGTGACTCCCTCTCTCTCTGACCCTCCCCTGCTCACGCTGTCTCTCTCTCTCTCCTAGAAATAAATTAAAAAAACATTAAAAAAAAAGTATTTTCAAACTTCCCACCTACTTGGAGGAATCAAGTCAGGACATGAGTTTTAGAAGCTCAATTTTTGCATACTGTTAGCAAGAGACCTTACCACTTTGAGCCTGCATGCTCTTGTCTATAAAATGGGAGTAGTGAGAGCTTACTTCATAGAGTCATTGTCTGGATTAAACGAAAGAATGTATGTAACGTACATACAGTAAGTGCTCTGTAAATGTTGGCCATTACTAGATGCTAAGACAACAGAGAAAAGCTGAGCTCTTAGGGAAAACTCAGCCTTAACATTGATCATGGTCCCACTCTGAAATATTCACAACTTCATAGGAAATATAATGGCCACAGTTCTCGTCAAAATTTATTCCTTGTTTCATCAAGGACGTTGTTTTGTGACATTTTATAGGAATAACTGTCCTCTTTCCACCACCACCCTGCCCTACACACTCAACTATTTGTGTTGAAGAGAAGAGCTGCATTCCCGGCAGCTCTGCCTTCACTAGGGGACAAGAAACTGGTTAAATCTGCTGTTAGCTGCTGCCCAGTGGGATCCAATTATAGCGATGGTGGTGTCCATGGTAACCGGCCAAGCTGGCCTGCTGTGGTGCAAGTTGTTCAAGAATATAGAAGGGACCATGGAAGGCCTAATTGGTTAACTGTCATCTCAGTTTCTGAATGAAAGAACTTCACACTGCGCTTTGGATAAATGGTGAATCCAGACGAAATCTGGATTTCCTAAGCTGAAGGCACTGAGGTAGTTCCCAAAGCCACTGACTTCCCGATGAATCTGACTGCTGGAGGTGCGGGTTATCAACAAGGGCAATGGGTGAGATGGCAGGAGGGGCAGAACACTGAATAAAATGATTACATGAAATGCTGCCATTCCCTTGAAGCTTCTGTGGCTCCCTATTGCCTGTGGCAAAATCCTTTGTGGAACTGGAGTTGAGCACTGAGGCACCCTCAAGAACCAAGGTAGCCATGGTCACTAGTTTCTCTCTCTTGTCCCTGCACCTCTGGACATCTGTCCTGCTCTCACTTGTATAGTGGGGCCCTCTCTGTACTCGCAATTCCTGCTTTCCCACAACTTCTGCTAATATGTGACACTGATTCCAGCTCTGACTCTATAAGATCTTACAGGCCCAGAATCTGCTACCTGCTTGTCACTGACCAGGAAGAGCTCTCAAGGCTGGAATATACTCCAGGGGAAGGGTGGAGAGAGGGTGAACCCATCAGAAAGGAGAATCAAGACTGGAGACTTCAATATAGGACACTAGAGGCCAGGACTCCAGCTGTGATCAGAGCTGGGTCACAGATGCACAAAAATCCTGAAGCAAGAGCCCTGCCTGTCCCTCGCTCAGCTTCCTCCTCCATCAATCGTGCCACTGAGCAGCCTGTGAAGGAGATGTGTGGGGCAGTGCAAGGAGCCGGGCTAGGAGTCGGAGGGCCAGCTTTCAAGTCTTTACATGGCTAGTTATTGACGAGATATTGAACCTCTATAGGTCTTAGTGTTCTCCCCTGCAGATGGAACTTTGGCCACAGCACACCTGAGTAGCACTTAGACGTATCTGCCATGGAAATAGCTGCATAGTTTGCCATATATCACAAGCAAGAAAGAAAGGGGTCTTGGGTTTCAAGGCCAAGTTAGTTTGATCCCAGTCCCAAACATGGGACGATGGACACTTAAAGGTGATTCTATTCGTGGTGAAGGACAAACTGGACTCCTGCCTCAGGAAGGGAGAAATAGTACCACGTCATTAGTGCACAGCTTGGGTAATGGACTCAGGGGCAGAGGGCAGAGGGAGACAGAAGGAAGCTCATGACATGCCTTCCAGACAAGACAAACTAGACACTCCCACCCTGCCTTCTCACCAGCTCCCCACCCCCTGCCTCCTCTGCCCATCTCAGCCCCATCTGGGTCCTTTTCTTGGCCAATTCGCACAGAGTCTGAAGCAGAATACTAAAATCAGTGAATTTTTTTCAAACAAGCAGTATAGTCTTAACTGGATAGGCATGGAGTATTTCTTGAATGATAAAATAAAATTTAACAGTCTAGAGAAGTCTGAGGCAGCCTAAAATGCTCAGAGTTGCATAAAAGTTTGCAAAATGTCCCCGTGGCATATCTATATTATCAATACATGGTTTCAGTTTTGTGGGTGTTTTTTTTTTTAACAACCAATGTGTTATCTTGACTTATTTGGTTTTTAAATCAATTTACCATCTGGAGTTGACCCAGAATCGTGGGTGAGACTTGCAAGAATTGTAACTTCAGGAAATGGGGTGAGCAGAAAGCAGGAGAGGTTTCATAGTTGCCGGATCTTTAACTGTTCTGAATTCGGGTTTTGTCACTCTCCCACATCCCTCAAAAGGTGCCTCATCACCATCTCCTTGAACACCCACTCTACCTTCTACCATTTTGGTTATACTGAGCGGAACTTAACCTTACTATAACTTACATAGTTGGTACTCTTTCTGACTCTTGGGGCACAAAAATTCCAATGAATTCTCTCTCCTACCTCATAGGCCACTGGATATTTGAATGAATAATGACACCCCCATGTGTATTGACCTCTTGGTTAAACATCCCCAGTTCTTTCAACCATTCCTCCGTTGGTGTGAAGACACAGTAGGAGAAATGCTGCTATTTGGGGAGCCAGACTTAGGTAGTTTTATGTCCTGACTCTTTCAAAGTAGCTACAGACTTGGGCCAAGTCACACAATATTTCTGGGACACTACCAGTATTTGGTAAGGTTTGAAGAAGACTAAATGAGAGAGTGTGTGTCTTGAACATCTGGTGTGATGTCTGCCTCACGTTGGGTGCTTTGTATGATGGTACATGCCATGGCTGTCATGGCACCAAGGAAAACTTGCTCGCAATCACTTCTCCTTCAGGAGGACTTTACATTAAAAAGGAATGGAACTCAGACGTTTAGCAGTCGAAAGAAAACAAGGGCTGATATGGCCTGGCCAAGGAAGCTGGGAAGACAAGACTTTGGATCAAAAAGGACAGAACAGAACCGTCACAGGAGGCCACAGAAGATTCTGTAACATAAAGATGGTAATACCTTCTTCGCAGTGGCTGGCATCATAAGGAACGAATTAGATCATGTATGTGAATGTGGTTTGTAGAGCCAATGCTCCCCTGTGCTCCTAGAATACTTGTGCTTCACCTTCATCATAGGATAATAATTTGTCAATATGTCTATTTCCCCCTAAAGATTGTAGCGGTATCATAGTGGGGAAATGTTGGGGGTTTTTTTCTGCCCACTTCCCTCTTTCACTGGGGAAGCGCCTCCCCCTCACTCCAAGCGGCTCAGATGAGACAGTCAATGTTAGTATCCTGCCAGCTGTGAGCTACAGGCCTGAGCTCGTGAGTCTAACCAGTCAGGGTGCTCCAGCCCTTCACCCAGAGAGATTGGTCCAAGGCATGGAAGAGCCTGTGGCCCAACCAGAATCCTTCCATGCAATTTGATTTTGGATGCTGGAAAGGGTGTTTCTTTCTTTTGAATTACGAGCCATAAGAACATTAGTTTGGCAATACAATTTATTCACTCAACCAGTATTTATTGATGATCAAAATATCAGTCAGAGTTGAGAGGATCCGGTCATGGGACATACACCTTTCTGGATATTTTATTTTATTATTTTTTTCCTCTGGATTATTTTAAACAGAAGGAATTTAATATAATAAAGTGACTTTATAGTGTTGGAAAGGCTGAGGAGGCAAAAGATGGACTTTGAGTGAACCCAGGGCTTAGTGATGCTGGAAGAAATTGCCATCCCTAAGAATGTGAGAATGGCAGGGTAGAGGTGGTATTACCAGAGTCCAGAACCTGGGAGGGGTGAGGTGGGCTGGTGCCCTGATCCACAGAGGTTTCTACAATGGGAGCCCACTGCAGGCCAGTGCCAGGACCATGGTGGAGAGCTACTCAGGCTCTGAGGGAGAAGCTTCACATGCAGGTACTTAGAAGGTCAAAAGTTAGCGATTGCTCTCCATGCCTGCTAGGGAGATGCTAACGCAAGCCCAAAGCAGGAAGAGAGACCCCTGCCTCCTCCTGTCTGCCAATCCCCCATCCTTGACTAACTGATAAAGCCTATCTGAAAGCCTCTTGGCGAGAAAGTCTGGAAAACGCAGATCCTTACAGGATCCAAGCCTCCCTAAAATACATAGCAGAACAAAGCAGAGTAGAAACGGAGGCTGAGAGCAAGCAGGCAAAAGACCAGCCAATGGGCTGTGTGCTAAGCCTTGTTCTAGGGACCGGGGTTATAGCAGGAAGCAAGACAGAAAAAAACCCTACTCCCTAGGAACTTACTTCTAGAAGGGAAGGATAGACAATATAAAAGCAAGCCTAAAACAAACAAGGTAGTGTGGCAGGACACAAATCATCAGTTGGTCATAGTTCAGGTTCCCTGGAAGCTGACTATAAGATGAGGATTAACTCAGTATAAGCTGAATGTAAGATGAGGTGTTCTCAGAAACACCTTTTAAGGTGAGGGGACATGATACTTAATTTCATGTGTCACCTTGGCTAGAGAGTAGTGGCCAGATTTTTTTTTTTTTGGTCAAACACTAGTCTAGATGTTGCTATAAAGGTATATGTTCAGATGTGATTAACATTTACAATCAGTTGAGTTCAAGTAAAGCAGATGATCCTATATAGCGTGGGTGGGCCTCGTCTAATCAGTTGAAGCTTTTAGGAGCAAAGACAAAGCTTTCCTGAAGAAGGATATTCTGCCTCTAGACCGCAACATAGAAATTCTAACCCTCAGACACAAGACTGCAACCTCTACTCTTACCTGAATCTCCATCTTGCTCACTCGGCCTGCAGATTTCAGAGTGAGAGCTCTGTCCATCACATACAAACCAATGCCTTAAAATCTTTACTCCTCTCTTTCTGGGTTTTGTTTCTCTGAAGAACTCCGACTCATATGGCAGGGGGGAGGAAGAGAAGCAGAGCAAGGATATGATTTTGGCAAAGTCCAGTCTCCTCCTGATGTCGTGGGGAGCTCTGGATGCACCACAGAGGTCGCCCTGCCTCAAGACAAAGGAGTTAGGCTTTGTACCTCTGCAGCGGTCAGTCCCCAGGCAGCTCTGGGACCAACAGAGAAGGTTGTGGGTGCGAGTTACACACATACTTCAACTCTTGGGGATTTCCTTTCTCTATTTGTTAAGGTTCTGGTATTTTAATTCCAGAGGGTAACAGAGACTCATCCATTGACAAACTAAAAGGATTTCTTTATTCTTTTTTTATTTTTTATTTTTTTACTTTTTACAAATAGTTTATTGTCAAGTTGGTTTCCATATAACACCCAGTGCTCATCCCCACAAGTGCCCTCCTCCATGCCCATCTCCCTCCTCCCCCCACCGATACCCATCAGTCCTCAGTTTGTTCTCAGCATTCAAGAGTCTCTCATGGTTTGCCTCTCTCCCTCTCCCCACTATTTCCCCCCTTCTTTAATTAGGAAACTACTTGTGGGACATGTGGAACATAGGGCTTGAGTTGAGGACTTAGGAGGTCTGGTTTCAGGCTCCAGGTTGGCTGACTCCCTGTGTGATCTTTTAAAAAAAAAAAGGCGGGGGGGAGTGCTTTGAACTTTACCTCCTGGATATACCAGAGAGCTAGCCAGGACAGTAAAAAGTTCTACTCAACCCCGTTTCCCTTCTTACACCCTCCATATCTCTACTCTTTGCCCACTACCAGGTAAGTAGCCCTTCTGGAAGCTTCCCTGATCTCTCCAGGAGGCCAGCTCAAGTGAGGTTCCTTTAGGGTTTCTGTGTATAAAGATGGCCTGATTGGAGGCTTTGTTAGGCCAGAGGAGATCTGGCTTGACTAAAGGGCTCCTGAAAGTTCTGTTCTTTCCCAGCCATTCTGGAGCCCCAACACAATTTGAGCCTTATTTCCGAAAAGTCACTGGTATAGGCCCTAGTGAACCAGATCAGCACACTCTAGGTGGTATTTTTTTCTTGCCCAGTCAAATAAAAAGTGGCCAGTTTCTTCATCGCACCCAATGAATTCCTGTCACAGATTAACCTGATTCTGTAGGTGTGTGAGGAAGGCTGGAGACGAGGCCTACATTGGCTTTCACAAGGCAAGCAGTGTGGGTGCCCTGGACACTAGGGAAGGGCATAGGCCCAGGAGTAAGGTTTCCACCACACATTAACTCACTGTAGACCACTGAACTCAGGTTCTCCAAGCCTCAGGCTCCTTATCTGTGAAATGGGATGGGAGGGGCTGGATTCAGTACATTCAGCCCAGGAGAGCACCGAGAACTACTAGCCGGCCACCAGGATGTCCAGCCCGGTGAAAATCTTCACGGAGGCTCTTTTGACAATGATTTCCCTGATGGTTCCTCTGTGTCTTCTGGCAGCAGGTGTTTTCTGAGTGTGGCGTGCATAGAATATTAAAAAATAAAAAAAAGTGTCGTGGTGACTCACATTTTAATGTTTGCATTGTGATTATCTATGGCAGTCATCTTCTGAATCCTCAGATATTAACATTCCAAACCTCTCCCAAGCCATATTTCATAACCTCCCCAACACACATCCATCCCTGAGTAAGATTTAATTATTAAGAATTTCATTTTTTACAATGGGGTTTTTTTTTTCCCTAATGTAGGCTCCATGGGCAAGGCACTGAGATGACATGATTTATTGCTTCCAGTTTGCTGGCCTTGGATACTAATTCTGCCCTGTGTACTAATTTTATGGCAGGCTGAACTTCTGCTTCTTTATCAGCTTCTTCCCAAAGGAGGAAGAACTACAGCCCTTATTACCTCCAAAACAAATACACAAAAAGCACCCCCAGAAGGTAGAGGCACAACTTTTCCTCGGAACAAAGGCTTACATTTGTTCAGAATGCTCCCATCCATGGGCCCTTGAAGATGGATTGAAAAAACATCAGACAAATAACTGTTCTGGCAGGAAATGAAGCAGACTGATTACTTCTTAATTAGTATCCATGTAGAGTGAGCATCCTTGTGCAGGAAACATCTAAGCGTGGTCCTAATAAGCATTAGATTCTGCCTTGAACATATTTACTCATAATGGAGGTCTTTCTCCCGGCAATGAAATATATATGGAAATACATGTTATTTATTACATAATACATATGCATGTGTATATTCCAGAGCTCAGGGAGACTTTGAAGAGAGAGAAAATTAATACTTATTGAGTGTATTCGTTTCCTGTGGCTGCTTTAACAAATTATCACGAACTTAGTGGCTTAAAACAACGGAAGTATTTTCTCTGACACTTCTGGACCCCAGAAATTCAAAATCAGTATCACTGGACCCAAACCAAGGTGTTGGCAGGGCTCCATGACCCCTAGCCCCTGCCCCAAGCCTGTAGGAAAGAATCCACTCCTTGTTGCCTCCAACTCCTGGTGGCTGTCAGCATTCCTGGGCTTGTGGACACATCTCCAAATCTCTCTAAGCTCTATCTTCACATCACCTTCTCTACTGTGTGCGAAACCTCTCTCTCCCTCCCTCTTATAAGTGTACACATTATTGCATTTAGGGCCCACTTGGATAATGCAGAATCACTTCCCCACCTCAAGACCCTTAACTTAATCACATCTACAAAGACCACCCCCCCCCGCCATTTTTGTTTTGTCATATAAGGTCACATTCACGGGATCTAGGGATTAGGACATGGATGTCTTTTGGAGGGCCATTTACTCTGTACCACTTACCACCTGTATCTGAATACCTGCATCTCCTTCCACAAGCCCTCTCTAAGGAACATGCAGCAGGGGGAAACCCTGGGGCTGGGAATCGGGAAACCTGAGTTCTTTAACTCACCCAGCACAGGTGCCATCAATTCCTTTCTGGTGCCCGGGCAGACATTGCTAATTAATCACAGCACCAGTTTTTGCTAATCCCCTAGACTTAACCTCAGAACCCTGAATACAATGTTGTAGAAAGTCAAAGTGAATTGAAACCTATTTGCCACTGCTGCCTGGAACCCTCAGTTTCCTCATATGTAAAATGGGAATACTCTCTGCACATCTACTTTCTAAGGACAGCGTAAGGATCAAATGATATAATGGATGGGAAAGAGGTTATAAATGCTTAAAGTAGATGACAAAGAAGATATGTCCTCAACAGGAACTTGTAGGGAGACTGTCGAGGACAGCCTTACCTAGAAAGGTAGAAGGGTCTCAGTGCAAGGAGATTATGAAGGTCAGGTTCATAGGATAAGCTTGCAACATAGGTGATCATTCTTCTTTTTCATCCAATAAGATAACATAAGCAAACACACCCGAGGCATTCAGTAAGGATAGTTTTAAAATAACATCACCAGGGGTGCCTGGGTGGCTCAGTTGGTTAAAGCGACCAGCTTCGGCTCAGGTCATGATCTCGCGGTTCATGGGTTCAAGCTCCACGTCTGGCTCTGTGCTGACAGCTAGCTCAGAGCCTGGAGCCTGTTTCAGATTCTGTGTCTCCCTCTCTCTCTGACCTTCCCCTGCTCACGCTGTCTCTCTCTCTCTTAGAAATAAATAAAACATTAAAAAAATTAAAAAATAAATAAATAATATCACCAAGCATATAAATCTTACACTAGGGTTTGCTTGGCTCACAATAGCCATGTGTCAGTCTGAAGTCAAGACTATACACTTGCTAGGCATCCAGGAGTCACCAGCTCTGTTCGAATTATATCAGCTCTTCAGGGACTATCGAAAATGCACCTCTCCAGGAAGTCTTCCCTGATATGACGGAAGGTGCTATCTCACAACTCCATATGCATTTTTTTCACTTTGTGTATGCATTTCAAGGCTGTCTTAGATCAAGAAAGGGATTAATCAGGGGTGCCTGGGTGGCTCAGTGGTTGGGTGTCTGACTTTGGCTCAGGTCATGATCTCACAGTTCATGAGTTCAAGCACCATGTCAGGCTCTATGCTGACGGCTCAGAACCTGGAGCCTGCTTTGGATTCTGTGTCTCCCTTTCTCTCTGCCCCTTCCCTGCTCACGTTCTCTCTCTTAAAGACAAATAAACATTTTAAAAAGTAAAAAAAAAAAAAAAAAGGGGGCGGGCGCCTGGGTGGCCTAGTCGGTTAAGTGTCCGACTTTCGCTTAGGTCATGATCTCGCGGTTTGGGAGTTTGAGCGCCGCGTCGGGCTCTGTGCTGACAGCTGGCTCAGAGCCTGGAGCCTGCTTCGGATTCTGTGTCTCCCTCTCTCTCTGACCCTCCCCTGCTCACGCTCTCTCCCTCTCTTCTAGAAATAAATAAAAATATTTTAAAAAAAGGGGGGGGGATAAGCAGTCTTGTCTGCACAGGTGTTTCACAGGCTCTTGCCAAAAAGCCCTTAAGTGAAGACCCCAAATCCGCATCCAAAACGTCAAAGTGTCTCTTCTTCCCCACGTTTGGAGTCAGAAACTACCTCTAAACATTTTGGTGATACCTTTGGATCCAACTCAAGCTGGCCTGTTTTCCTTGGGATCTGGTTCTAGGCTTCATTGTGCTACAGACCAGCTGCATGTGCTCTTGACGAGCTCTGAGACTCAGCCTGCTCCTCTGTAAAACGAGAAGGGTGTTGGACACCGCCTCCTGCTTCTCTGGGTTGTTGACAATGACTAAGAACCCAGGCTTTGTTGCTTACAGACTGGTTCACATCCCCGCTCATTTCCATTCTAGCTGTGTGACCTTGGGAAAGTTGCTAACCTCATCGAGCTAGTTTTTTCACCTATAAAACAGGAATGCCTACCTTCTAGGACCACAGCGAGAACAATACATGTATAATGCTTGGCACAGTACCTGACATCTTAAGCGCTCAATACTTGTTAGCAAGAGTTGTTATTTTAAAGAAACTGGTTGAAAGAAATGGTACTGTCAAATGGGAGGTACAGTTAGGCAGAACATAAGCATCTGGGACTAGACACAGAGCCCAGGATCCCAGGGTGGGATCTTCAGTCTGAAGTTCAAGGTCAAGCAGGTTGTGTTGAAGTATGCCTAATGGTAACTATAGATATATGTGATGGAATTGTCCTAGACATTTACAACTCTTCCTGTTCCCCTTCCCCTCCACTCAGGTCTCCAGCTGTACCTTCACCCAGCTTGATAGGAATGGATAATGTGGGCAGTGTGGTTATCAAGTACAAGGTGAAGACCCTAACTGGGTATTAGGCAAAGACTTGTTCTTGGGAGCTAAATATGACCCCGGTCATACACACGAAAGTCCAAGGTCAGCCCCTTCCCTGCACTAAGACACCAATTCCCTGGTGAAAGTCAGGCTGCAACATGTCTACCTGTATGTTTCCTAGTGACAGATGCACTCACAGAAGACAGTGTTATTCTACAGATGAAGACACTGAGACTTACAGAGGTTAAATGATTGGCCTAAAGGTCACACAACCTTTAAGTGACAGACTAGCCATCATATCCAGGTCTTTGGGGAGTCTCATTATTGGCTCTCTCTGCTACCTGATGCTTTCCTGAGGTCCCAGGAAAGAAAGGGACCCACCCCAACTTCTCCCTCCTCAAGCATTTTCTGTCTTTCATGAATTTACTGCTTTGGTATCACTGTACAGTGGCACTTCTGTGGGGGAGCCTCACCTCACCCTTCAAACATTTTCCTCCTGAGAGTCCTTACTTCTCACCAAGAGGCTGAATGAGGAGGAGAGCAGTTATGGGGCCAATAGGAAAATCAGGGGGTTACATTGCTGAAGGTGTGTAAATTAGTACGTGTTTCCTACAGGGTTGGTGGTAGTAGGTACCAAAATCTTAATGCTATGAATATGCTTTGATGCAGCAATTCTGCTACTAGAAATTTTACCCTGAGGGAATAATCAAACAAATACATAAAAATACAAACATGTGCAAAAAAAAAGAAACACAAAACAAAATCATAAAGGCCTTCGTAAGGGATTAGGCAAAGGTAGCATATCCATACAGTGAAATACCATGCAATCATTCAAAGGGAGGACGTTGGACTGTATTTATTGTTATGTAAATAAACAACATGATGAACCAAAAAATAGGCCATATGTGTAGTATGATCTCATATTTTGTAAATAAATTATATGTTGTGTGAGTGTACAGTGTGATCTCTCCTGATTGGCATCCAACCACTTAGCTGACTTCCCAATGAGTCAACCCTCCCCTTCCACCTGAAAACCCCTAAGGCTGACACTCCGATTCACCAAAGGTTCTAGAAGGAAGAGGAAGGCTGTTCCTTTTTAGCTCCTATGTTTCCACCTACCAGATAGCTCACATGATTAGCAGGTATCAACTTTATGGTTCTCTAGCCTCTTTATTTCAATGTCTTTGTTACTGTCATTTCATAGTTAAGTATTATGGAAACTGAAAAAAATGAGTGAAAACAGGAAAAAAAAAGCTACTTTTAAAAACTAAGTTGAATGCTTCGAAGTAGTAACATAGTAGTAATGTAGTTATAATAGATGGGGGTGGGATTCGTAAAAATTCAAGATTCTGCTCTTGGAATGCTGAAGCCAAAACAAGAACTTTGAGGCCAACTATGATGGCATCTAGGTAAGAAAGACAAAGGTGAACTCTCTTCAGTAGAGCGATAGTAACATAAAAGACTATCTTAAAATACTGATACATTTTGGGGGACTGGGATGGCTCAGTCAATTGAGTGTTTGACTCTTGATTTTGGCTCAGGTCATGATCTCAGGGTCATGGGATGAAGTGCACATCAACCTCCACAGTGAGCATGGAGTCTGCTTAACATTCTCTCCTCTCTTCCTCTGCCCCACTCCCCTGCTCTCTGTCTCTCTCTCAAAAAAAAAAAAAATTTTAAGTTAAAATAAAAGGTTTGAAGTATGTATATACTTTATGGCTATGATCATTCGTTATTTCAACTAACTTTTTTGCTTAAGCCACTAAGCACAGTCCCAGTAATATCAGATAAAAAGTCTTCTGCTACATAGGTCTAGAAAAAGGAAGGGTATAATGACGTATCTGGAAGATTTATAGTGAGATTATGGTCATTTTTACTCCCTGTGCCTTTCTACGCTTTTAAAAGTAAAGTGTCTATTGTTTTACAAATAGAAAAATACCATAAAGTCATCACTTATTTGGAGAAAGGAAAAGAGAAAGAGAAACTTCAGGATGAGGGAACAATGCTGATGCTTGCAGGGTGCCCGGAGGAGACCTTGTCTGTCTTCCTCTAATGACTGGAGCCGGTAGAATTAGTCTGTTACAAAGCATAATGGTGATCATGAGTTTGACTTCCCAGTTTCACCCTATCCTGAGGGTCAGGCTGTCATTAGCATTCAGAGATCTCGTTACACTTAATTGCCATGGCAAGGGGGCACAGGGACTCGGGCAGAGCAGGTCTGGGGAGGAGGGATGGACACTCCCAGGTGACACAGCGGAGGGGCCCTGAATAAGCCAGATCAAAAACAGGGTGCAAAGCAGAGAGCAACAGTTCTGAGCACCTCAGGTTGCTGTCATTCACAGAGGTTACTGTAAGTTGCTAAAGGTCATCAGCCTTGCGCAACTTCCTTATGTAAAAAAGAAAAACCTACATTCTATATTTATTTTGTTACATTTATATTTATTTTGTTATAAATATAATGTTCCTTCCATAGAAACTTTTAAATAATTCTTCATTCTTGTTAAATAATCCTTCATTCTTGACTTACAGAAATATTTGTTGAAAACTGACTTCTGACTATAATAATGTTAAAAAGAAAATCATAGGCCCAAAATGGTGTTACTTAGGCCAAGTTACCAAGCCAAGGCTTAATGCCTAAATTAATTGCACTTTTAACCTTCCCCAGAAATGTCATCTCTACTGGTCAGTCAGGAATTTTCTGGCCACCACCAACAAGGTAGTCTGTCATTGAGACCTCTCTATCCCCAAAAGGAAGACCTACGAAGACACTTTTGTCCCCAGATGAAGGTGACCTCACCCGAAATAGTCCTTTTTCTGTTTATGACTTCCTTGTCCTACTTTTAAAAACCTTTCCCTTTCTGAAGCCCTTTGGAGCTCCCCTCTACTTACTGCATGGGATGCTTCCCAATTCATGAATTGTCTAATAAAGCCAATTAGATCTTCAACTTTA
Source organism: Crocuta crocuta (assembly GCF_008692635.1). NCBI lineage: Eukaryota > Metazoa > Chordata > Mammalia > Carnivora > Hyaenidae > Crocuta > Crocuta crocuta. The sequence continues at coordinate 1,748,575 of NW_027529526.1, forward strand.
CTCGGTTGAATTTTGTTTTCTTAGCAACAACTGATCTTAAAATTATAATACAGTTGTTCAAGTCCTGCATTTAAAAATGACAACCAAGGGGCACCTGGGTGGCTCAGTCGGCTAAGCGTCTGACTTCGGCTCAGGTCATGATCTCACAGTTCGTGGGTTTAAGCCCCACGTCGGGCTCTGTGCTGACAGCTAACTCAGAGCCTGGAGCCTGCTTCCAATTCTGTGTCTCCCTCTCTGACCCTCCCTTGCTCACGCTGCCTCTCTCTCTCTCAGAAATAAATTTAAAAAAATTAAAAAATAAAATAAAACCAAAAAACGACAACCAGATAGAAACAAAAATTTGTTGTCATTTCAACACCTTTGCATGATACACTCTGCTCCAGCGCTGGAGAGGCTGGGACCACGGGACAGACAAGAAAAGCTGACAGGTTTGCTGTCCTGCCCTTGGCTATAGGATTCTTAATTGTGCAAGGACATTCTGGGGAGATGGAATTTAGCAGCACCACAAAGAGATAAGATTCAGGGCTCTTCTTGGAATGGAGGGTCAAGGCGGGGGTCATGCCTGAAAGCAAATCAGAGGTGTCATTGCTTTCAGTCTAGCTGTGACTGACAGGGACATGCAGAGGAGCAGAGGTGCGGCTGAGTAACACCTGACCTTCCAGTCGGCCGTCAGGAGGAGCGGCGGGCATCTCTCAGTGTGGGTTTAGAGCCCCGACTGCAATCCCATCCCAGACACTATCTAGTGAGTTAACTCCACTAATGCAGAGCAACGGGCTTTGGAACCAGTCAGACCGGAATTCACCTCCTGGCTCTACCACCTATGAGTTCTTGAACACAGATGTTTAAACCGATTCAAAATAGAGGGCATGTTGGAGGGCACTTGTGCTACAATTCTGTCAATACATGTGTCCATCTGTCATTCTAGGTAACTGATACATCCCAGCAGAGCAAGTGCTGGGCTAAATGCGTGACACACCCCCGTCTCTCTCTTATTCACACACGAAGTCAACGTAACCCATAAGCCTCAAATAGAAGAAGCATCACTTTTGAAATTTATCTAAATCAGCTCAAATCTTGCTCAGCTCCCACCTGCCTGGTTGGCAGTCAGGAGATATAATCTTGGTCATTCGGAAGGTCGTGCCCCGTCACTTGTGATTGTGCGTGAGTTTTGACCTTGCTCTGTCCAGGAGTGCAGAGGAGGTACCTAGAGTCTCACCTGGCCTCGCAGACACTAGCGGTCAAGCTAGTGTGTGAGCGATCCGTTTCAGGGCCGTGGCTCCACTGGTGGCACCCATGCCATCTCAGGCACACTTGGCCACCGGCCTTCATTGTGGCTCCAAGGGCATAGTGCTCTGTGCTTAGTACCCATGCGGCCCCACAGCCCTCCTCACCTCTCAGAAATCCCGCTACCCCCAGGGAGGTGGGAAGAGGGGGTTCCTCATCTCACCGTATCGTCCAGTTCCTCCAGGCTCGGCCACACTCCTCTTACTTTTGCTCCCGCAAAGCCTCTGGCCCCTCTCTTAGGGACCCATCTACCTTCTTCCTACATCTTGGAGCTGAAACAGAAAACCCATCACCTTCCCACAACCATCCAGGTTAAAGGGGCCCAGAGTTGAGAACAGAACACCTGAGGGAAATTCCTGGGAGGAGAAAGGGAAACTTGCCTTTCCTGTCTTTATTTTTTTAACTCCCCTTCTTTGTTTTTGCTATTGAGTCCATAAAAACAAAAAAGATGACATAGATTAATTTCTCCATAATTCAATGTCTTTTCATAATGAAACCCTGTAGCAAACCCTCTAATAGAGTAAAAACACTCTCTAGAGTTTTGATTAATAATCACTTTGCAATATAATTGCTTTGCAGGTTTTTTTTTCAGTAAATGACAAAAGCAATAAAGAAACACATGATGACCACATGGTACTTAAGAAATTTTGGAGGCAGCATTGGCTTTGAGGTCAAGGGCCATAGATTCAACCCCAAATTCCATCACTTACCAGTATGTGATCTTGGGCAAGTCACTTAATCTTCCCGAGCTAGACTATAAATATCAAAAAGGCAATAACCATTTGTTTACTTCTGTATTGGTATACAGAATGCATCAAATAAATGAACAAGCTGACTTCACAAGCTAGATGTTTAGTAAGTATGAGATTCCTTTGCCTCTTCCTTCCCAGTCCATTTTTCATCCTTTTTATTTTGAAATAGGTGTAGACTCACTAGAAGTTGCAAAAATAGTATAAAGAGGTTTCATGTACCTGTCACCCACCTGTCTGCCATGGTGACTTTTTACATGTCTGTAATGCATTATCAATTGATTGGTGCAATAGCTTCACCAAATTCAACCTTTTTCTGGTGGGTCTTTGTGGTTGTATAGTTTGTATAACAACCAAGGCACAGAACTGCCCATCACCACAAAGCAGGGGTCCAGTGCTTCCCCTTTACAGTCAAACCTCTCCTTCCCTGCCCCTCCCAAGCCTCTGGCAATCACTTCTCTCTTCTTCGTCCCTGTAATTTTGTCAATTGGAGAAATGTTTTATAAATGAAGCTATATAATATCTCACCTTTGAAGATTGGCTCTTTTCACTCGGCATAATACCCTGAAGAGACACCCAGGTGGTTACATGTGTTGAGAATCGCTTCCTTTTTCAATCAGGGGAGAGTTCCATGGCGTAGACATGCCACAGATTGTTCAGCCTTCACTCATCGAAGGGCATCCAGATTGTTTCCAGTTTGGGGCTACTACAGATAAAGCCGCTCTGGACATTTGTGGATAAGACATTGTGTGTGAACGTGTTCTGCAAATATTCTATGTGGAATGAGTTTGCGTGGGGAAAAGTGCAATATGAACGTTTTGTGTGAACATAAGTTTTAATTTCTCTAAAATAAAGGCCCAGGATTGAGATTCGTGGGTCCTAGAGCAAGTATATGTTAAACTTTCAAAGAAATTGCCAGATTTCCTGAGTGGCTGTACCATTCTCCATGACCACCAAGAATACTTGCAAGATCCAGTTTTTCCACAACCTTGCCAGCATTTGTTTTATTGGTATGTTTTTATTTTAGCCATTCTAATGAGTGCGTAGTGGTATCTCACTGTGGGTGCGTGTTGGGGGGTGGGTCCTAAGTAGGATTCACGTCCAGCATGGGGCCCATGTGGGCCTACCTAAGGACCCTGAGATCAAGAGTAGGGCATCTAATAGACTGAGCCACCCAGGTGCTCCTCATTGTAGTTTTAACTTGATGCATTTCCCGAATAATCTGTGACGTTAAAATCTTTTCATGTGTTTATGAGCCATCTGTAGGTCTTCTTCAGTGAACGCCCAAGTCCTTTGGCTCATTTTCTAAATGGATTGTTTTCACTATTGAGCTTAGAAAGATCTTTATTCTGAAAACTAGTCTTTTGTCAGATCTACAATTTGCAAATATCTTCTCCGAGTTCACTTATCATCTCATCTGTTAACTAAGTCTTTCACAGAGCATCAGTCTTTCATTTTAATCAAGTCCAGTTAGTTTCTTCTTTGCTTTCATGGGTTTTGTTTTTGGTACCACATCTCAGCTCTTCTCCTATTGGCTGGTGAAGGTTTTTCTCCTACGTTCTCTTCTAAGAGTGTTACGGTTTTACATTTTACAATTAGATGTACGATCTACTCTGAGTTTATTGTTGTATGATGTGTGAGGTGTAGGCCCAGGTTCAGTTTATTGGCTATTGATGTTCTGTTTGCTTCTGCCAAGTGAACTAACAACACCAAATTTTACAGGAGTCACAGAAGTAAGATGATGCCCAGAGAGGTGGGATATCTGAACACAATGCCTTGCAGGAAATTAATCACCCTCCCATGTGTGGCTGGGATGAGCTCAATGCTATGGAAACTGAACATTTCACCATTGAGTCTTCTGAAACCATGTTGTGCAACCAAATACAGTTCATAATGGATCCCTGCGGAGAGTCCTGCTACACTTGGCATCACAGCCTAGAGCTGACTTCTGTTTGAAGCAGCAAATAAACACTGGAAATTCCTGTCGCACATGATAACATATTCTATGTAAGAACAGGAAAGGGTGTGTCTTATAGAAGTGTGGTTCCAGACGTGAAAGAGCCCAAAGTAGGAAATTCCTCCTATAGCCTCTTGAAAAGGACAATCGTTCATTCAACAAATATAGATGAAGCAGCTACTATTTGTTAGGAACTAGTCAATAAAGATACAGAATGAACAAGTCATATATGGCCCCTGCCCTCTGGTGTGGGAGGGGAGTGGAGTGTAGGTAATTATATATACATGCATCATACTGTATGCTAAAGGCTAGTGACAGGATTCATAGGTAATATGTGGGAGGGACATCTAACCTAGACTTGGAGAGCCCAATGGTGCTTCCTGGAAAAGTGACACGGAAGTTGAGACCTAATAAGTGAATAGCAGGTGGAAAGGAATTGGTGGGGTGGGGGTGGTAGTAAGAAAGAAGAGTCTTCCAGGTGAAGGGGAACATCATGTGCAAAGGCCCAGCAGTGGGAGTGAGTGTGGTGGGGCACGGATCTAATGCATCCGGTATTGCTGGTGTGTAAGGTGCCAGGTGAAAGGGTGAGGGAGACAGCTGCCCTGGTCAGACCATACAGGGCCTTGAAAGTCACAGTAAGGAATCCACCCATTTCATGAGGATACCAGCAATCCACAGGAAAGAGTGTAACAGGAGACTGATGGATGTACATTTGTATTTAGAAGTCTTACTCTGGCAACATGGAGGCAGGCGGCTGGCTGGGGCAATTTTTAGGAAACTGTTGTAAGAGATAAGACCAGAACATGGGTGGTGGAGAATGTTCGATGCATTTACATCAGAGTAGGATCTGAGGCGTAAGGACTGAAGATGAGGTTTCAAAGATCACTCTGAGATGTGAGGGGAAAGAGTTGTAGGGAGAAGCACAAGAAGTAAGTGGCTGAGTTGAGGACAGGTTGAGGAGGGACCTTTGTGGACACTCCCAGCCAGGAAAGCCAACTAGTATTCCCTCTGCCTTGAGACCCTCCCATACTTGACAGTCCTGCTTGAGCAGAACGCTGCTTCCCTCTAACTTTTCTGTCCATGTCCAACTTCAGCCCTGAGGGGCCACACAGAATGAATCCATCTCCGAGAATCCATGGCAGCCCTTTAACCATTGCATTTATTTATTTATTTATTTATTTATTTATTTATTTATTTATTTATTTATTTATTTATTATTTATTTATTATTTATTTATTTTTATTTATTTAGAGTGCAGGGGAGAAGCAGAGAGAGAGAATCCCAAGCAGGCTCCACCCTGTCAGCGCAGAGCCCAATTCAGGTGATCTTACAAACTGTGAGATCAGGACCTGAGCCGAAATCAAGAATCAGATACTTAACTGACTGAGCCACCAAGTGCCCTGCTTTATTTATTTATTTCTGAGAGAGAGAGAGAGAGAGAGAGAGAGCGCATGCCAGCGGTGGGGTGGGACAAAGAGAGAGGAGAGAGAGAGAGAATCCCACACAGAGTAGAGGCTGGGGAGAGCACCCATCTCACAAACCGGGAGGTCATGGACCTGACCTGAAATTAAGAGTGAGACTCTTAACGGAAGGAGACGCCCAGGCACCCCTTCTCAAGGCTTTCTTTTCTCCCACTTCCTCATGCCTGGTTCCTACAACCACTTCCCATTTGGCACATGTTCTCAACCCCTCCTCTTCCCAGCAATCCTTCTACTTCCCACCTTTTATTTAATCGTGTTGTGCCCAGACAGTATAGAGTCTGATCAGCCAGAAAACGTCAGCATCGCCTTCTGGAGCCTGGACATTCTACTCCTGACATCCCTACACACTTCTGTCCTTGTTGAGAACGTTGCCTCCCTTCCTTGAACATTTGAGCCACTATCGCCCAGTGAGATCTGTGGTCACCCTAAGCACTGGGTCAGGCCTGGGCCCAGAGCCTCAGCTGGGGAAACAGTTTAATGAGACCTTGACTGGCAAACCTGCAACAGCAGGCAAACTGAGTCTGGGAGCACATGACCCAGCCTCACCTGGAAATGGATTTCCTGTCTTTTCTCCTCTCTTGAGAATCAAGGCACCAGCAACAATTCACTGACCACTGTTGGGTGTGTGGCTTGGTGAGGAAGACAGATGTGGGATACCGGCTCTGTCTTCACAAACCATGCAGCTTTGTTGGCACAGAGGATATAGAATGGGCAGTCAGAGAAGACTTCGACAGAGGAGATGGGGCCACAGCTAGGCCTTGAAGGATGGGAGGAAAAAATCAGCAGATGAGAAGAACAAGGCAGTGCACTAGAATGGAAAAGGAGAAATGTAGAGGCCAAAGTGTCTAAGGTGGACCTGGGGGAAGAAAAGCAGATACTGTGGGCTGAGCAGAGACTCTGTATACGTGAGCATTGAGAGAAAATGCTGCAAAGGGAAGTTGGAGCCATGCTGGGATGCCGGCTATAGAGAACTGGGCTCTCCTCTGTTCAGAGAGATGCCAAGGGCTCTCAAACCAGATAAGGAAATGGCCGAAGTGGTTGGTACTTTGGTTTCTGACCTGGCAAAGTTTGACAGATGAATCCACACTCTGCCATGACCCAGGAAGACAGAGCTTCATGATGTCTAGGGAGGATGAAACCCTTCTGGGAAGTGGTCCACGGAATGCAGAGAAGCACCTAGTGGGCCTAGTTTTAGCTGACCTGCGGGTAAGCTTTCCAATGGTTCTTCCTAGGGGGTAAAGACAGAGATATGAGACCCATATGTGGGACTCCATTGCTTACACTATTAAGAAATTCAAGATGGCAACATTAAACTAAACATGGGGCCCTTCTAAGCACAGAGTCCTGTGCAACTTTGAAGGTTGGATGCCCGTGATGCTATCTCTATCTGAAGATAATGATGGGGGCAGCTTCTTACCCAAATGCATGCAGTGGGCTTGCAAGGAGTTCTCACATTCAGAAGGCCCACAGCCAGTCATTTCCCTCTCTTTCCTGGGCAGGCAATAGCCTAGCATTCTAGGTCTGGCAGTCAGCTTATGGCTGTTAGCTTCATGAAGAGAACAATAGGTGAAGGACAGGAACTCTGAGTTCCAGTTTTGGTTTTACTTCAGAATTGATCTGAGTCAGTTCTGGACCTTAGTTTTTTGTAGCTCATATTAAGTGTTCAGTAAGTATTGTTTTTCTTCCTTTCCACAAAGAAACTCCAATTCTGGGATCCCTACCGTATAACCTCTTGCTGGAGTGTTTGAAAGAAGATACAGGTTCCAACGATGGGTCTTCAGTTGCAGGAAAATCTCAGTGAAATGCATTGTGGAACAAACTCCAAATACTTTCTGTATTCAAACACCTTCCTCCCTCACCAGAAAAGTCACCTTTGGCCATTCGTGGACAAGGATATATTTTCAAGGACTTCAGTTCTACTCTTAGCTATTCTGCCAGCTCTCTGTAGAACCACAGGCAACTGATTTCCTCTCCCAATGTCTCAGTTTCCCCTTCTGTAAAATGTAAGAATTGACAAGGTAATCTCCAAGGTCCTTTTCTGCGCTCAGTGCTCCATTTCCTCGAATCTGTGAAGTAACTGGTCCAGCATTTGTCATCACCTGGTGTGGAGATGAATTTACCTGAATATACAAAGGATATTTAAAACTTTAAGGTTAAAAAAAAACACACCAGAGATCATAATTAAGATGTCATTGGTGACCTCCGAAAGAAGTCAGGCCGCCAAAAGTTAAGACGTGGGTGGTTCATGAAGTGTGGACAGCAAACATCAATGAGTCAAGAAATTTGATGGAAGACCAGAGAAAGATAAGAAGGTCTCAAGGCATCTGGCAACACTAAAAGAAGTATAGTTGCTTGTTTATTAGTTTTTTTGCTTTAAGAGGAGACCCAAAGTATTTGTTAACCAAGAGGAAGGAGTGGGAGAGAAAGAGACTGAAGATTTTAGAGATGGGTAGAGGAGGCCATTGATGGATTGATGTCCTGGGGGAGTCAGAAGAGGGGACTGAGAGCACAGCTCTTTCTCCCCAGCCCTGCCACCTGCAAATCTGACAGGTGGATCACCAGGTACTATAGAGGGAATCCAAACATCTGAAGGGGGCTGGGCAACTTGTCTTTTAAGATTCCTTCTCAATTCAGTGATCACTGTGTCTGTCTATACTTATTATGCCACATGGCCCACAAGCAGATGATAGCAGACACTGTGAAAACTCTTTGAAATGCGGTCTAGTGCCTGCAGTACTTCCTGACTTACCAATGCCAGTAACCTGAGACTTTTGATACAAACTCCACCTGCTTCGGAATGTGAGCCGAGGAAGGAGAGTGGGGTAGTAGGAAAAGCACCAGATTGGGAGTCATGAGTTTGGATCTAGTCTCTCATTGGAATTCTTTATGCGCCCTTGACCTTTGAGCACATTCCCTCTTCTCTGAGTTGCAGTTTTCCTTGGCAAACAGGAATTCAGAGCAGGAGATTGGTTTACTTCTATGTGTCCCAACTCTTGAGTGTTACAGAGGCATCCTTAAAGAGCTGGCACTTGTCTCCATGGTTCTTGGGCAGCTCTGCACTTAACATGGCCACTGTGGTACAAGGAACAAAAGTGAGGCTGCAGCAGCTAAGTTCTCTTTGGCAGTTCACACTGACATCACCACAGAGCTCAAAGTATTGCCATCAGCTCAACAGGAAAACCCACATGTTTGTCAATGATGTTCTGAACTTTCTTGTTTGGGCTGTGGCACCAGCAAGACTGAATCATGCTTAGCAAAAGAAGGGTCACGTCTGGTGTGCTGAGGACACTGACAAAACTCAGCATTGCCTTAGAGGACTGAGTTCCTGACTGAATTCCAAGTTCTGAGTTGAGAGCTTGGTTTGCATTTTGTTGACTAATCTCCACTAGAATTAAGGAGAGGTGGATGTATCTTTGTCATCAAATACATCATAACAAATTAGCCATTTGTTAATTCATAAAAATGCATTGTGCAACTGCTTTATTCATTAAATATATGTGTATTGAATGGATGGATGGATGGATAGATGGGTAGATGGTGGATGATGGATGGGTGACAGATTGATGGATGATGAATGAGGAGACCTAGGTTCTGGTTCACAATATCACTCACCAGATGGGCATATGAGCCAGGATTTTTTCAGTTACAAGTGACAGAAACCTTAATCTAAGTGACTTAAGTGGAAATTTTATTTTATTTTATTTTATTTTATTTTATTTTATTTTATTTATTTTTTAGTGCTTATTTATGAGAGAGAGACAGAGACAGACCATAAGCAGGGGCGGGGGCAGAGACACAGAATTGGAAGCAGGCTCCAGGCTCTGAGCTGTCAGCACAGAGCCCGATGCGGGGTCTGAACCCACAAACCATGAGATCATGAACTGAGCCGAAGTCGGACACTTAACCTACTGAGCCACCCAGGTGTCCCCATTAAGAGGAAATTTTCAAAAGAAATGTGGTGACTTATATATCTGAGAAATTATCAAGAGTACCAAGGTCCCATGTATCTTGCAGCTCTGGCTTCTTCTGTTCTAGCTGCATCTACAGATGGTCTTGCCTCCACCTAGAAGCCAGTTTCACAACCAGGAGCTGCATGCATACATTCTTCTAGCTTTGCAACACCAAAGGAAAGAGTGCATTGCCCCCAAGAGTTCTACAAAAAGTCCCCAAGAGCATCCTCACTGGGCCAGGTTGGGTCATGGGGTCATCTCTGGGCAAATTCTCTGGCCTGGAGGGTGCAGCACGGACTGGCTGGGTCCGAGTCTAGAAGCGATGGTAGCCCCAGTGAAACACATAGACTGAGCGAAAGCAAGGTGGCATTCCACATTCCCAGAAGATGAGGGAATGGACACTGGACTGGAGAGGCAAAACCCAGCCAGATGGCCTCTCATGGGGCAACTACATTCCTCTGATTGTCCTCACAGCACAGGCTTTATGTGATGGGAAAACCCTTTGACAAGGTGAGTGGTTCTTCTTTCTACTTATCATTTATTAGTAACCACCATGGCTCCTCCTCCTCTTAAAGCCTTCCCCAGTATCGTGGCCTCCAGGCTCCTCCCTTTTCTGATCTAGGCCATCTAACCTTTCATGCCATCCGACTCATCATCAAGTGTATCTGGAGCGGTAAAAAGTACCTACAACTTCGGGGCACCTGGGTGGCTCAGTCGGTTGGGCGTCCAACTTTGGCTCAGGTCATGGTCTCACGGTTCGTGGGTTCGAGCCCCGCGTCGGGCTCTGTGCTGACAGCTGGCTCAGAGCCTGGAGCCTGCTTCGGATTCTGTGTCTCCCTCTCTCTCTGACCCTCCCCTGCTCACACTGTCTCTGTCTCTCTCTCTCTCTCAAAACTAAATAAAACATTAAAAATTTAAAAAAAAAAAGTACCTACAACTTCATCAGGCCCAACAAAGATATATGGCAATGAGTAAGACTCTCTTTCTACACGGGAAACTCCTGATCTAGTCAGTGATCAATCTCCTTGCATTGTTCTCTAATAGCTCTGCATGTAAATCTAATCTTATCTCCAAAACAAAACTGCCAGCTCCTTGGGCAAGGCCATACCTCATCCTTCTAGGTCACTCCTGTCCCTCCAGGCTATATCACCTGAGTATCCTGGGCCCTGTCCTGGGCCCTTGGAGCTCCCGTCAGTGAATGATTGGAAGCCCTACCCCGTAAGTCCCAGCTTTCTTTCTAAAGGATCCCGATGCTCCTAGAAGCCAGGTCAGTCCTTCTTTTTGCTACCTCACACCATGTGCCTTGCTTCCCACACCCTCGGTCACCACATTGCTGGCACCTTCACCTACAGCTTAGCATGTCTTCCGTTCTTGGCTTCTAAAGTCATTCGGGCTGCGTGGCCCTGGCTGTCCTTTGGATCTAGCCATCTGCAAGCTGAGGAGAGAAAGGATCTTTCCTTGCAAGGCTAGAAACAGGGTGGCAGCTTCATGATCTGCTCTGTGTTAGTCAATAAATATGTGGTAAGCATCCACTGTTCTGCACCCAGAACGTGTGCTAAGGAAGTTGGTGAATGGGCAGGCAGGGCTCTGTCCTCCAGAAGCTCACAGACCAGAAGGAAAGACTACAGGGCCCTCACCGAACCCTGGGAGAGGGAAGCTTCTCATGCTCCACAGGGATCCCTTCCATCTACTCATGGGAATGGGGAGGACAGGGACTTGTCTTGGTTCAAGTACCCCTGGTGGCTTGGTTATGGTGCAAGGGGGCGGGAAGGGAAGGAGAGGAGTGACCCCCATGATGAGCTATGCAAAATGGTCCTTTTATGTCATTTGTCAGTCAGGTCTCTGGTCTTAGCATATGGACCCAGACTCATTCTCCTTCCACTGACTGCCAGGGAGGTATTGGGGGAGCAGCTGGTCACATGCTGGGGCATCTTAACTTTGACCTCAGCTGTTCATTTAAGGCAGCCAATCAGGGCTCTCCTGGGGGTAACTGTATGCTTCTTGCTTGCACCAATATGCCCACACCTGCAGTGGGTATGCTCTGAACCCCTTGCCTCATTTATACTCTTCCATCACCAAGCACAGGCCTCTGTGCTGGGGACCAGCTTGCAGAAAACTGATCAAAAAAGTGAAATGAAGCAAATCTAATTGAACCGTGCCAAACTGAATGGCCCTCTCCTAGGCACATAACAGACAGAAGGTGATCTTTTAAAAAGAAGGAACATTTCCTCATCCATCTGCTCTTCATTGAATAGCCCTTGAATTCTTTTGGAAGGTGAGCATTTCTCTGGCATATGACTCTTCTCTCCTTTGCTTTGAACTCAGAGGTAAAATTGCTCCCAGGATCTCAGTCCCCTTCTCTCTGCCCCCACCTCTTCTTTCTGACATTAAAATCAGTCTCTGCCTTTCATATCCACATGGGAGGGGGTAGGGCTCTGCTAATGAATGTTTGAGAAGCCCTTTGAGATCTTGGATGAAAGGCACCTTATAAAATACAATTAAAAATAATAGGGGTAATTACTAGCTGGGTTAGTCCCTGTAGGTTAATTAGAGAGTTTTCCTCTGGCAGGTCCTGATTTTGTGCAGAAACACATGGGTTCAAAGGGCAAAACTGATATGAGATTTCAAGGGCCACTCTTATGCTTCCTATATTCCAGGATCATGCGCTGGCATCTTTTTTTGAAATCTGAGGAGCATTGCAGCAGGCCAGAGCTGGGAAAGATCTTCCAGATGCTCTGTCCAACTTCCTTGGTTTGCTGATAAAGTCCATGAGGCCCAGAGAGGTAATGGGACTGGCTCCAAGTTGCACAGTAAGGGTGGCACAACCACAGCTCTGGAGGTACAGTCCCTGGACACCCCAGAGGGGGTGGAGGCAGGAGGTCCTGTCACCAGACCTAATCAGTAATGCACCCTATCCAATCTGTGCAAACTGGTGACCTGCTATTGCACAGTAGAGCATCGGAATAAGAGACTGAGCTTGAGTTCAAATTCTAGCTCTGACACATATGACAGACGGTGGCTGGCAAGTGAGCCTCAGTTTCCTCAGGCATAAAATGGGAATAATACCTGCCTCAGAGGTTGCTGGGAGGTACAAATAAGCAAGGCACACAGAAGCACCTGGTTTGGAGCATGTATTTAGTCAATGCTGCTTGAATGTGTGCTGTAAGAATGAGTCTCGGCAATGCTAGGGCTTGACCTAAAGTCCTTGCTTTCCACACCTATGTTCAGTCCAAATAATGAGCCCCTATTATGTGCCTAACACTGTGCTAAGCTTTCCAATACTTTGTTTCAGTTAATCATCACCAGCCCCCCATGAGGTTAGCTGTGTGAAATTAAGGTTCAGAGAGGTTAGCTAACTCATCCAAGGTCACACAGCTGCAGAGGAGGCAGGACTGGAACCCATGCTCTCTGCCACTATGAACACTGCCTTCCTTTGTAGGGGGATAAAAGGCACAGACACTGTTGTAACCACACTGGAGCCCCGGAAGGATTTCCTGCTGTGATAGTGGAGAGAAGTGATGGAGGGCGTCGGGGAACAGGTATAGCCTAAGAGGACCCACTGAAGCTTAGTTTTTAAGGTTATGAAAATTAAACTCTTCTCCTTAACCAGTATTTCTTTATTTTGGGCATCTGCCTTGATGCCAGAAGTCAAATGATTTCCCTTGAGAAAAACAGTAGCTGTAACTGAATTTAGGATCAAGACATCTAGATTCAGGTCTTGGGTCTGTTTCTTAGAAACCGTGTGACTTTAGCCAAGTTTCTTAACTTCTCCATCTTTGGAGTCTTGTCACGTGAGATCTTTAAAGGCTCAAGTGGCAGAAGCACAAAACTACTTGGTCAATTGCAACCTCCTTTACAAGTGAAAATCGTTACTATTGCCGTTCATAGTTTAGCAGATTTTCAGAGTGTTGCAGGAGGGGTCTGGAATTCCTAGGGCCTGCAGGAAAACTCACTCAGCATTTGTCTCCAAAAGATAGTTGAGAGCGTTCATAACTCTAAGCTCAGATTATTTGGTTGGAAGAGAGCATTTTAGGGGACCGGTCCTTTGAGATTCAATTGTACATTGTAATGGGTTCCATTTATTTGAGATTTCAATTTATTTCCCAGCTGAGCCCCAAGATCAGAACCTGCTGTGTGACATTTTCTACTTCTGTGTGTGAAGAAACTCAGCCCCTATGAAAGGCTGCTGGATGAGGCCAGCAAAGGAGGAAGAAGCTGACCTTGAGTCGTGAATCATCCTCCGTAATTTCCTCATCAATCAAGCCTTTCACAATACTTCCTAGAAACTAGAATAGCCAGGACTATATTCTTCTGAACTATTCTTTCAGGATGGGTGATGTTGAGTCATCCTCTCTAGTGATTTCCAGGGTAGACCAAGAGAATGATAGCATCTCAGACTACCAGAGCTAAAGGGACAGAGAAGNNNTCTAGCATTTGGGCCTTCTGGGGAGACAGTCATCTAACACTCCCAGTGATGGGGCACCCACTTGTTCACTTTGCCAGACACTTGCTAAAAGCCTCCCTATCTCTAGCCATCATCTATCTTGATGGAATTCTCACTCACTGCTCAAGGGTCTGTCCTCTGGAACCGCAGGGACAGGTCTGCCCCTCTCCAACACCACTGGTAATGTGTCAACCCGGAGACATGACCTGAGACTTCCCAAGACTAGATTTCCCATGTTAGAGGGATGAGGTGATACAGACAAAAGTACCTGGCTTTAGAGGTCAGAAAGAAAAGCTTACATTCAAATCCCAGTTCAACAACTCATTAGCTGCATGACTGGGAAATTTACTTCACTTCTCTGAAACGTATTGTCTTATCTTTAAAACAAACAGTTATCAATACCTTCTTGGATTGTTATAAGGATTCGAACTAACATATAGCAAGTGTTTGCACGTAGTGGGCATTCAACAAGCAGTAGTCTTTATGTGGCAAGATCCATTCATTTTTAAAACATTTATCGAGGGCTTACTTTGTCCCAGGCACATTGCTGGGGGCTGCCCACAAGGGGGCAGAAAGAGAATAAATTTTGTTGTCACAAACCTGGGTTTTAATCCAAGCTCTACCATCTACCAATCCCATAACCTCAGAAAACGGACTGACTGAAGCCTCTTCATCTCCCCCCTGCACAGGTATTCCTGAGCCTCACCTGTCTCATCTTGGCCAAAGGGTGTGGTGGGGATTAAATGATATAAAGCATATCAAGCACTGAGCCCAGTACCTGGTTCAGTATGGAGGCTCAGTAACTGCCTTCCATATTGAAAGTCAAAGATACTGAGTACATGATGGAGTTAAGGCAAGGCTCAGCTCAGGCATGGCAATGGATATATTATTATATGGAATTTAAAGTAATCTTATCTAATTTTATAGTTCCCAATGTGGACTCTGGACTGCTTCTTTTTTCTACTTATTTTCCCAGGGGAATAGATTCTTGAATATACAGGGACAAAATCCTTTAGCTTTGTTGTGTTGTGGACACCCATGGGAATCTTCTACATAAGCATGAAAGCTGTACCACTCAGCTAGATATAGTCTCAACTAAAGAAGAGTCTAGCTATGTCTCTGACTCTTAAGAAGTTTAATTACGTTAAGGTATGAGTGGCTGGTAGCTGCAGGTTTCCAGAGAGAAGACTCCCAGCCTCCACTGAGACTCATGGTGACAAATTCTAGCCATCCTTGAGATTAGAAGGTAATCAGGGCTGGGGCTCAGGGCTAGCTATAGCTTCTGTTCCAAGCAGAGAAACAAAGGCAGAAGAAGTTCATCCATGTAGACAAGGACAACATAAGGGGAGGGAGTGGGTGGAAGAAGAAAACTCTGTAGATACCAGGGCACCTGGGCCTGCAAGCACCAGGCTAAGCCAGCACTGGGACCTCTGAGCCCATTCCCTGGGAGTCATGCCTGGCTTGGGAACTGACCAGGGCTTGGTCTACCACTTCAGGGTCTCTGTGGAGCTGAGGAAGGCAGCAGCTGACAGAGACAACACTACTAATCCTAGTCTTTCTCTCCATTTGAGCCACCGGATGCCTGCTGGGGGAAGCCAGTGGAGGAGAAACGAAGTTTGATGTGGTTGCTATTCCAGAACACCCAGGCAAAGTGCCCATCCTTGTAATGTTCAGCATGGTGACTATAGTTAATAATGCTGCATTGCATAGCTCAAAGTTGCTAAGAGGATATTAAAAGTTCTCATCACAAGAAAAAAAATTCTTAACTATGTATGATGATGAATGTCAACTAGACTTACTGTGGTGATCATTTCAGAATATATACAAATACTGAATCATTATGTTCTATACCTGAAACTTACAATGTTATATGTCGATTACATCCCAATAAAAAAAAATATTTCTTAAAAAGTGCCTATCTTACTTCTGCTTTAGACCATATGATAAAGAAAAGCCATGGTTCTCAACCTCGTGGGTTTTTTGGGGTTTTTTTTTTAACTTTATTTATTTTAAGGGCAGGGGCAGAGAGAGAGAATCCCATGCAGACTCCATGCCTCGCCTGGAGCCTGACACAGGGCTTGATACCATGACCATGAGATCATGACCTGAGCTAAAATCAAGAGTCGGACACTTAACTAATGGAGCCACCCAGGTGCCCTGGTTCTCAGCCTCTATAACCTGGGGTCTTGCAGACATGTAGATTCTGATTCTGTGGGTCTGGATAGACCCCCAAATTCTGCATCTCTGAAAAGATGATGCTGACGCTGTCCTGAAACTCTCTGCCTAGGAAATATATCACAATGTTAGAAAAAAATCATTACAAATATGCGCCATCCCCAACCATTAAATGCAACCTGCCCATACCCAGCAGCAAGAGATGTTATAAAAAATATTTTTCCAGAATCGTCCCTCTGTCTGACACATTTCTTGTGCTACTTCTCCTAGCTCTGAGGTGCCCTGGCTTTTTTCCCCAGCTCCCTGTTTCGGGCCCTCCTCCTTTTAAGTGACATACCCAGATACTCCTTGGGTCCCTTCTCCCCTGTACATGAGTCCCTCTTTCATGATGGCACCCTCAGTCTGAGGGGGTCTGTGACATGACTGTGCTGGCAGTGGTTATGATCATGCCCCATTCTCCCACCACCACGCATACCTGTTTACAAAGCACTTTCAGGTCTGCTAGGGCACTGTCACCCTCACAGACAGAGGAGACAGGCTCAGAGTTACTGTCATTCAGCCAGAAATGTACAGAAGCAGAGTTCCATGGGACTCACTGCCCTGCCTCCACCATGGCCACCCGAAATTAGAGCAATGATCAATGACCAGCTAGCTCTTTCTGTTCCTTTATTATGGTAAACCCTTCCTAGCCCTCCTCAAACTGACTTGACATCTTCTTAGTCTTACTTGTTGATTTGGACATCTCTGAGTCATTGCCAGATGCAGACATGTGTTCAAGGAAATGTTAATTTATGTTCCAAATGTCTGAAGACAATCCATCTGTAGCTATAGTCAGTAGAGACAGAAGTACAGGTTCTTTCCAACAAGTCAGCCCAAGCACAGCAGAGGGGGAAGAGGTATCAGAGGGAGACAGGGTCCCTAGGTGTCTCCCCTCTCCCCCGTCTCAAAGTAATATCTTAAAGTCCCACAAAGAGACATTTTCTAATTCTCAAGGACCTAGAAAAACCACAAAGCATGACAGTATGTGGTCGGCCCAACAGCAGGACCAGTCTGACTCACAAGGCATCTGGGCATCCTGGGAAGGTTCCTAAGTGGGTTGGAAATCTCTTATGCCCCACTTCACATACCCCAGGCCCACCTTTTTTTGTTTTGTTTTGTTTTGATTTTATTTTTTTATTTACTTATTTTACAAATAGTTTATTGTCAAGTTGGTTTCCACATAACACCCTCAAGGTCCATCCATGTTGCTACACATGGCCAGATTTCACTCTTTATCATTGCCCAGGTCCACCTTTTAAATCTACCCATTGCTGTGGCAACCAGCTGTACACCAGCTGTGCAGAATATCTCCCGCTTTCTGCCAGCTTGTACTGTGAGATTCTGGGCAATTTCTTAACCTCTCTGGGTCTCAGGTTCACTGTCTAGAAAGGGGGGATGGTGATGGCACTCACTTCATATGGTAGCGAGGATCATACGAGTCAGTAAGTGTAAAGGACATATAGCAGTGCCTGGCACAGAGTAAGAATTATTTTTTAAAAAATAGGCATTGCTATTATTATAACTCACGATTACTTCATCTTTATTCTTACTCTAACCAAGGGCTGAGTGCTTGAAGAGGAAGCCTGGGCTTCTTAGTGCTGCGTCTGCTGATTTGGAGCCTGACTTGCCATGGATGGGAGTTGACGTCAGCCCTCAGGCCTGAGGGGTGGGAGAAGTGGGACAGGAAGGACAAGAATTGCCATTTACTGAAGGCCCAGAATCTCAGAGAACTCACAACACCTCAGAGAGAAGGTATTCTTACTACCTCCCTGTTTAGACGTGAGGGAACTAAGAAAGGCTGGAGAATTCGCCTGAGGTCACGTGGCCAGGAGTGGCTGACCAGGCCTGACCCACCAAAGTGGCACCCGATACCTGGGGCCACCATGTGAGGCTGCAGAGGTGACAAAGAAAAGGGCACGTTTCTACTGTTACCTGACTGACACTGTCCAGGAAGAAGAGGGAGGTGGGAGCGAGGTGCCCTCAGAAGCCACAGGGGGTCACCTGTCAGGGCTCTGAGAGGAGGGGGGCCTGAGCACTGCTTCCCTACAGCATGACAAGGGGGCTGAGCTCCAGATGAGGTGAGCAGGGAGGAGGAGGTCTGGGCCCGGAGTCAGGACCTGAACTTCAAGCCTGGCTCCCTGGGCCAATTCTGGCACCCAAGACAGGGTCTGCCAGGCAATGGGTGCTCCATGATTACTGCTGAACAAATGGATGAATGAACCAACGAATGAATAACATAAGCTGTGCTCTCAGAGAGATTCCAACCTGGAGGACACACTCGTTATCATCGGCATAGAGCAGCTTGTGCTGTGTCAACCCGCCAGGGCAGAGCACAGGGGGTGTGAATTCAGCCCAGGAACGTGCCCCCTGTGAACTGGCATGTATTCCGAAAAGGGAACTTGAGCAGGCCAAAAGGTCAGAGGGGTTCCAGGAGGCAGAGAAGGGGCCTTTGTGCACAGAGGCTTAGAGGCAGGGGCAGTTTAGCATTTGAAAGGCATGTGAGCTATAGTGTCAGATACAGTGCGATCCTTATATCCTAGAACACATTTTGCTCTCGCCCCTTCCATTCCATTCTCCCACAGTGCAAGTCTACACTGCGCAGTTATCTGTAAACGGGCAGGTGCCCAGCATCTCAGCACTAGTTTTCTAAAGTCCAGCCTCATGCAAGGAGCTGGTTTCATAAGGAGACCTGTCAGCTCCCAGGCCCCAGGGTCGGCTCTGTCCAGCAACCATAACAGGGCCTGAGGCCAAGCCAGCCCTCAGTTGAAACTGAACCCCCGTCTGGGACCAGACCTCTGTCCTCCTCCTGGGTGCCCAACCCACCACCACAGCCTTCACACACACCCTCCCAGGCCAGCTCCTCCCTGGCTAAATCCCACTTCCCTCTCCCCACCCTGCCCTGTGCAGACACTGACAGCAGAAGCTGGAGGAAACCAGACAGGCAGGCCTTGCCAGGTAGCAGCCAGGCCCTAAGGAATCAAGGAAGAAGAGGGTGACATGGAGGTCACGGGGGCTCCCTGAAGCCAGAAAGACGTGTGGAGGAGCTGCTCTCTGTTGGAAACTAAAGCGAGAGCAGTGAGAGGCCCTTTTTGCTCCCCAACAAATGTTCCTGTGAGAGTTAAGAGAGTTATAGTGGCCATAATGAGCCCTTATGTCTTTATAGGGCTTTACAGTCTATAGCCCGTGTTGACACGAGGTATATATTCTAATAGAGGAGCAGCGATAAGAGTGGAAGCCCGGGGCTCACCCTCCGTCACACGGCAGCAGGCGGCAGGGCCAGGGCCAGGCCACTGCTCTGACCCCAGGGACTCTCAATGGCTGATGTGTGCTGAGTAGCGGCAGACCCTGCTACCTGGGGGACTTGGAGGTCAGGACCAAGCTTCAGAGGCCTTGTGGGATTCCAGGGATGGAATGGCCTGATGAAAGGGATGACCATCATGTGCACGTTCTTGACAAAGAGCCTTTCCCATGTGCTAAGTACTCACTGGAGTCTTTGAGTACCTCAGGCCCACTCTGTAGGGGGATATCACCCTTCCACTGAGGTAACTGAGGGTTAGTGAGATTAAACAACTTAACTGTTAATAAGGTTCAGTTAATTCATAATGACTGTTAGGACCAGGATTTGAGACCAGGAATGACCATTCCAGAGTTTGCTTTCTCCGACACTGCCCTACACTGCCACCCATGAATAACCTTCCAGAAAGAACATGGCTCCCCTTGGCTATCCCACTTTAAGTTGGACCTTTTCCCAAACTTCACTTACTGGGCCCCCTGCAGGCTAGCCAAGGGTTATATGATCCCCACAATAATCATTGACTGCCACCTAGTGGTGCCATGTGGAATGTCACATTTCTATCCCTTCGTCAGATTTTTGTGATGTTCAATGCTTATCCTCAGTGCCTACAACAGTGCCTGGTACAAAGTAGACATTCAATAAACGCAATACACGTTTATTGAATGAACTTTAGTGAGCCTTAGAGAAAAAAGACATACCAACTAGGAAGACTAAAGCATTGCTTGACCCAACTTTTTCATTTCCTAGAAATTCCCCAGGCCCGTGTTTTATGTTCTCTGACGGCAGATCTGAAGGAACAAAGGACCAGATGTAGAAAGAAGCTGGCTATCTCCAGTCAGTTGGACCTGATTGCAGGACCTGACCACACAGCTTCTAGAAGCCCTAGAACTCCCATCTCCATGATCCTCTTTCTTTCTGAGGAACTAGCCCTTGACTGAGCAAGAGCAGTTTGACCTGATATGCAAAGGAAAGGGAAGACGAGAATTCAATAAGCCTTTACTTTCCTTCTCTTCTAGGACAGTAGAAAGTCAGCTCAGGGGCTCCTGGGTGGTTCAGTCAGTTAAGTGTCCTGGCTCAGGTCGTGATCTCATGGGTTCGTGGGATAGAGCCGTGAATTGGGTTCTCACCTCCCAAGCCTGCGTGGGATTCTCTCTCTCTCTCTTTCTCTCTCTCTGCCCCTCCCTTGCTTATGTGTGCTACACACACACACACACACACACACACACACACAAATAAATAAATGAACATTTTTTAAAAAGTCAGCTCAGCGCTGCCTTGAAGCAGGAGGTCCTTCCTAGAGCCCCAGCTCTGAAATGAACTTCTAGTCTTCCGGCTAGGGAGAGCCCTGTAGAAGTTGCTGCTTTATTTGGTGTTATCAAGAGACTGAGAAGCCATGTGATTTCCTCTGCAAGGACTGTAAACAACCATAACTGGATGAGAAAGGCACAGCGCTCTCACAAGGGAGTCTCCTGCTTCGTGCCCTCCTCGCCTCTCCTCAGATTGACTTCTCTTTCCTTCTCTGAAGCTTTGTGACTGCTATTTCCTCCATCCAGCCAGTTCAGGCCAACCTTGATCCATTTTTCCCCCAGCACCCCATGGCGGGGCCACTATGCATCAACCATCGTTCTGATTATACAGCCATAGTCTTCCGGCCCGGGTCAAGAAGAGACAAGAGACTGGCTAGGCCCGCTCTCCAGCGGAGTTTTTTATAGAAAGGATCCTGTAACCCAGTGGCTTTTCTGTCCTTGCTCCAACCCCAGCTTATTCTGCTCCCGTGTTCCTGGACGTGGCGGTGACTCTGTGTCACCACGGCCTGCTCCCCCATCCCCTCAAAACTCAGACTCCCAAATTGCACAGTAATTGAGAAACAAACCTAAGTCAACTACAGAAGAGTTCCATTTCCCACATGGACTGTGCTTCTTAAACGTGAAAACTTTAAAGGAGGCTGTACCCTGTCACCTGTCCTTTGCCTCCATTTCGGTTTGCTCTTCCTTTGGCAGGTGTTTCTCACAATTAGACTAAAGTCCCCTGCCTACACCGGCTCCCCAGTCCTCGCATTTTGAAGTGATTTGCTCAGTCGCTACTTCACTCACGCTTGCAGACACAAATGCGTATGCTTTAAAAATATTTGCTGAGCATTGGGATCAGGCAGTGTCCCAGGCACCGAGAGTCAAAGATGTGCTCATTATTCTCAAAGCACTCCCAGTGCAATAGGAAAGAAATATGTCCTCGGATGCTTAAAGTACTATGTGATCACAAATAGGGACATATTTGTGGCTGTGTGAGCAAAAGATAGACCCAAATTAAATTAGTGTTAGCAAAAATTAGACATTATTGGTGCCAACAACTGAGATTCAGCAAGAGACTCTGGCTCGAGGCATGGCGGGATTCAGAGTTCAGATGATATCATCAGAACATCCCCCCCCTCCCCTGCCTTGTTTTCATGGCATCTGCCTGGCTTTCAGCTGCTGGTGATGCCCCATGGAGCAGAATGAGAAGCGGCTCAGGTACAGGGATGGGCCACACACCCCCAAAATATAACTGTGCAAGTTCCCATAGCGAAATTAGCTACACACACATACTCACACACCCTCACACACACACACACATGCACACACCCCACACTTTACAGTGAAATTGTTCTTTATAGGGGCTTTCTAAATGACATTGCTCTACGTCCTCAACTCTAATGAAAAGAATTCATAACATGAGGTTAGGGGCCAGGGAGGGGGGGCCTAGACTGATGAGTTTATCACAGTGATGAAAAGTGGAGTCTCTGGGAGCCATTAAGGACCTGACAGATGAGAATCACTTTGGGATCATATCTGACCTTGGAGAGAGCCCTATCTGAGGTCTCCACTCTCTTTGGTACAGAACATATCCAAGGGGGTAGGGGGAGGGCACATGAGGGATAGAGGCCTCCACGGGCACCAGGGGTTTCTTAGTTTTATTTTCATCACACCTGCATCTCATTTTACAGATAAGGAACTGAGACCAAACAGTGCCACAATTAATAATGATCAAATCAGAAATACACTATATATTATGAAATATATAATAGTTGGATGTTTCGTGCACATATATCAAAACATCATGCAGTTGTTTTTCTCGTAGAAATATGGCTAGAGATTTATATTTTCATTTGTATTCTAAATATTCTCTCTGCAGCCTGCGGGACTTTTCTGAAGCACAGAGCTGATAAAGTTAATTCCTTGCTTAAATTCCTTATATGGATCCCCTTTGTTCTCAGAAGGAGATTCATATTTCCTAGTATGGCTTCTAGAAGATAGAGTTTTAGGACAACCCAAAGGTCAGAAACCTAAAAGAAGAGCCCCATGAAACATTGGGACCTCCAAAGACTAAACCTTCAGTGTATTTCTCGTAGTGAGAACTAAAACCACCAAGAAATTGCTTGATCAAGTTTGGCTTCTCTTTTGAGAAGAAAAATTCTCAGAGGGGCTGCACCAGCTTACATTCTCACTAGCAGTGTAGGAGGGTGCCCATTTCTCCACATCCTTGCCAGCATCTAGAGTCTCCTGATCTGTTCATTTTAGCCACTCTGACTGGCATGAGGTGGTATCTCAGTGTGGTTTTGATTTGTATTTCCCTGGTGAGGAGGGATGCTGAGCATCGTTTCATGTATCTGTTGGCCATCTGGATGTCCTCTTTGGAGAAGTGTCTGTTCAT
>NW_027529526.1:1771800-1825020 GCF_008692635.1 Crocuta crocuta
AAAGAGAGAGAGAGAGAGAGAGAGAAGAAAAATTCTCTGTCTTGAGAATTTTATAGCTACAGTCAGTATCACGTTGTGGTCCTGAAACTTCAAATGACAGAGGAGTTTTCTGGGGACATCCCAAAAGATGAAAGCCATGCTGGGAAGGTCTCCCAGTCAACTAGCAAAATAAAACACAAGACCTCTCAGGAGGAACTTAGCTATGATTCAGGCCTCAAAGAACTCCTACAGATAAAGACCCAACGAAGTGAACAGTTCATAGTCAAAAATAACAAATACAGAAAGAAATAGACACCATATGAAAATGATAGAAGAAATAATAGGCAGTAAAATCAGACATACATAGACTGCAGCACTGGAATTATCAGGGAAGCATAATATCCCCATGGCTAATAAGGTTAGAGATGTAAAAGAGGGAATTGACAATGCGAGCCAGCATCAAGAGATGAAGAAATGACCAAGAAAATTTAAAAACAAAATCTCAACTAAAGCTTCTAGAAAGTAATGCCATAAAAAGCTAATTTAATATTCAGTGAATGAATTAAACAGAAGATTAGACACAGTGGGAAAAAAGACTAGTAACCTAGAAGATGCATCTGTAGAAATTATCTAGAAAGTTGCTTAGGACACAAAGAGATGGAAAATAAAAAAGAACTTAAGTGATGTGGAAAAGTAGAAAAAAGAAACTGTAATATGTATTGAATTAGACTTCCAGAAAGAGATAGTAATAAAAATCATCATAGGAATTAGCAAATATATAGTACTTACTATGAGGCCCTATTCTAATTTTTTTTAATGTTTTATTTATTCTTGAGAGAGAGAGAGAGTGACGGAGCATCAACCAGGGAGGGGTGGAGTGAGAGAGGGACACAGAAATCCAAAGCAGGCCCCAGGCTTTGAGCTGTCAGCACAGACCCCCAACGCGGGGCTCAAACTCACAAGCCATAAGATCATGACCTGAACTTATATCAGACGCTGAACCGACTGAGCCACCCACACGCCCCTGTGAGCCCCTACACTAAATTGTTACATAATTAGTCCATTATTCTTCACAACAAACCTATAGTTTTGGGTAAATGAATAACTGAGTAAATAAATTTTTCTGACTGTTTTAAATGCTTCACGGTTAAGTTTTTAAAGAGGATGGCCAGAAACTCAATTTGGCTGTGTCATGGGCACATGAAAGGAAGCCATAAGAGCTAAGGCTCTGGATGATCTGAAAATAATCTAGGTAACAAATATGCTGTAGAGGGAGGATGGTGATAATATGTGCAGTGTGCTAAATTCCTTATTTTTTAAATCTTTTTTTTAATGTTATTTATTTATTTATTTATTTATTTCTAAGAGAGAGAGAGACAGCGTGAGCAGGGGCGGGTCAGAGAGAGAGGGAGATACAGATTCTGAAGCAGGCTCCAGGCTCTGAGCTAGCTGTCACCACAGAGCCTGACGCGGGGCTCGAACCCACGAACCATGAGATCATGACCTGAGCTGAAGTTAGACGCTTAACCAACTGAGCCACCCAGGCGCCCCAATTCCTTATCTTTTATAAAGGGAACTCTATACACCCTGTTGTTGGTATTGACAAATCAAAAGCAGAAATGTAGTTTCATTATACAAAGCTATAACTGTAACATCTAAAAGAATTAAGAATGGAAACTGGAGGGACACCTGGGTAGCACAGTTGGTTAAGCGTTCAACTCTTAATTTTGGCTCAGATCATCAAGTCATGATCTCAGGATTTTGAGATAGAGCCCCACTTCGGGCTCCATGCTGAGTACAGAGTCCGCTTCAGATCCTCTCTCCCTCTCTTTCTGCCCCTCCCCTGCTGGCACACTCTCTCTTTCTAAAGAAGGAGAAGGAGAAGGAGAAGAGAGGGAGGAGGAGGAGGAGGAGGAGGAGGAGGAGGAGGAGGAGAAGAAGAAGAAGAAGAAGAAGAAGAAGAAGAAGAAGAAGAAGAAGAAGAAGAAGAATGGAAACTAGACACACTGGTTGCTACTGAGGAATGCAATTAGGAGACTTCATTTTTCACTGTATACACCCCAGTGTCATTTGAAATAAAATTAATGTGCATACATTTCTTCTGTGACTAAATTTGAAAAGATCAAGAGGAGCCTGGCTGCTTCAGCTGGTAGAGCATGCAACTCTTGATCTTGGGGTTGTGATTTGAGCCCCACATCGGGGGTGGAAATTATAAATAAATACACTCTAAAAAGATCAAATGAGCCAGGCCATGCAGGGCCTTGAATGCCAAGCAAACAATTCTTTAGCTACGAAAGCTCACACTGCTTTGGTGGATGGTTTACTGCCCAGGCTCACAGAAGGCAGCAAAAGGCTCCAGGACAGCCATTCCTCACAGGGTGGGGAACCGGATGGGGTAGGATGGGGACAGGCTGAGATAAGCGATTGGAGTCAGGGCAAATGAGAAACATCTTCTTTGACAGTTTCTTCTTTGACAAATCTCCAGGATCTCATTTGTCACTGCCCTTTAGGCAGGAAATCACAGGGGCTATCATCCAGCATCTTGATAAGCCTCAGGCCATCACCGAAACTCACTCCTGCTACTGCAGACACCTTCCCATCCAGAGGGTAGAGAAACATTCGCTACGGTTTGACCATCTCAGGAAGGCTCTTCCCTTTCCATTCTCTGCTTCCAGCAAGAAGAATGGTGCTCAGGTAAGAGTTTGCTCAAGAGTTTGCTCAAGAACTATCTTCTTTCAAAGGCCGTTTTGTTTTCTTCCTCTTAGTCTACGTGCTCGTGAATTCATGTTAAGGTAGGACGTGCTGGAAGCCAAGGGCACCCCATGGCAAATCAGGAGGCGTGAAGCTTCCTCAGGGGCGCTTTGGGTGCTGGTAACTTGGACTGTGAGAGAGCCAAACAGGACCCACCGCGTTCTTTTTGCTTCTTTCCTATCTCCTTATACTCTCTCTTTCTCTCCAAACATTCAAATCCGCAACTATGGAGAGGTCTATTTTGCTACTTTTCATTTAGGGAGCAAGATGATATGCTGGCCTGAAATTCCAAAGCTAAATAAATTGTTTTAATAAGGTCAGCTTTCACAGATCTGCTTGCTATTCAAAGGTGGGGTGTTTTTTGGGGGGGTTTTCTGTTTTGGTTTGGTTTGGTTTTGGTTTTTGGAGTTTTTTTGGTATCCTTGTATCTGGCATTATCCCAGCAGAAAATGTAGGGTACTTGAGGAGAGTTTAATGAAAGGTTACACAGGTATGGGCAGAGATAAGGAAAATCTATAAAGGATGCTGACTGAAGCCCCCAGAGATGAGGCCTGAAGGGAAATGGGAAGAAGTTACCAGAACCCAGGAGGGCTATGGCTATAGGGGTAGTTGTAGCTATGCCCATAGGAAAGGATCACCAGACAGAAGCTAAGTCCCCAGGCAGAGTAACACCTCCACTGACAAACCACAGCCCGGTGGACAGAGAGAGCCAGAAAGTCACAAACAAACCCCCGGTGACCCTCCTCCTGGCCTCCAGCTGCTGTCTGCGTCTCCCTTTCGCTGAAAGCAGCCAGGACCCAGAGACAGAGGGATGAAGATGATGAGGATTCAGAGGAGGGTAGAGAAGATGGAAATGAGACGTGATGGCAAATGGAGAAAATCCATCTCTTCTTAGAGCCTCCCTACAAGCTGAGACTTCCTGGGACTTTGTCTATGTGATTGGGTCAGTTTCTCACTGTATCTCCTCAGTATGTTTGACTGTTTGCATCTCTCTATCTGGTGTCACTTCTTCAGAATAATCTCTCATTATCACNCGTGATTGGGTCAGTTTCTCACTGTATCTCCTCAGTATGTTTGTTTGTTTGCATCTCTCTATCTGGTGTCACTTCTTCAGAATAATCTCTCATTATCACCATAGATGCCTTAATCGATTTCAGTTTTGTGGGGATTTTTTGTTTTGTTTTTTAAAGATAGGAGTACACAGGTACTTGTAAGCATTTTAAGTTTATGATTTTGGCTGCTCTAGAAAGAAATCCATTGAAAGAGTGACCTGCACTGTGTTCCCCGCAGCAGAGCTGGGCACTGGGGACACACTAATGGACAGGGGGAAAGCATTTTCTGTCCTCATAAAGCTGACACACTGGGCCATTTCTGGCCAAAGGCTTGGCCATACTCATACCTGCCATAGAAAAAGGTCACATTCCCTTCATGACCCTAAATCACATTCTCCTTTCCAGTGGATGAATCACTCTCAGTCACTGAGATTGTCCACAGGTTATGCCTGAGTCTTCCAACTTCCTGGTCTTAAGAGAAAATCTGTCCCGGGCAGGAATGTCAAGCTCAGAGTCCTGTTGTCATCACATATAACCTGTCCAGACTTTTCAATTCTTGCCTCGTCCAGACACGGCATGGTCTGGGAGGTTGAGTGGAGGTATTTCAGCCATAGAATATTCCCATGTCAGTCGAGGGTCCATGTTGTGGTAGAGAGAGCCCAGACTTCAGAGTTAGAGGGAACTGGTCTGAATCCAGGTTCTAGAACTTCAAAGCGACGTGGACTGCAGGAAGTATAATTTCTGCAAGGCTCCATCTCTCTTCTCTGTAACATGGAGACAGTAATCCTCACGTAGCAGGGTGGCCCTGAGAATCAGTGCGCATACAGCGGGTGCTCAAGTCTTGCTTGTGTTCCTAGGAATACCAGTGAAGGGTTTCTGAGCATCGACGCCACTGCCCCAGCCTGGGAGAGCACACTTAGACCAGAGAATGGAAGTTTGTACGTGGAAATCCTGATCGTGACTTTGGGGACTGTCGCATTCGCCTTGGGCGGGCTGGTAGGAAACGTGACTGTGCTCTGGCTCCTGGTTTTCCGCATACAGAGGACTGCTTTCTCCGTCTACATCCTCAACCTGGCTGGAGCTGACTTCCTCTTCCTCTCCTCCCATATCACATATGACCTGGAGGCACTCATCAAGGTCCACTTCGTACCCTTTACCATTCCCCACTTTTTCACCACCATGTGGACCTTCTCCTACATAGCGAGCCTGAGCATTCTCAGTGCCATTAGCACTGAGCGCTGCCTGTCGGTCCTTTGTCCCATCTGGTACCGCTGCCACCGCCCAAAACACACGTCAACTGTGATGTGCGGCCTGCTCTGGGCCCTATCCCTGCTGCTGAGCATCCTGGAAGGGGAGTACTGTGGCTACCTGTTTCGGGATTTTGACTCTGGTTTGTGTCAGGCATTCGATTTCATCGCCGTCGCCTGGCTGATTTTCTTATTTGTGCTTCTCTCTGGGTCCAGCCTGGCCCTGCTGACCAGATTGCTGTGTGGCTCCCGGCGGATGCGGCTGACCCGGCTGTATGTGACTGTGGCGCTCACGGTGCTGGCCTTCCTCTTCTGCGGCCTTCCCTATGGCATTCACGTGTTCCTCTTATTCTGGATTCAGGACCATCTTAATATGCCCCTCTCGCGTCTTTATCTGGCTGCAATTGCCCTGTCCTGTGTCAACAGCTGTGTCAACCCCATCATTTACTTCTTCGTTGGCTCCTTCAGGCAGCGGTGGCCCCGGCAGCGAAAGACCCTCAAGATGGTTCTCCAGAGGGCTCTGGAAGACGTAACAGTGGGGGATGAAAATGAAGACAGACTTCCTCAGGAAACTCTGGAGATGTCGAGAAGCAATCTGGCATTCTGATTCGGAGTCTGCCTCAGTCAGACAAATGTGGCTTTGAGAACCAACCTTGTCCCTATCAGTTTGGGAGGTTTTCTTGACTTCTCTCAGCCTCAGGGCCCCTGATCTTAAAACCTTAAAGTTGCAAGATAAACCTGAGGGTTAAGATAATATCTTCCCTCGTGAGGACTGAGACAGTACCTGCAAACAAACACTGAGCGCGCGGCTTGAGGGCTGTCTTCCCCAGGGCCTTCACACCATCCCAAGCTTTCCCAACTCTGGGGTCCACTTTTGAAGATCCTCGTTTTCAGCACAGGCTGAAAGCAGTGCAGGAACAGTCTAAATTTCTTTGGTCACTGCACTTGGGAGGGACTGAAAGAACATGCCATGACAAGTTTCTGTGGTCAGCATCCTGCAGCCTGTCCCCATAAAAATGGAAAGAATTAAAGAGCAGCCTAGCCCCCAAGAACAATCTTCTTTCATTTTAGCAGCCCCTAGAAT
This sequence comes from Crocuta crocuta, assembly GCF_008692635.1. NCBI lineage: Eukaryota > Metazoa > Chordata > Mammalia > Carnivora > Hyaenidae > Crocuta > Crocuta crocuta. Next base: position 1,777,914 of record NW_027529526.1, read on the forward strand.
ATGTCCCTACCTTAATGAATGTTTATTGAACCCAAGACTTAACGAATGAATAAATGATGAATTTTTAAACCAAGCCTGTGCTAAACATCCATTCACCAGAATCGAGTCACCATCCGTGATTTTTCTTCACCATTTTCAGTTTGTACAAGCAAAGTTAAGTTTTATAACTGGATAAACCAACCTTGAAACGTGCTTAAGGTTTGAGGTAGGTCATCTTGCTATGATTTCCTTTCCCATGCCCTCCGGTAGAAGCCCATGTGTGTCCCTTCTCATCCCTGCCCCACCCCCACCCCCACCCCTACCAAAGAGCTCTCGCCCTGGTTCTCCCTCCCTGGAGCTCTCTGGTCCTTCATGGCAAAATGTCTAGGACACTAGACTGTGTTCTCTGCAGACGGAATCTGTGCCACATTTACTTTTTATTCCACAGAGCTCACAACATTAGTTGCATTCATCTGACTGCAGATAAGTACTTCTAAAGTTACACGTTCCATAAAAAATAATAGGTTCAAATGCTGCATCTTTTAAATAATTTTTAGGTTTTTAAAATTGAGGTACGATTGGAGGAAGAGGGATTGCACAGATCATAAGTGTACAGCTCAGTGAGCTTTGGCAACAGTACACCCGCATGACTCAAGGCCCAAGCAAAACAGAACGCGTTTTGCGTTTTCATTGCCTCTGTAAGGTCCCTCATGTCCCTCTTACATACTCCTCCTGCCCCAGAGGCCATTTTCATTCCTACTTCCAGCACCAAAGATTAGTTTTACCTGACCTTTGGCTTCATATACTTAGGATCCTTCAATGTACTTTTTAGTTCCTATCTTGTATCACTCAGCATAATATTTTAAGGATTTACCCAGGCCATGGCAATTGCCTATGAGCGCTAGCTCATTGTGTGAGTGCACCGGTTTATTTTCATCCAGATAGATATCTGTGTAGTATTTGATCACTGGCTATTTTGAATAAAGCTACTGCGAACAGTCTTCTTCAAGTCTTTTTCTGAATATATGTTTTTATTTCCCTCGGATAAATAACCTGAAGCGAATTTACTGGGTCACAGAAAGATGTATGCTTGACTCTGAGAAACTGCCAAACTCTTTCCTCAAGTGGTTCTGCTCTTGCACATTCCATCCAGCAATGTCTGAACGCGCCAGTTGTTCCAGATCCTTCTTCACAAACACTGCCAGTCTTTTGTATTTTAGTCATTCTAATGAGTGTAAAGTGGTAGCTCCTCGTGTTTTAATTTGCATTTCCAAAGTGACTTATCAAATTGGCATCTTTTCCTGTGCTTGTTGGCTACTTCTATTTGTTTTTGAAGTGTCTGAGTTTTGCCCATTTTTATTAAGTGTTTCCCTTTTTCCGTTATTTATTTGTGGGAGTTTGTATACATGCTGCGTGAGTCTTTCCTTAGTTATGTGCGTTATAAATATTCATCCTGTTGGTGGTTTGCCTGTTCGTTTTTAAAAATTTTTTTAATGTTTATTTATTTTTGAGAGCGAGAGACAGAGAGACAGAGAGCATGAGTGGGGGAGGGCCAGAGAGAAAGGGAAACACAGAATCTGAAGCAGGCTCCAGGCTCTGAGCTGTCAGCACAGAGCCCGACGCATGGCCCAAACCCACGAACTGTGAGATCATGACCCGAGCCAAAGTTGGACGCTTAACCAACTCAGCCACCCAGGTGCCCCTTGCCTATTTATTTTTGAATAGTTTTGCATCATAGAGCACTTTTAGATTTATGGGAAAATTTCACAGGAAGTGCAGAGGGTTTCTGCCTACTCTCTCCCCATCTCCATTCCCCCCGCCCACAGTTTCTCCTTTACTAACACCTTCCATTAATGTGGTACATTTATTAAAATTGATGCACCAATATTGACACATAAACTGAAGTCCACAGTTCACTTTAGGGTTCCCTCTGTGCTGTGTACCTCAATGGATTTGACAAATGCAGAGTTCAAGCACTATCGTAGTAGTATCATATAGAGTGGTTTGTCTGCCCCAGAAATGAACATGTAGGTATGCGGTTTATTGTTGTTGTTGTTTTCATTTTTACTTTTATTTGCATTTATTTTATGCAGAATTTACTCCCGGGCCATAAGTTTTTGTTTCTTCAGTTTCTTCTGCAATATCTTGTTCTTTTGTGCAACTTCCTCTTCTGGTTTAGGAACAATGTGCTCTTTTTCAGTAAGGATCATCTCAGGAGAGCAGGGAGAGCTCACATGTGGGTTAATCTGACCATGAGCCCTGTAAGTTCTACACTGCATCCTGGGGTCTTTGTCCATCTGGATGTGCTCAATGCCCAGAGAACCTACATCTACACCCTTAAGTTCAACATTACTGTCTGCATTTTTAAGCACATGCCATAAAACTTCAGCACTCTTTTTGTGCCACTGACCCTGTGTCCAGCCCCGCTGTCTGGCCTGGGCGCACCTACCCACTCCACTTTCGTAGCGTCGGAAGGGCACACACCGCTTCTGCACAGTGACATCTTTCGGATACTTGGTGGCTTTCCAGATATGCACACCCTTGATGGCCTGGGCCGTTTCACATGTGTTCTTAAAGGGAACATGAAGATTTGAACCTCCCGATTTGCATGACTCTGTGGGGTTTTCCAGGTCAAGTGAATAGTGAACCACTTTCAGAGATCCCCTCAGCCTGCTTACGGGAAGAGCTATCATTATTATTATTATTATTATTTATCTTGGTTTGGATTCTCTGTGCTACCTGGATCTGTGGTTTGGTGCCTGCAAATAATCTGATAAATTCTTGGCCATTATTACTTTATATATATCTTCTGTTCTTTCTCTCTTCTCCTTTTGATAGCCCTATTCTTTTATAATCATCCTTCAGCTCTTGGCCATTCTGATCCATTTTATTTTTCAGTCTTTCTCTTTAACTTTCAGTTTGGAAAGTTCCTATTAACTTATCTTGGGGCTCACTGATTCTTTCTGGAGTTTTTTAAATTCGTTAAGTAATTAATTAATTTATTTCAAGAGTAGAGTTTAGAGATTCATCACTTACATATAACACCCAGTGTTCATCCCAACAAATGCCCTCCTTAATGCCCTTCACCCATCTAGCCCATCCCCCTCCAACAACACTCAGTTTGTTCTCTGTATTTCAGAGTCTCTTATGGTTTGCCTCCCTCACTGTTTTTATCATATTTTTCCTTCCCTTCCCTTATGTTCATCTGTTTTGTTTCTTAAATTCCACATGAGTGAGATCTTATGATATTTATCCTTCTCTGACGGACTTAATTCGCTTAGCATAATACCTCTAGTTCCATCCATGTTGTGAGGCTCACGGATTCTTTGAGAAGCTATAGCGAGTCCAGTCAAAGGCATTCTTCACTTATGTTACACTGTTTTTATTTTTAGCATTTCCTCCTCCTCCTTAGAGTGTTCATCTGCACTTGCATATTGTCCACTTTTTCTACTAGATTCCTTAGCATATTAATCACAGTTATTTTAATTCCCAGGCTTATAATTCCAAATCCTCTGCCATGTCCTGAATTCTTTACATCTTATTTAAGGAATCAGTTGATCCTGTTACTTTACAAATCAAATCTATAACTGAAAAGAGTCTAGAAGGAAAACTGAAACAAGTTATTGCTTCTGGAGAAGAGGACTCAGGAAGACTTTTACTATTTATTCGGTACATTTCTGTGTCAATTTGAAAGAAAACGTAAACCTGCATGTGTTACTCCTAGCACAATGAAAAAGCATGGGACAAGCTATGCAGGGCCTTGAATGACAAGTAAGGAGGGTATCTTTATTCTTAGTTATAAAGACTCCCAGTTCAGGCTCCCATGGCTGCCCAGGCACACCGCTGGCAGCCAGAGGCCACAGAACACCACTCCTTTGCAGGTATGGGCACTGGATGGGGTGGCAATAAGCAGAGGTTGAGAGACAGGAGTAGAGTCAGATCAAAAGTCAAGAAACATCTCATGAAGGATCATGACTCAGAGAACATCACACTCTCACATGCCAGCAGATTCCCATACAGGAAATCACAGGGGCTGTCCAGCATCTTGATAACCCTTGCTCCTGCACGAGGCTTCATCGCCGCCGCCGCCACTGCCAGCATCTCTCCAGGGCAAAGAAGTGTCCTGTAGCAATAGTCAATCACAGGACAGCACAGGGCAGCTTGTCATCTCCAGCAAAAAGAACGGAGGAAAGGCACCTTTATCAAGTCTTTCCAGAGCCATTGTTGCGTTTTTCTCTTCTTGCATACCCAGGCACTTGATCAGGGAGAGTGGTATTCAGTGAGCCACAGGGGATCCTGCAGGAAAAGACAGGAAGCATGAAGCACCTTCTGGCCACTCTGGGGGCTGGCAGCCTTGACTGTGGAAGTCTGAATTGGTAAATCTACATTGTTCCCCTCGTTAGACCCTTGTCCCATTCTCGCCTCCATCCCAACCATTCAGATTGTGCTGTCATGGTGAGAAATCTGTTGCCTTCCTTAATTTAGGGAGCAAGATTGGGAACATGCACACATCCCAAAGCTAAAGTGCTGTGAATAACCCAGTCATCTGTTTTACTTGCTTTTTGAAATTTATTTTCCTTTCAGTATCTCTCAAGATGCCAGCAGAAAACAGATGGCCTAAAATGGAATAATTCAGAAGAGTTTAATTAAGGGACACTTTATCAATATGGGCAGATTCAGAGGAAATTACATGGGATGGTGACCAGTACCCTCAATGGAAAATAATAGCAAGAGCCTTAATATCACTGGGCTTGAAAGACAAGAGAAGTTACCAGAACCCAGGAGGGCTATGGCTATAGGGGTAGTTGTAGCTATGCCCATAGGAAAGGATCACCAGACAGAAGCTAAGTCCCCAGGCAGAGTAACACCTCCACTGACAAACCACAGCCCGGTGGACAGAGAGAGCCAGAAAGTCACAAACAAACCCCCGGTGACCCTCCTCCTGGCCTCCAGCTGCTGTCTGCGTCTCCCTTTCGCTGAAAGCAGCCAGGACCCAGAGACAGAGGGATGAGGATGATGAGGATTCAGAGGAGGGTAGAGACGATGGAAATGAGACGTGATGGCAAATGGAGAAAATCCATCTCTTCTTAGAGCCTCCCTACAAGCTGCGACTTCCTGGGACTTTGTCTATGTGATTGGGTCAGTTTCTCGCTGTATCTCCTCAGTATGTTTGTTTGACTGTTTGCATCTCTCTATCTGGTGTCACTTCTTCAGAATAATCTCTCATTATCACCATAGATGCCTTGAGAATCAAATGCAATGTGGTCTTTTTAAAGATGGGGTACACAGTATTTATTAGGGGTTTTGTTTTTTGAGACAGCGTGTGCACACAAGCAACGGAGGGACAGAGGGAGAGAGAGAATCTTTTTTTTTTTTAATGTTTATTTTTCAGAGAGAGAGAGGGAGAGGGAGAGCAAGCAGGGGAGGGCAGAGAGAGAGGGAGACACAGAATCTAAAGCAGGCTCCAGGATCTGAGCTGTCAGGGCAAAGCCCGACGAGCGGCTTGAACCCACTAACTATAGGGTTTTTAAAGGGGAAATTAAGGGTAGGAGATTACCTACATATTGATGAAAAGGGTGGGGAAACTTCTAACTATTCAAGTGGAAAGTTGGAGCATGCGCACTGAGGAAATATCATGTAATATATATACCATGTTCACTTTGGGGCGGAGACAACATCCGAACAAGGCAATATTCAGTCCCGGATGTCAGGTGGTTATCTTAAGACACGGAGAAGGGACTATGGGCGTGCTCCGAGAGCTGGTATGAACTGGATAGAGTTTTGGGCTCATTAAGGAATGTAGGGCCTTGCTTTGTTCCTAGGCTGGAACCTTACCAGTTAACCTTGAGCCCAGGTGCCAGTGGGTTTGTTAGCGGGGTCTGAAAAGACAAAATGGCTGATTGGTGGGAACAAGTTCTCTGAAAAACAAGTTTTAAACTTTCTGCTTTCAGCCTCATAACTCTGTGGGGCACAGTTTCAATTCTCCCTTGAGTAATGACCATACCTCAGTCTTGAGGAATTGGGATAATGGCCACTCTGGCTACTTGCTTATCTCTTTGGGTAAGATAGCTTTTGGGTAAAGAGCAGTTTTTGCAAATCTGTGACATACCTACATGCAGGGCTAAGCAGAAATTCCTAAGCCATGGGTCAGAGCAGCAAGAGAAATAGAAGCAACACTAGATACTCTTCCTGCTAGAGATTCAAATCCAGGCTCTACCACTTCTGGACATGAGACCTGGAGCATATCATTCAACCTCCTTGTGCTTCTGTTGCATCATATGCAAGACAGGAATAATATTAGCACTGGCCTCACCTGCCTATTTAGAAGATTAAAGAGGTAATAACAAGTAAGCACTCAATCAGCTGCTACAGTTCACCCTTGAGTAAGTAGGTCCTTATTTTTCCCCTGGGATCTGCAAGAGCATCTCTCTTTTCAGTCAAAGCCCTTCATAAAGTGGGAATATGCACTTTTTAAAACCACCTCCCCTCCATTCTCTTGAACAAATGCTTTAATCTGCAAAAAATACTCAGAATCACATGCAGGGACAATAGGTGGGTTTTATACTATATAACTCCTAGAAAAACCACTTCATAATCCCCTTCTGTATTTCCGTGCCTCAGCTACCTCTATCCAGACCCAGGGCTGTTCTCTCTTCTCCCAGCCTTGCTTCTTCTTCCTCTAAAATGCAGAGAAATTCAGTTGCGCTCCGAATCCTCTCCCTAAACTATGTACTTAGTTCTTCTGGTTGCTCACTAAAGCCCTATGCTGGCCCTCCCTGGGCTGGACACCTCACGGTGGCCATCACTAGTTATTTGTGCATGTATTAAGAATTCTTTCAAACACACACCAAACCTTTCCACGGAAGGAATACTGAGAAATGAAATTTTCTTCATTTCCTTATGTGTGTGTCTCTGGATAACTAATTTCATTAAGAATTTTTTAATGTTACATTGAACCTAAATTGTCTACTACCCTTAGGCTCCTCATTCATTTGTTCATTCATTCTTCATTTGTTGCTTAAAAATTCCTTGACTACCCACTGTGCCACCCACACAGTTAGGCCCTGGAGACACAGCAGTGGACAAGAGTAAACTCTTCCTGCCCTCATAAAGCTGACACATTGAGCTATTTCTGGCCCAACAGCCTAAGGTGTCCTCACCGTGTCATGTCAAGAAGTCACATTCCCGGGGCACTTGCGTGGCTCAGCCGGTTAAGTGTCCGACTTCGGCTCAGGTCATGATCTCACGGTTTGTGGGCTCGAGCCCCGCGTCGGGCTCTGTGCTGACAGCTAGCGCAGAGCCTGGAGCCTGCTTCAGATTCTGTGTCTCCCTCTCTCTCTGTCTCTCCCCTGCTCACGCTGTCTCTCTCTCTCAGAAATAAATAAAACATTTAAAAAAAAAAAAAAAAGAAGTGACATTCCCTTCATGACCCTAAATCATGATCTCCTCTCTCCTTGGTGGGTGGACCTCTCTACAGTCCCTGAGATTATCCACTGTTCATGCCTAAGGCTTCTGACTTCCTGCCCCTGAGCAGAAGCCACTGTCCCAGAGCAGAAGTAATGCTGGGCCCAGAGTCCTGTTGCCATCCCACACAGCCTGTCTAGACATATCTGCCTCCTGGGGACACGTCACGGCCTAGGTCAGTCAGTGAAGATGTTTGGATCACAGAACGTTCCCATGTCAGTAGAAGGTCTGTGTTGCCTAGGTTTTAAAGTTGGAGAAAACCGGGTTTGAATTCATGTTCCTGGACTCCAAAGATGCGCAACCCTCACTAAGTTTCTTAATTGCTGCAAGCCTCTGTTTTCCTCCCCTGTGACACAGGGACACTAATTCCCATGCTGCAGGGTGGCCCTGGCGGTACACTGGACCCAGTGATGAAGTTTCTGCCCTGGTCAATGAGAAATGACTTGGAGAGTCAATACTGCCCTGTCAGGCTTGGAGATTATCCACTCTTCTCTCAACCTCAGGCCTCTGAAATGCCTCAGTGATTCCCCAAAGCCTTCAAATGGATTGTTTTTAATCTGGCTCTTTTAGTTTTTCTCAGAGAAAATATTAATCTTCTGAATCTTCCTTATCAAATCCCCTTTTTTTTTTTTTGCAAATTTTCACTGCAACAGAATCACTATCCAAAAACTATAAACCACCCCCCCTCCAAAACCATAAAACCCTTGTTCATGATTGTTTTCTATCTGAGAGTACGGGAAAAGAAGATACTTTATTTTTTCCCTCAGGCTATATTCTCCTAAGACTCACATTTGATCCTACGACTGGGAGCATTCTGGAGGTGAAAAGACTGAATAAATAAGTTCTGCTATTTTTAACCTCATTGGGTTTTTTGGGTTTGAGAAAAATTATGTCCTTTGAGACATACTCTCTACCTACATAAGAATAGTTCAGGTAATACAGTTTATCAAAACTGGTGGCATTTGCCCATGGCACGGTGACAAGCTAGAATTAGGTTCTAATAAAGAAAATCATGGCCTTTGCCCTTAAGAATTGGTGAATGGCTCTTCGGCTCTGGCCTCAACCAGTGTAGAGTCTAGAAATATGTTTCACCAGTTCTCATTTAGCCATTGCAACCTGTATTGATTTCAAGATAGAGATTATCTTGGAAATCATTTATTAATAGCTTACAAATATTAGGTTTGGGAACATTCTGTAAGCCTCAAGATCTTGTGCCGATTGTTCTGGCTGTGACTTTCAGTCAGTTTCACGGCCAGTCCCCATAAGGGACAGGATTGAAGACATCTGATCCTTCCATAGTCACGTCAGTTGTATTGACAAAAACTTAGATTCAGTACAGCATGTTGCACTATTCTCTGCCAGCGGTTACTCAGTCCCCGACAGAACTCAGCAGACAGGGAGGGACCACCGTGAGATGGTGTGACAACAAAACGGGCTGCCTGCTCCTCAAGACAGTGAGGCTGCCCTCAGATTTACCTTCAGAGAGAGGAGCTAACAAATGAACTCTGAGTACTCAGGAGAGAACACAAGGCAGCTATGAAGCCAACCAGAGTTTTCTGTTTTTCCAACCAAATCTCCTGACTTCCAAATGCTGTAGGAAGGCTTGGCCGTAGGTTTGGCTCAGCCAGAGTGCAGGATAGTGGGAGGAGGCAGGAAGAGATAGTTGTAGCCTATGCAGCAGACAAGGTACCCTGATGGGCTGCCACTGGCTTAGACTGAGGGTTCCTATGAAAGTCAGTCTTGGGAGTCTGTGACTTCATTAATCGTACAGCTTTGGCTGAATATATACATCATGAGGAGGTCTGTCAGAAAATTTCATCTGGTGTGTGAATCAAAGACGGCTGGGCTTCCCCTGGGCAACTGTTGTTGGTTTTTTTGTTTGTTTTTTAGTGACATTCCTCTTCATGTTGGCCACAAGGAGACAGAGTTTCTGGATGCTTAAGCTTAGTTAGCCGCTGCAGCCCACACTGAACTTGCTTGGCCCTGACACATCTCTATCAGAGCACTTGCAGCATTTGCCCTAACGATTCATCTGTATGTCTCCTCCTCCACCACACTGTGAAGTCTTTAAGAACAGATAGCATGCGGGCGCCTGGGTGGCTCAGTCAGTTAAGTGTCCAACTTCGGCTCAGGTCATGATTTGTGGGCTCAAGCCCCGCGTCGGGCTCTGTGCTGACAGCTAGCTCAGAGCCTGGAGCCTGCTTCAGATTCTGTGTCTCCCTCTCTCTCTGACCCTCCCCTCTTCACACTGTCTGTCTCTTTCTCTCTCAGAAATAAATAAAAAACATTAAAAAAAAAAAAAGATAGCATGTCTTTGAATCCCTAGTGCATGGGACTTGCTCTGCAATTTTGAAGATGTTCAGCAGTTATTTTTCTCAAGCAGCTCCTACCTGAAAATCATGGTATCGTCCAACTTCTTGAAAAGACTGGCTCTGTCACCAGGCACCACAGTAGCGCCTGCAAACATCTCTGGCTCAAGAGAACAGAAAGTGTCCTCTGGGTCTGTGGGTCTGAGGAAGGCTCTGCTCTTTCATTGCAGATCTGTTTGCTCCCTCTGGGGGCACAAAGAATGAGGGAAGGAAGGTGCTCAGGAGCTCCTTCTTCCCAAAGCTAATGATGATTTTCCTTGTAGCTTCACCTTGGGGTGGATCAAGCAGGATATCCACGAGTTTCCTTCAGAGAGAGAGAAGATTTGAAAGGTGCCTTGGCACCTTTGGGAGCTGACATCCACAATTGTTTATTTATGTATGAATCCAACAAACTTTATTTAAACCTACTTGGTCGAGCACTGTGCTGTTTCTGTGTAGAGGAAATACCTTTTAAATAAGTCTCTGGCTAATAGACTCTATTTTTTTAACCAATCCTGTTCATTCTACTTTGCACATATATTGATTGATGTCCAGTAAACGCTGAGCCCTTCACGGGGCCATTCACGGATTCTCTGGACACCTGGGCACCAGAGCACTGACTTATCTGTGTCACAAGAGCCAACTGGTCTTTTCTAATCCTATCTAGGCCAGTTGGACTTGTTTATGTAGTTACCTAAACAAAAGGCAATGTAAATCAATGTAGCAAGAGAATAAAAGGAGAATTATAATTTTAATGAAAATTACGAATGTTTAAAAGGGCAATAAAAGCCAGTCTCAAAATTATTGTTATTGAATTAGCCTGACAACTATACTAGGCTGAAAAAAATCGAACAATATTGAAAAATATCCTCATGCAGAACGCTATATATATAATGTCATGCTCTCTACTTTAATAAATCCAACTGCAAATCACCAACGACATTTAATGGATGAGCTTTCTGTAAGAAAGACAGAACAGAACTCTATTTGCTAATCCACATTCAAAGGAAATTCTTTTGGCCTCCATTTCTGGTGAATGAATTCTAAGTAAAAATAAAATGTTTCTACAAGTGTATCCTTTTTTATAACTGCCATTTAATGGATCTTTGCAATGAACCTAACCACTTGTAATCTTGAATTTATCATTAAGTGGGCTTTTCATAGCAAAGTCACTCAGTCATTCTTCTGTTGATTCTATAAATAATAACTGAACATCTTCTATGTTCCAGCCCCAGTGCCAGGCAATGGAGATTCAAAGGCAACATCCTCATCTTCAAGGAACTCACAGTCTGTGGAAGGAAGGAGCTTACTACAAGGCAGACTGTCGCACATTGTGGGGGGAGAGAGAGGGACTGCGGGGGTGGGGGACACAATCCAGCCCATAACAAGATCCTTATTAAATATTTGCTGATGGGGCACCTGGGTGGCTCAGGTGATTGAGCATCCACCTCTCGATTTCAGCCCAGGTCATGATCCCAGGGTTATTCGATTAAGTCCCATGTCAGGCTCACCCTGGGCTAAGAGCCTGCTTAAGATTCTCTCTCTGTCCTTTTGCCCCTCTTCCCCACTCATACTCTCTCTCCCTCTCTCTCTAAAAATAAACAATAAAATAATAAATACCTGCTGAATAAGTCCATTAAACAATGTTTCTGAATATCTGAAATTGCTTCATTAAAAAAAATTTTTTTAGCGTTTATTTATTTTTGAGAGACAGAGCATGAGCAGGAGAGGGGAGGAAAGAGAGGAAGACAGAGAATCCAAAGCAAGCTCCAGGCTCCAAGTTGTCAGCACAGAGCCCAATGTGGGGCTCGAACTCATGAACTGTGAGATCATGACCCAAGCTGAAGTTGGAAGCTTAACTGACTGAGCCACCCAGTCATCCCTGAAATAGTTTCTAATTCATATGACGTTAAAAAAAAGAAAGAAAGAAAAGTAGCTTTTCTGTAGCATGAGACACACAAAAATAAATCATATGAGATAAGACTTAAATTTTTTAATAACTACACCAAATAAAAATAAATAAATAAATAATGCCATGGAGTGGAGGTAGAAGACTATGTTACATGTGCTGAACTCTTCACATTTTATGAGAAGTCTCTTGATCCACTTGTTAATGCTATAAGCTAAAAATAGAAATATAAGCTTACTATCTTGAGCCACTAATAGTAAAAGAAACAGGAATAGAAATTGTATTAAGTGGTGGCCTCTTGAGAATGGGATTGAGGGATAGTGTCACTTTGTACACATTTCTCCATCATTTGGAAAGAAATTATACACATGAATGCATTATTACTAGGATAAAGAAAACAAACAAAAGAAGTGGGGGGAGGCCATGGTGAACTTTCAATGACCCTATGGTATACTTTATTATTTAATGTAAAGCCTCACAATACAAGCACACATTGCCTACATGTCACTACCCAGTTTATTAAACCTGGACTAAATGCTCCAAGCCCTTCAGACACCAGTGTTCCTTCCACTTCGCTGTCCCTGCCTCCCCTAGAGGAATTCACATCCTTTTGTTCCTATATAGATGGCTCTGGTCATATCCCCATTCAGCCCCATTCAGCTCCTGGGCCGGGAAGCCATGCTCCTTCTATTAAAGCCTTGACCCAGGAGTTAGTCAAGGCTTCTGCTCACCTCTCATTGACCAGCACCAAGTCACATGGCACCATCAGTGTTGGGAGATGGGGGTCCTTTCTCTGTTCTAAAACTTTCAGAATTCTTACCTTGGGAGAGCAAAATGGCTACTGGGGATAGTCTCTGCAACCCTGGATTATCTCTAATGTTCTGTGATTGTGTTGAATCTACTAATTTATTTAGAAATAATTGGCATCTTAGAATAAAGAGTCCTTAAATTCTACACATGGTATTACTTGCTATTTATTTGGGTCTTCCTTGATTTTTCTCAGCAACTTTTTGTGGTTTCCACTACACAAGTCTTGCGCACCTTTTGTCAAATTAGTGTTTTATGTTTTCTTTCTTTTTTTTTCTTTTTGTTTGTTCACTTGTTTATTCATTTGTTTTCATTTTTATTTTTTTTATAAGTAGTTTATTGTCAAGTTGGTTTCCAACAACACCCAGTGCTCATCTCAACAAGTGCCCTTCTCCGTGCCCATCACCCTCTTTCCCCCCACCCCCATCAGTCCTCAGTTTGTTCTCAGCATTCATGAGTCTCTCATGGTTTGCCTCCCTCCCTCTCCCCCACTATTTCTCCCCTTCTTCTCCCCCACGGTCCTCCGTTAAGTTCCTCCTAATCCTCCTATATGTGCAAACATATGGTACTGTCCTCTGCCTGACTTATTTCACTCAGCATAACACCCTCAAGGTCCATCCATGTTGCTACACATGCCCAGATTTCATTCTTTCTCATTGCCATGTAGGATTCCATTGTATAGATGAACCACATCGTCTCGATCCATTCATCCATTGATGGACACTTAGGCTCTTTCCATGTTTTGGCTATTGTTGAGAGTGCTGCTATGAACATTGGGGTACATGTGCTCCTATGCATCGGCACTCCTGTATCCCTTGGGTAAATTCCTAGCAGTGCTTTTGCTGGGTCATAGGGGAGTCCTATTGTTAATTTTTTGAGGAACCTCCACACTGTTTTCCAGAAATTAGTGTTTTATGTTTTCTATTATTATCGTACATGATATTTTTACCTCATTTTATGATTGCTCATTGCTACACTATAAAAATACAATTAAGAGCAAGATGGCTGGATAGGGGGCTCCTGAGTTGCCCTCCTCCCACAGAGGATCAGTTCCCTTTGAGAGAAATCCAGGAAGCAGTTAACTGATTCCTACACATCAGGCCACTGAGAAAATGTGAGGAATTTATTGTTGCGCACGAGAAAGGAGGAAAGAATAAGAGAAGAAAGAGGAAGAGAGGAACCAGCAAGATGGCAGATGGCTGGCTGGGTACCAGGTAGGACAAAGGGCTGATAAGAAACCTCTGGTGAAGGAAAACAGAATTGTGTAATATTTATGTGTAGATTATTTGTTTACTTGATGTATGACCTCTTCCCATGACCTTCAAATCTTCAGTGAGGTCCACATCACACTTACAAATAATGTGGGTAGGTTGGTGAGGGGGTGGTGTGTGTAGGCGTGTGTAAATCAAGTTAGATGAGCTTTCTTCTGGAAAGATATATCAGAGAAAAAAGAGGTCAGGTATAAAACAGATCCTGGAGACAGAGAAGAACTGCAAGGTCCCCAAGGACATCTGGGTTATCCATGACAGTATAAATTAAACACTGGGGCAAAAAAATTTTTTAGAAAGGCACTCAGGGCTGGGGACAAAGTGATCTCAGGAATGAGACTGAAGTGCTTATCACGCAAACCCAAGGGTCCCCCGAGTTTTCCGGCAGGCTTGAAGACCGATGTCTTGTCAGTCACACATTCATTATATATATAAATAGGCCAACTTCCCAGGAGAACCACCCTTGTATTTGTCTCAAGATCAGAATGGACTCTGCCCCCAGGCCACTCTCATTACTCAACATTCTCACCTACACCCTGACACAACGCACAGACGTGAGCCCCTGCAGTGACTTCTGACACCGTCCATCAGGAGTAGGACCAAACTTCACAGGGGAAGGGCACAGTCCTCACGCGACTGCCTCACCTCAGACATCAGCCGCAAGTCTGGAGGACCTCTAGCCAAGCTCGCTTCTAAGCAGCTGGCTATGAATTCAGTGTTTCTCACTATCCCCTTAGGTTCAGTAATCCTCTAGAATGACTCACAAAACTCGGAAAAGCACTGTACGTATGATTACAGTTTTATTGTAGCAAAAAGATACAAATCAAGGAAGACTTGAAGCTTCCATCGTCCTCAGAAATGTGTCAGCCTCCCGGCACACCAGTATGTGCAATATTCAGAGCTTGGGAAGCTACCAACTTGGGAAGCGTACTTGAACCTCAGTATCCAGAATTTTTATTGGAGTTAGATTAAGTAGGCATGATTAATGGACTCATTGGCCATGTGGTCTTGATGGACACTCCCCTCCCCAGGACTTAAAGCCCCAACCCTCTAATCCCATGGTTGGTCTTTCCAGCATGAGCATCCCCCATCCTGAGTCATCTAGTTAGCATAAATTGTCTAGGGCCCACCACAAGTCGCGCCACATTACCATAACTATCAAGTAGGGTCTGAAAAGCCCACCATGAATAACAAACACACTCCTATCACTCAAGGAGATTCCAAGGGTTTAGATACTACTTCCCAAGAACCAGGGACAAAGGGCAGTGAAATTCTTTCTTACATGGCCTCTCATTGGTTGTCTCTAACAACAGCCCTCAAGCTAGAAATGGTAGCATCAGACCAAAGCACAAATCAGAAAAAAAGTCATTTTTTCAAATATTTATTTTATTTATTTTTGAGAGAGAGAAAGCACATACACACGCACAAGGGAAAGGTGGGGGGAGGGGAGCACGGGGATCCAAAGCGAGGCTGGCTCTACTTTGACAGCAGTGAGCCCGATGTGGGGCTTGAACTCACGACCCTCACCATGACCTGAGCCAAAGTCGAACACTAAACTGCCTGAGCCACCTAGGCGCCCCCAGAAAAAACTCATTCTTAATTGAGAACTGTAGCTGGCTGTTTATGGTGGAACAAAGGAAGCTTTCTCTCTCAAGGTTCTGGGGAAGGGTCTTCTCCCAGCCCCCAGGGCAACATCTGGAAAGTAGGAACAGGATTCAAACCATCAGGAATTTGATGGTTCTTCACTTTCACTGCTAGTGGACAGCAGGATCTTAGAACATCCGGGTAGCTTAGCCCTTCTGTCCCTTTGCCTGGTCTCAAAGAATCAGATTTCTTATCACTTGTTACCCCACTCAATTCTAGGCAGTGCCCTCCTTATACACACACTCACTCTTCTGGTTGCCAAAAGTAATTTTCTTTCCGGATGGTTACTCCTCGTTCTAGATTTTACCCACCAGGTCCAGCTGATCACAATTAAGCATCACACTCAGAATGCCCCTGGAAGTCTCCATGGCTGGGTCTCCCTAACTCCCGGTCACCTAGCTGGACCTCAGCCCGCTCAGCTGTGACCTGAATACCTAATTCTCCTCTCTCATCTCTACCTCAAACGAAATTTGATCCGCCTTCATCTTTTCCTCTAGTAGAGGAGTCAACGCACATTTTCTGAACATGGCCAGATAAAGAGTATTTTAGGTTTTGTGGGCCAGAGGGTCTCTACTGAAATGCCTCGACTCTGCCAACATAGTGCGAAAGCAGCCATTGACAATACCTAAACAGGTGGGTGCGCTTGTGTTCCAGAAAGACTTCATTTATGAAAACTTTGTAGAACGGCTTTGGCCCCCAGGCTGAACCCTACGCTAATGAAGCAGGTGTGTGGGGGAGCCTGGAATATACACTTGTTGGGGGGACATCATAATAATCGTTGCCACTTCCTCAGGTGACTCATGAGATGCATTACCTCATTTAATCCTTGCAACCGCTCTGAGGAGCGAGTGAGAGCAACCAGAAAAGGCATTGAGGTTGGTATGAGTGAAAATTGTGAATGCAGGTAGATAGAGGAGCCAGAGGCCAAGGGCACAGCTGGCATCTGTGACTAATAGTCCCAGCTAGAAATGATAGAGCACCAACTGCTTGCCCGGCACTAGGTGCATTTTCCTCACTCAAGGTTCACAATAACCCTAAGGGGTGAGTGCTAACATTATTGTCTCTTTTCAGACAAGGAACGGAGGCACACAGCATTAACTGAGGTACTAGGTCACTAAGCATTAGGGTCAGAGGGCAGATCTATTCCCAGACAGCCCGTCTGCACAATCTCCAACCATAAGGGCTATGCTCTCCCGCTTCCCTAGCTGTTCTTCCGCTGAGCTCCACATAAAGAAAAAAAAAGGTATAATTTCTAGTACACAATGAAACAAAACAGACACAGTTACGTTGAGTATGTCCTCACGTGAGTGTTTATGTGACTGGCTGTGAGCGCACGTGAGTATGTGGGGAAGGGAGGATGTTGAATCTACCAGAAAGGTACACTTCAGAAACAGCATGAGAGAATGGTCAATAAAATCCAGAACTAGGAATAGGTGAGTGAAAGCCATTGTGAAAAGGAAACAGCATCCTGAACTCTTTTCTTCCTCAGAAAAGCAGCCTGAGAGGCCATAGGCAAGGGATTGAGTCATAGGAAGGAGACCTACGGTGTAAAGAACATCACAGAGTCTGAGAGGCAAAAGTTGGCAGAAACTGAAACGCACACGATGAGATCTCTTGGTGAGGTAGAGTCATTCCTTACAGGACGAACCTGCTCACTTACATTCCACAGTGTGAATTTAGTCATCCTGTCAGAGAGTGTCATACACACGCTCAGAAATATTCTGATGTCCTCGTGAGCACAAATAATAGTTGGTCTTCTGCCATATAAACTATTGTCCGTTATTGCTCTCATTTCACAGATTTGAATATTTGGAGGGATCAAAGCAATAGAGAAACGTAGACCAGAAGAGAAAAAAGTTCTGGTTACCCTAATCAGATGGCCCACAGCCAAGGTTGTCTGCACCCAAAGGTGTCAGGTGGCCATTTCCTGCCTCCTGCCTCTTCCTGGGGGAGCCCCAACACATACCTACCCAAGAGTGGAGCCCTGAAGATGTCAAGTAATTGGAGAAATGATCACTGGCTTTGAAAGTAAGATGATCCCTAAGGAAATCCTTACCTTTCCTCCATTCTTTTCACCAGAGAGGGTGGGTGGACCATGCAAAAATGGAAGAGTTTTCTTCTTAGCTCTTTGCCTTCTCAGGGAGTGACTGTAGGAGCTCCATTGGAAACTGGTGCCTGAGGAAGGCTTATCAAGATGCTAGGCAGCTCCTGTGACTTACTTCCCAGAGGTCCACTGGCCACTGGAGGCCCAGATTCATTGAACACACAAAGTCTCACAAAATGTTAATCAACTTCAAACCCTGCCCATCCCCTCCCTCCCCCATCCAGCATCCTTCTTGCAGAGACTAGCTGTTCCAGAGCCTTCACAGCCCATGGCGAGTCTGGGCACCACTGCCAAGTAACACGAGCCCACACCAGGAGGCTTTAAAGAATAAAGTGCATTCACCTTGTTTGGCATTCAAGGTCTCCATGGCCTGGCCCGCTCTATCCTTTTGCTTTGTTGGGCCATTTACTTTTAATTCTAGAAGTCATATACACACAGATTTTAAATATTTTCTTCAAATGACATAGGATTGTGTAAAATAAAAGGTAAAAGCCCTCCCATTCCATTCCCCAGGGGTAGTCCCTATTTATAGCTTCCATTTTTTAACTTTTAGTAGTTCTCTTTATAACTTTAAATGATAAATTTACAGGTTAGGCTCACTATTTTCTATATCAGGCATAATCTGCTGACTCCTTTAAGAGATAAGGGACTTAGCATACACTTCCTCCAACTCGTGATTCTTGTCAGCGATAGACTTTCAGTTTGTCAAGTGCCAGGAAACATTTTCAGTTTTATGTCCTGGGTCTTCCTTTTAAGAGCTTCATGTTACAACCAAATTGAGCTACTTGTCATCTTTTTTTAAAAAAAGTATTTAATAATTAAATATATCAAACTTTAGGAAAATTTCATCCAAGTTTGACAAGATAGACGCTAGCCAGGTTCATGATATGTAAAGTCCCAATCAATTTAAAAGGAACGAAAGCATATGGTGTATTTTCTCCAAACAGAAAAGAATTAAATAAAATATCAATAACAAAAATATATTTGAGAAACGTCCAATATTGGAAATTATGTAACGTGGTTCTAAATAACCTATGATCAAAGAAAAAAACTAGGGAAGTAAGAGGGTATTCCAAACTTCAACGGAAATGTAAAGGGTTATGAAGAATTTGGAGGAAGTGGAGCACTTCCGTGTTGTTGGTGGGGATGTAAAATGGTACAACCACTTTGGAAAGGAGATCGGCGTGTTTTTATAAGGTTAAACATGTACTCTTCCACATGGTCGTAAATCTCACTCCTAGGTATTTATCCAAGAGATGTAAAAATATATATACACACAAAGACTTGTTCATGAATGTTCACAGCAGCTTTCTTCACAATATCCAAAGACTTGAAACAATCCAAATATTTAACAACAAATAAACAGATAAATGAATTTTGGTAAATTCATGCAATGGAGTACACTCAGCAATAAAAAGAACAAAGTCTGGGCACATGAAGAAAGGGGACACAGAAGATTACATAACGTAATAGTCCATTCTAAATCAGGAAAAATGACTCCTTACCAACAGAACACAGACAAGTGGTTGTCTGCGGCAGACTTTGGGAGACAACAAAGCATGAAGGAACTTTAGGGGCAATAGCAAAGTCCTGTACCTTGATTGCTGGTTGTGGTTTTAAGAGTGTTATGTATTTGTCAAAACTCGTATTCCCATGGATCATACACACAACATGGGCACACTTTATGGTAGTTTTTAGTTCAAGATTAGAAAAATAGTTTTTAGTTCAATAAAGTTAATTAGAAAAATATGGAGAGGACCAAGTCGAAGGATAAAAAATGGCCCTTAAATCCAACTTCATTGAATAACAAAAGATAATAATAGCAAATACATTTAACTCATATGTTTATACTAGCTTGGGGGTTGTGAGGGAACCAAGTCTGCTCATATATAAGGTGATTAGAACTGGTGGGGATACATAGGTGTTAGTAATTCATTCTTATGATTATTATCAAATTATGTTCTAAGTTTTGCTAGCTGATAAACAATGGGATAAATTCCCATGGGCACCAAAGCTTAATTAAGACTTATTACACTAACCAAGATTTTGTATGAGCTTTTCAACGCTTGTGAGTTGATGCATGAAAACCACACGATAAAAAGAGCTGAACATAGGGGTTCGGGGGGCAGAAATGTCTGTAAGAACAAAAACCACTATGATTCATGGGGCACCTGGATGGCCCAGTTAGTTGAGCATCAGACTTCAGCTCAGGTCATGAGCTCATGGTTCATGAGTTCGACCCTCACATTGGGCTCTCTGCTGTCAGCACAAAGCCTGCGACAGATCCGCTGTCTCCTCTCTGCCTCTCTGCCACTTGTACACATGTGCTCTCTCTTTCTCAAAAATAAAAAAAATTAAAAAATAAACATTTTTTAAAAAATCCACTGTGACTCACAAGAAACAGAAAGACAGAAGAACAAACGTGGGGTCCAAAATAAGCCATGTACAGTCTTAAAATTAAGAGCAAGTTTCCTGCCACCCCCCACCCCCCACGCTGGGACTGTTTCACACTTCCCCCCCTAAGCTCACACACAGCCCAGGAGAACACAAAAGGCTTGTCAGAAACACAAATCCCACTTATCATAACAGTTTTGAAGTCCCTCATACCCTTGTAACAGATGGGATAACTCTCATCACCTTGATCTCAAGGAATAAACTCCCATCTTTTCTCGAGGTTCCATATGAAAAGGAAATTTCCTTGTCACTGCTATTTAGGACAAAACAAAAACCGCTCCCCCACCCCGAAATTCTGAACAACAATACCTCAGTGGATGGTGTTCATTTGGTCCAACCCTGGTCACATGACCATCTGGACCAATTGCTAGAGACAGGGTATGGAGCATTCTCAAGGCCTCTGGTTGACTCACAAACCATCATCCTTTTTCAGGAAAGCGGGATCTGTCACCAGCAAGAGGGAAAGGTTGTAGAACAAAACGTGGGCACTAAAGGACTTGTGAGCCAGCCAGCCAGCCACGCAAATCAGCGTCAAATGCAGGCGGTTTTTATTCAGACTTTTGCCACACTGCCCTCTGCTCTTTAGCGCCTGCTTGGAATCTGGACTGATGCCACACTGCACATTCTGCTAGATGGACAGCCATTTCTGTCCAGCCGTCAGTTAATTAATAAGCAAATATCAGGTATCAACACCGGAAAGGCACTCGGATCCTGTGGGAGATGTAGAAACGGACAAGGTGTTGTACTACAGTGTGTTCTCAGGACAGCAGGGGATGTTGAGTGCCAGTAACGACCATCTCAGAGCTAGCTGAGCATAGCAGCTGAGGTCGCAAACATGGGGCAGCTTCAGGGAAGGGCCTTCATACAACTATCTTTTTGATCTTTTGATACACACACAGTCCTAGGAGGTGCATAAGTTTAAGATAAATTTCTTGATAGGAAGACACGGTGACAGGGAAAGCAGACAGGCAGACACGAGTTAATTTCAGGAAAGGCACAAAAATTACTCAAGGAGCATTGAACAATGGGCGGTTTCCTCTCTCAGGTTAATGTCAATTGATTGGTACAGTCCGTTGAGTGCTGTCTTCAGAGGAATTCTCCAATTCCAACCAGACTCAATGTGATGAGGTTCTGGGATCCATTAATTATGTCTTTTATGGGAAGGGTTTGGGAGGATGATGCTAGAACACGGGAGAGGGATGGTAGTAATAAATGAGGATGTAAGGGTAAGTAGAAGCCAGCATGTTAATTGTCACAGAGTCTAGAAAATTATTAGACATTGTTTTCTTTTTTTTTAATGTTTTTTATTTATTTCTGAGAGAGAGAGAGACAGCATGAGGAGGGGAGGGTCAGAGAGAGAGAGGGAGACACAGAATCTGAAACAGGCTCCAGGCTCTGAGCTAGCTGTCAGCACAGAGCCCAAAGCGAGGCTCGAACCCACGAACTGTCAGATCATGACCTGAGCCGAAGTCGGACGCTTAACTGACTGAGCCACCCAGGCGCCCCAGACATTGTTTTCTCTAGTTGCTAGAGCTACCATAAAAAAAAAAAAAATCTTATTCATTTTGCTTTGGGTTACACCAAACTGTGGGACCTGTCCAGTCAAGTATGTGAGGCTCCCGTATCTCTAACAAGCAGAATGAAATATTAGGACTGATTTCATAACCACTGTACTCCTCTGTGGGCCCACAGACTCCTTCTCTATGCTCCCCCCTTCTGGAAATTCTGAGGTTCAGCATCACAGCAAGCATGTGAAGAATGACTGTACATGCCCCACAACCAGATGACTGCAGTCACACCAGAGGGAGGTGTCTTCTCCTTGCAGCTTTTTGGGGGCCTCCATAAGCAGAGGGCAGAACAGCCCAGCGACGGGTCCTCCCTGTACATTTTCACCAACACAGCCACATAACAGAGATAGAGTCAATTGTTTCAATCATGCTCCCCCAGGAAGACAACTTGAAACTACCCAAAAGTCATGGCCACAACAGTCCTCAAAACAGTACTTATGTACGCAGATTTATCCCAGACTGAAGAATACTACCTGTTAACAAGTGGCAACTGGTGCCCAAGACTCTTCCTCTCCATGGTCTCCATTTCACCCCCCAGAGAACAACACATCCTTCAGACTGCTGGCAGGCAAACCTCTACCGTTGTATAAATACAGACCCATGCGGAAGGAGCCAAGATGGCGGAACAGCTCGGAAGTGTTTTCGTGTCTCAAGTCCATGAAATACAGACGGATCAATACTAAACCATCCTGCACACCTAGAAGACTGATTTGAGGATTAACACAACTATTTGCACAACCTGAACGACAGAACTCAGCAGGTACACTGCATGGAGAGGTGAACTGGGGGAGAGAGAAGCCATGGAGGGCAGGGAGCTGCTTTTGCTTGCAGAGCGAGGATGGGGGGAGGGGGTGAGGAGGGAGAGCACGGGAAAAGCTCCCCCCAAAAAAGACCTGGAGAGAAAGTGGAAAAGTGGAAACAGCTACAGGGACTGAACTAAAAAGCGAGAAAGGAGAAAGGAGAGGGTTTAAAGTCCATTAAGATTCTATAAACAGGGGGAGGGGCGCCTGGGTGGTTCAGTTGCTTAACCGTCTAACTTGGCTCAGGTCATAATCTCACGGTTTGTGGGTTCGAGCCCCACACTGGGTTCTGTGCTGACAGCTCAGAGCCTGGAGCCTATTTCAGATTCTGTGTCTCCTTCTCTCTCTGCCCCTCCCCCATTCGTGCTCTGTCTCTGTCTGTCTCAAAAATAAATAAAACCCTCCCCTCCCCAAATTTTAAGATTCTATAAACAGGAGGAGAGCAGCACTTTGCAGCTCCTCACCTGGCGGTGATCTGGTGAGAAGGGCGAATCCCCAGGAGTAGGGTGAGGTCCAGGGGTCCTCGGGCCACACGAGGAGAGGCGGTTGCCCTGCTGGGAAGACATTGGTAGACGCGGTGCAGTCACCTCACAGGCAGAGGTCCCAGCCGATCCTGGAGAACCACATTCGCTGGTGCTGGAACAAGATTGTTAAGGGTGAAGCAGGTACCACATGTATGTTGTGATTTTCCGAAATCCCTGAAACGCTGCTGCTACACGATCACATGAACTTTTTCTAGGGCGGGCTGGCACCCTGCCACAGTCTCTGGGGATGGGCAGCGGCTCAGTGTTGCAAATGATCCTGGGTGTGGCCGGCCATTGCTCGGTGAGACCCTGCCCCAGAAGGTCTGAGCGGGTCAAAACCGCAGTCTCTCAGAAGTGAGGGGTTGGGAAACACAGCCACATCTGAGATAAAACTCAGGAGGGAGGTGCTGCCTGGCAACCTGATGGCTTGGTCGCGGACAGCATAAAAGTGGGGAGTGGCCCGAAGCCTGAGACAAAGGAGGGAGCGCAATTGCTGACAGGGAGAACAGAGTTCCAACTAGAGACTGAGAAGCTGGGTGTCGCAATTTTCATCCCTCCCGCGCATGCGCTTACCCACCTATAGGGGCCACAATAATCTGCCCCAGCAAGCTATGCAGCGCCATCTAGTGGAGAAAGGAGCCATTACACTAAGCTCTGCCCAACAGGGCCAAAGCCCTTCTTCAGGGACACCGCACTTCTTTACACCCGCTTAGTTTAAGGACAGTAGAGGTGCCTGGGTGGCTCGGTCGGCTAAGGACTGTAAAGTGCTTCATAGGTTGACTTCTAGGGGAAATGCTGTAAATTCAATCGTATTTCAGTCTGTTCGCTGGTCCATCTATTCAATTTTCTTTTCTTTTTCCTTTTTCATTTCTTTTTCTTGAATAGGAAGAAGAAAAAATAACTTTTATCTTAAATTTTTATTAAAAATAGTTTTCTTTAATTTTTTTCTACTATACTTTTGCTTTTGTGTAAATTTTCCAAATTCTATTTTACTTCCATCATTTCATTTTATTCTATTTCATTGTATTCATTGCTTTCCAGTTTTCAAGTGTTTTCCTTTTTTTCTCTTTTTCCCCTTTTTTCTCTAATCTATGAAGCTCCTTTCAACACCCAGACCAAAACACACCTATGACCTAGCATCATTTATTTGAATTGTATGTGTGTATGTTGTTTTTATTTCTTAATTTAATTTTTTCCCTCATTAATTCCTTTTCTTCCTTCAAAATGACAAAATGAAGGAATTCACCCCAAAAGAAAGAGCATGAAGAAACGAAAGCCAGAGACTTAACCAACACAGATACAAGCAAGATGTCTGAACCAGAATTTAGAATCACAATAATAAGAATACTAGCTGGGATCGAAAATAGATTAGAATCCCTTTCTGCAAAGACAAAAGAAGCAAAAGCTAGTCCGGATGAAATAAAAAATGCTATAACTGAGCTGTAATCTCTAATGGATGCCACGGTGGCAAGGATGGGTGAGGCAGAGCAGTGAATCAGTGATATAGAGGAGAAACTTATGGAGAATGATGAAGCAGAAAAAATAGAGAGACTAAGGCAAAAGAGCACAATTTAAGAATTAGAGAAATCAGTGACTCATTAAAAAGGAACAGCATCAGAGTCATAGGGGTCCCGGAAGATGAAGACAGAGAAAAGGAGATAGAAGATTTATGTGAGCAAATCATAGGGGAAAACTTCCCTAACCTGGGGAAAGACACAGACATCAAAATCCAGGAGGCACCGAGGACTCCCATTAGATTCAACAAAAACCGACCATCAACAAGGCATATCATAGTCAAATTCACAAAATACTCAGGCAGGGAAAGAATCACAAAAGCAGCAAGGGAAAAAAAAGTCCTTAACCTGCAAGGGAAGACAGATCAGATTTGCAGCAGACCTGTCCACAGAAACTTGGCAGGCCAGGAAGGAGTGGCAGGATGTAGTCAATGTGCTGAATCAGAAAAATATGCAGCCAAGAATTCTTTATCCAGCAAGGCTGTCATTCAAAATAGGAGGAGAGATTAAAAGTTTCCCAGACAAACAAAAATTAAAAGAGTTCATGACCACTAAAGCAGCCCCACAAGAAATTTTAAGGAAACACTCTGAGGTGAGAAAAGATGAAAAATAAATAAAGTAAATAAATAAAGACCTAAAGCAACAAAGACTGGAAAGGACCAGAGAACACCACCAGACACTCCAACTCTACAAGAAACATAATGGCAAAAAATTCATATCTTCCAGTACTCACTCTAAACGTCAATGGACTAAATGCTCCAATTAAAAGACATAGAGTAACAGAATGGATATAAATACAGACTCACAGTCTTTAGTTGAAACTCTTGGAGCCAATTATGATCCTGTATGGAAAGTATCATGTGCCTCAGTGGCAGCTTCATGGGACTCTTCCTGAGCAGAGGGGACCCGGCTAAGACATGCCCTGACTCCTGACCCACGGAAACTCTGAGACAATTAAATATGTGCCACTTTAAGCCTCTAAATTAGTGGTGATTTGCTATGCAGCAATAGATAGGCTAATTCAACAGGAAACTAGATATATGCGTCTGGAATTAAGAGGCTCTGGTGAAGATACAAATTGGGAAATCATCAGTATACAGATGGCATTTGTGGTGGCTATCATCTACTTGCTCCCACCTCAACCAAGTCTCCACCCTTTCTCGGCCTTTCCCTGTGCCCCAGGAGGCTACCTACTACTGACTATAACACAAGGGCTTCCTTGGTTCAGCCAATGGGAGGCACCAGCAGAAGAACCGAAGGTAGGAGAGAGTGATCAAAATATGTCTTACCCTGCTCCCTCCCAGCTCTGGGTGGCATAGCCTTTACACTTGGATGAGAGTGGCTCCTGGTAGACCAGCAGTGCCATGTGGGTGGAGCTTCACCCTCCAACCCCCTACTCCTACCACACAGGGGTTGGCCTTAGTAGGAATAGTGATTTTTCCCCTACAGTAACAGCAGGGAAGGGATGGTTCACCTACGGTAACAAAAGGGACGAGAAGGTACATAGTTAAAGATGTTGGTAGGTGACAGATGGAGAGTTGGGGACTTTCTCTTCTGATTGTTTCCATTGTGCTCCTTAAGGTCATCAGCCGACAATGAGGATGACGGAGAAGGTATCAGACGTTTCAGGAAAGAATCACGAAACAGTCATGTAGGAGCACAAGAGATGAACAGACTGGGGAGAGGCCTGCAGCACTAAGGATTCTTTGAAGCTTTTAGTCATTTTTATTTTTATTTATTTATTTTTATTGGGGAGGGGCAGAGGAGGAGAGAGAGAGAGAAAGAGAGAGAAAGAATATCTTAGGCAGGCTCCATGCTCAGCATGGAACTGGAAATGGGGATCAGTCTCACGACAGTGGGATCATGACCTGAGCTGAAATCAAGAGTCCGACACCTAAGCGCCTGAGCCGCCCAGGTAGACTGAGGCTGTTAGTCATTTTTAAAGCGATGCCACTCAGAGAGATTATTCCTTAGTCATGTTCAGCTGTGAGGGTGTAGACACGAAGTAAGCAGATTCAGTTACTTACGGTTGAGGCCTGGCCAGGTAGAGCAGACACTGCTAGTGACCTGTCTAGATCACTGAAACTTTTTTTATTGGCTTTGTTCCCTTTGTCCATCCTCCAGCAGGTACAGGTTCCACGGGCAACCTTGAGGCTTGTCCTTGGGTGAATGGAGCCACCTCATCCCGAGGGGCCTGATCAAGGGGGATTAAAATAACAAGAACTCCGGGGCGCCTGGGTGGCTTAGTCGGTTAAGCGTCCGACTTTCGCTTAGGTCATGATCTCGCGGTTCGTGGGTTCGAGCCCCGCGTCGGGCTCTGTGCTGACTGCCAGCTCAGAGCCTGGAGCCTGTTTCAGTCTGTGACTCCCTCTCTCTCTGACCCTCCCCTGCTCACGCTGTCTCTCTCTCTCTCTCTCCTAGAAATAATAAATTTAAAAAAATTAAAAAAAAATTACAAGAACCCCTCCTTCTTGCCTCAAGATGGCACAGTCCCATGTAACTCGAGGTCAAGATGAGACTTGACTTTCCATGCAACCCTTTCCATGCTCAGCTCTGCCTTTTCTTTATTCTGCTTCCCCCATTCTCTCACGGGTTTCTTGTGAGGACACTCCCTTATCTAATTACTTGTGCAAGAATCCCCAGTTTAGGCTCTGCTCCCCAGAACAGCCCAGGAGCAGAGATACCTCTATCAGGGTGAAAAGGAATGAATGATGAGGGGGCTGTCAGCACGGTTGAGAAGCTCCGTGGCGGCTGTCCTCTGCAGGCTGGGGCTGGCAGTGGGAGATGCTGTTACAAAGCTGGGCTCTCTGGTTTCAAAAGGGATGACAGGATTCTGGAGTAGTAGAGGCCAGATGGCAGCATTAATCTCAATGACAAGATGACCTTATTCACCATAATGGGCAGCAACATCAGAGTAGCAGCCAGGGGACGGGGGGCGCTGACCTGGAGGAATCTATAGAGATAGAAAGTGAAGCGTGGTATTCCTTGGGGCAATAAATATTTGTGGGCATCAAAGATACCACTTAATATATATAATCAAAAGAAATCGAGAGTGAATGAGCAGAAGGTTGAGGTCAGCCACCTCAACGGACTGTCATGATGCTTTACCCAGTTTTCGGACCTGAGCCTGGTCTCACACCCAGAGCCCACCAATTGAAAAGGAGGTTGACAAGCCCATGCCAGGAGGACATCAGAGGAGGGGGGTGGGGCATACCAGCAGAGCAAAACCAGGGCCTGCGTGAAGAAGGTGTCCAAGCAGAATGCTGGCCCAGCGTGGTCAGGTTATCAGTCATATGCATTCAGCAAATAAGTATATTGAGCATAATGGGAGCCAGATTTCTCATAGTTAGAAAAGGCAAATACAGCGGAAGCTGTGAACCCTGTTGGGTTGATATTGCATTGGAATTGGAGGTGGAGGTGTAAGCTAATGTAAGCTAATATATTGATAAATATAACAATATATATATGTAGATCCAGAAATATCTATATTTATCTCTATACGTGCATATACACACATACATACATTCTAGCTCTGACAAGTGGTGGCAAGAATGTGGGGGCTGGAAACAGCAATACTCCAATAGACTTTAGTTTCTAAATGGCATTCTCCGTTTAAAGAAAATCAGCCTACTTAAAAGAAGTGGTGGATCCCAGGACTGAGGCAGGAAAAAAACAAAGATGACCTCAGAAAAGTTGTATTATTCTAGAAAGTAAAGAAGCACTCAAAGAACAATAGAGACATATAAAACAAACACAGAAATCAGCATACAGGGACTATGCTGCAAAAATCTGGAACACTATGATTTCAAAATAAATGCTGATAGTACCAGATTATAACTCAATAAACAATAGGAATCAGTGAGTCCACAATGACAAAAACATATAAATGAAAAAATTAATGGGGAATAGAAAAAGTGTTTCCTTATAGTAGAATGCCAACTGAAGAAAGACTGATGGGATTAGGAAGTCATTTGGCAACCACTGGCGTAATAGTTAAGTCAAGCAAGAAATATCAATGGATGCCAAAACTAGAGGATTAAAATGGGGCAGGGAATGGGATTTAATAAAACCTTAAAGTATTTCCCTACAGAAATTTATACTATTTACAAAGGAGAAAAAAGTAACTATAAGTGGAGAAACATGGTAGGCACCATCTTGGTCAAGTGATCAAATTAATACCACCAGTCATAGGACAAATCCACATCATGTAGGATTGCAGTCAGAAGAATACAGCATTGCTTCTGTGGTATTCTGACCAAAATGTATGGCCCAGGGCTAATCATCAGGAAATACTGGACACAACCATGTTGAGGAACATTTTACAAAATGACTCGCCTGTGACCTTCAAAAACATGTAGAAACCATGAAAGCTGCAGATTGAAGGAGACCACAGAGGCATGGCATGTGATCCTGGATCAGATGCCAAAAAGGGCATCCTTTATGTATTTACTTACTTTATTTTTTGGGAGAGAGTGAGAGAGCGAGTGAGCAGGGGAGGGGCAAAGAGAGAGGGAGATGCAGAATACAAAGCAGGCTCCAGGCTCTGAGTTGTCAGCACAGAGCTTGATGTGGGGCTTGAACTCACAGACTACAAGATCATGACCTGAGCCAAAGTCAGCAGCTTACACTGAGCCACCCAGGCACCCCATTAATTTTTTTAATGTTTTATTTATTTCTGAGAGAGAGAGCATGAGCAAGGGAGGGTCAGAGAGAGAGAGGGAGACACAGAATCTGAAACAGGCTCCAGGCTCTGAGCTAGCTGTCAGCACAGAGCCCGATGCGGGGCTCGAACCCACGAACCGTGAGATCATGACCTGAGCCAAAGTCAGACGCTTAACCGAATGAGCCACCCAGGCACCCCTAATTTTTTTTTTTAAAGAAAGAAAGGCTGAGTCTCCTTGGGGAATTGAAATACCACATTTAAGTATGTAATGATTCCTCCAGTCCTTCCAAAGTATTTGAGTAACTGCCAGTACTGAGGATAATACAATGTCAGGGTAAAGGAGAATGCCTGGATCTTTTGAGGGCTATTATATACAGAGTCTGGGTTGACCCAGAAACCCAGGGAACTGAAATGCCACACTTGTCCCCCATTAGAGAAGTGGTACATGGGAGTCAAGTAATAAATGGAGTGCTAAGCCAGGTCTGTCTCACAGTGAACCCACAGAGTTCACAGACCAACTGGTGGTCATTTCTCCAACCCTTCAATATATATAACTGGAATGGTCTTCCTTAGCAGTTACCAAAAGCCCCATACTGGTTCCTTAACCTAGGGAGTAAAAGCTATTGTAGGATGAAAGATCATATAATTTTAGAAGTCCCTGAAATATACCTTTACTAGCCAAAAGAATAAGATTTTTAAAAGTTGCAATCCAGGGGAAATGGCAGAGATTGGTACTCCTTTCAAATATTTAAAGGTTGCATTTAGTCCACTGGCCTGGCCCCTGTACAAAGGAGATGAACATGGTAGATGACAATGGACTACTGACATCTACCAAGTAGAGGTGCCAAGGGCAGATGCCGTGCTATATTTGTTCTCTTTACCAGAACACAGTCACCTGGCCTCTGGTATATGGTATTGCTTTTGACCTGGCAAAAGCATTCTTTTTAATACCCATCAGGAAGAGTCGGAAGAAATTTGTTCCAGGGAGGATGCACAAGAGTATATACAACACTTATGCTCTCTGTCGCAAAATATTCGGAAGAGACATGAGCCATCCGGGCATTCCAGAAAATAACCGTATCGGCCCATTATATTGATGCCATCATATTAATTTGACCTGCTGATCAAGAAGTGACAAGTACTCTGGATATCTAGGAGATAAATATATAAAAACTCAAGGCCCCGCCTGCCTTATCTATGATGTTTTCAGGGTTTGGTGGTTTTAGGCATGCTGGGACACCCCCCATCAAAGTCAAAGACAAAATATTGTACCTTACACCTCCTGCCCCCAAGAAAGAAGTGCAAGGCTTGCTAAGCGTCTTTGGGTTTTGGAAGCAGCACATTTCACCCCGGGGATACTGCTCTGACCCACCGTGATGGGAAAGGATGCCAGTTTTGAGGGTAACCTAAAGCCAGAAAGCACTCTGTAGCAATTTCAATCTGCACTATGTGTAACCCTGGCACTTGGGCCGTATGGCCCACAGATCCCCTGGTAGTGGAGGTATCTGAGGCAGAAACGAGGAACACTCGTGCATTGCTGGAGGGAATGTAAGCTGGTGTAGCCGCCGGGGGAAAGTTTAGCAGTTCCTCCAAATACTAAACAGCATTACCGTCTGACCCAGCAAGTCCACTCTTAGGTATATACCCAAAAGAAGTGAAAATATATGTCGACTCAAAAACGTGCATAAACATTCACCGCAGCCTTACTCTTAATAGCGAAAAGGTGGAAACAACCTAAACATTCATCACTTGATGTGTGGATTAACAAAATGTACGTCCATAAAATGGCCTAGCATTTGGCAACAAAAATAAGGAGGTAATAAACATGCTATGACGTGGATGGATCTTGAAACTATTACATTCAGTGAAAGAAATCAGACATAAGAGACCACATATTATATGATTCCATTTATGTGAAACACCCAGAAGAGAGAAATCCATAGAGACAGAAAGAGATGAGTGGCTGCCTGGGGGCGGGGTGAAGGGAAGGGGGAGAGGGGCAGGAATGGGGAATAACTAATTGCTAAAGGATACAGAGTTTCTTTCTGGGACAATGAAATGTTCTAAAATCGGATTGTGGTGGGGCGCCTGGGGGGCTCAGTCGGTTAAGCGTCTGATTTTGACTCAGGTCATGATCTCGCGGTTCGTGGGTTGGAGCCCGGCATCGGGACTCTGTGTGGCTCTGTGAGGACAGTTCAGAGCCTGGAGCCTGTTTCAGATTCTGTGTGCGTGTGTCTCTCTCTGCCCTTCCCCCACTCACACTCTGTCTCTCTCTCCCTCTCAAAAATAAAAACATTAAAAGAAAAATTTTTAAATTGGATTGTGGTGATGTTTGTGCCCAACTCTGTGAATATACTAAGAGCCACTGAACTGTATGCTTTGTCTCACACGTTAAAGCCCACCAGAGGGCACCCACTGCAGAAGATGTGTGAAATAAGCAAGCAGACAGGCTCCATTAGATGTTGGCCAGCGTCTGTCCTTGCCCACCTTAGTGTTGGTGAAGTGGGATATGAGTGGACCAGCCATGATGACAGAGGTGCAGGTTATGCCTGTGCCCGGCAGCACCATATCCCTCTCACCAAGGCCGATCTGGCCACTGCTGCTTCTGACGTCCAATCCATCAGCAATGAAGACCGAAACTCTAAAACTCCTGCCCCTCAAGGAGGCCAACAAGCAACCTATTGACATGTGGGCTATGATTGGAAGCTTCCATCCTGGAACTGGCAGCAATTCATCCTGACTAGGATTGACACATATTCTCATATTTCAGTTTGCCATTCCTGCCTCCAGGGCCTCCACCAGGGCCGATATCCCAGGGCTCAGAGTCAAGGCCAGGACCAAGGTGAGGCAAGTGAAGCATGTGGAGTACAAAAGAGGGAGTGATATCCTAAAGATTGCATCCTAGGCACCCCTGACCTCGCTCCAGTCCATCCCTGCAGAGTATCTCATTGACTAACAAGAAAATACAGATAACATTGCTTTGGACCAAGGAACCCTATCAACGGCCAAAGAAAAAAGCAGGGGGCATGTGGAATCCACTGCTCTTATATACCACATCATCCCAAAGGGGCCAACATGATAGTGGTGAGTTGGCCTCTTAAAGTTGCAGCTGAAGAGCCAGGTATTCTCAAACCAATGGCCTCTGTAGGTGGAATGTCCTCCGTGGGTAGCATACTTGGGTCCAGGAACGAGGAAATCGAAGTGAGAGTGGCCCCACTTACCTTTACTCCCAGAGACCCACTTAAGGAATCGGTGCTTCCCATATCCCGGACTCTGGGAATCTAGAGGTCCCCAGAGGGAGCATGCTTACACCAGGGAACCAAATAAGAGTCTCATTGAACTTAAAATTATGGCTGCCTCCTCGACACTTTGAATTCTCTGTGCCGGTACACCAGCAGCCAAAGAAACACACCACCATATTCCCAGGAGTAATTGGTCTTTACATGAGGGGGTAGGGTTGCTACCATAGTGGGGGTAGAAAGGAATATGTTTGCCATTGGGGTGTCCCTTCTTACTCCTATGCCAAGTTTAACTGTAAATGGGCAAAAGGTAGTAACCATGACCTAGTAAGAACATGATAAAAAGAGGTTCAGACCCAGAGTGTCTAGGTTACTCCACCAGTCAAGCCACCTAGACCAACAGAAATGCTAGAAGAGGGACACCTGGGTGGCTCAGTCGGTTAAGCAGCTGACTCTTGACTTTGGCTCAGGTCATGGTCTCACGGTAGTGGGATTAAGCCCCATGTTGGGCTCCATGCTGAGCACGGAGCTTCACGGAGAATCCTGCCTGGGATTTTCTATCCCCTTCTCTCTCTGCCCTTCCCCCACTCAAAATAAATAAATAAAGTTAAAAAAAAAAAAAAAAGGATATCCAACAAGAGGTGAAGAGAATCTGTAATGGGTGGTACAGAAAGGAGGTGATAAGTATTTTTGCAGCTTTGGGACCAGCCACAGACCTGCAACTTTCACTACGACTTGTGGCTATCTAGAGTCCTGGAGAAGCTGAGATAAGGTGAAGTGAAGCAAGTGCACCTAAGTGGTGTTAGAGTTGAACCAAAGCAGACATAGGCGCCCCTGAGATCCCTTTCCCAGTTTGCTACACTTACCCCCAGCTGCCAACTCAGTTCTTGCTAAAGGTTCACATTTGCTACCCCACCAGCGAGTTATCCTTGGCTGACTGGATCCACCTCATAGTTTACATTACCCCCAGTCCAGGCTGCCTGTGACCGATGACTGCCCATCATTGGGGGTGTATAGAAGCCAAGATTCCTTGGCTCCAGCTGGGACCAGTGTATGGTGCCATCTGCATACCAGAGCTCCCTGCAAGATGATGCTGAGGCGGGCCTCTGCTGACATATTCTGGGGCAGTCTTCTTCTTCCCTGTCTGACTTGCCTTGTTCCCTTATGGGTTCCTCCGGAGCGCACAGCTTCATGAATCATGTGCACAGGAATCCCCCACTTCTGGAGAACCTCACCTGAGGTTGCAAAGGTGATTTCAATTTCAACATGGGCACAAAACTTAAATGAAATTTAAATTGAAGTAATCACAAATGGAATTTGAAGTCACCCTCTTGACTAGGGATTCCCAGACCTGGGATTGATATCACACAGCAGGCTTCTCAAAATGCCATTGCCTGAGTCCTGTACTAAGGCCTCCTTAACCAAAACCCCAGAAGTGTAACTGCAAAGTCTCGATTGTCATAAAGCGCTCCTGGTATGACTGGTTATTAAGGTTTTGCAATCCACTAGTTCAAATAGTTCATTTGTACTGATTTGTAGTGGACGGTATTGATATCCCTCTATATGAACTTGTAGGATGTACAAGATGAAACCCTGAGACCCCTCCCAATGGTACAAGTCTGCAGTTCGGTTAACTAGTCATTACACATCAATATTCCTCAATGGGAACCAAAAATGATCTTGATTTTAAATCAAATGGAGGATGGTTATTCACTACACATATAATTTAATGTGAAATTTGACACAAAAATTTCTGAATAGTGTACATTTAATTGATTACATTTTACAAAATGGTAATGATTCTTTTTACCATATAAATTGGTATGTGCTGCTGTATTGGTCGTTATAGACTAGGGAATGCTGTGGTAACAAACACCACCAGAATCTCAGCGACGTAACACAGAACAAGTTTATTTCCTTTTCATACAAAGTCCATAACATGTCTGAGCACGTTCAGACCTGCTGTCCTCCAGGTCCACCCCACTCAGCAGTGCAGGAAACTTCCATCTTATTTATTTCTGTGAGAGAGAGAGAGGCAGTGTGAGCAGGGGAGGGTCAGAGAGAGAGGGAGATACAGAATCTGAAACAGGCTTCAGGCTCTGAGCTAGCCATCAGCACAGAGCCCGACGCGGGGGTTTGAACCCATGAACCGTGAGATATGACCTGAGCCAAAGTCAGATATTTAACTGACTGAGCCACCCAGGCGCCCCAGGAAACTTCCATCTTAAGGTACTTCCATCTCAACCTAAGGTTTAGAGTTTACTGATGCTGGAGAGACTTGTCCTGGAAGTTAAATGCTGTAGCCCTAAGGCAACCTCTGGCCATTTCCATTGATCACACAGATCGCAACCTACTGGGCAGAATTAGTAGTACAATAAATGCAAGTGCCAAGGGAGAATAAGCCCCAAGGAAGGGAATCCTACTGTACGCCCAGAATGAGTGAAGAACTGCGTATTGGGAAGACAAGCAATGTCTACAACAGTTATTAAATATAATGCAGAAGAATCATGAACGTGGAAAGAAGAAAAAAGAAATATATATATACATATATATGTATATATATATATATATTCCACCACTACTATTTGGGTTTTGGTTTTGGTTTGTTTCCCTTGAATCGTTGAAAATACAAGTTCTGGCGCACCTGAGTGGCTAAGTCCATTAATCACCTGAGTGGCTCAGGTCATGATCTCACAGTTTGTGGGTTCGAGCCCTGCATCAGGCTCTGTACTGACAGAGCAGAACCTGCTTGGGATCCTCTCATTCCCTCTCCCTCTGTCCCTCCCCCCCCACCACAAAAATAAATAAACTTAAAAAAGAAAAAGAAAATATAAGTTCTTTTGAATAATGTTTATTTTTATTTTATAATTATGTACTCTCACTGTAGAATATTTTTAAAGTACATCAATGTGTGTCAAAAAAATTTAAACCCTTGCAACTTCACCTCCAAAATATAGCATACGATTTTTTTTCTTTTTTTTTAAGTAGGCTTCACACCCAGCACAGAGCCCAGTGCAGGGCTTGAACTCACAACCCTCAGATCAAGACTTAAAATCAAGGGATGCCTGAGCGGCTCAGTTGGTTGAGTGTCTGACTCTTGATTTCAGCTCAGGGCAGGATTTCACAGTTCATGGGTTCAAGCTTTATGTTGAGCTCTGCACTGACAGTGCGGAGCCTGCTTGGGATTCTCTCTCTGTATCTCTCTCTGCCCCCCTCCTACTTGCTCTCATGTTCTCTCTGTCTCTCAAAAATAAATAATCAATTAATTAATTAAAGATTTTTTAAAAAGACCTGAAATTAAGACCTGAGCTGAGATCAAGAGTTGGAAGTTTAACCGACTGAGCCACCCAGAAGCCCCACCCACATACAATTTTTAATCGAAATTGGAAACATACTATTTACCCTTATTTGTAATATGATTGGTCTCCTTATCAACACATATGAATTCAATTTTTAATTCCACTGTGCTAATGATCATGGATTGTGATTTCAACCACGGTACTTCTCTCTGGATCTCAGTTACTCTGTTTCTAAAATGGGAATATTACAAGAGAGCATCTCTCAGCTGGTCTTCCAGGTCTGCTGATTTGTGAATCTATGCAGCTCCTGATGTCCGTATACCTTCCTCTCTCTCTCTCCTCTTCTCATATACCTGGAAATGAAGACCTTGAACCAGCCTCCTTCAGATTCTACTTTCAGGACCCAGAATAACTTCCAGGGGTAGGGCTCCTGTCTGTCAGAGTGATGCCCTGGGGCCTCAGTTGCTTTCAACCAGATATACTAAATCTCCTTAGGGCCCGCATCCCTGGCCAAATGGCTGTTAGAAATTTTTGCCAAACCAGATTACCATTACTTGGAATTGGTGAATCTCAGAGGATGTTTGATTAGATAAGATGTATTGGGGCTTGTTTCCCCCCACCCCCACCCAAGATAATGGAAGCTCATAAGAAAAGGACTTTGTTTTGTTCACAACTTGTACACCTGTCACTTAGGAAGTTTCTGATACATAGTAGGTACTCGGTAAGTATTTCATCATTTGAATAAGTGAATCTAACCTTCTCCCTACCCTTTTCTAGAAGTCCTAAGAAGGACTCCTGCAACATGTGTTTCTACACCTGCAACAACTGAGAGCTGATTACGTCCTGGAATAACCGACCACACTGTCACACTGAGAAACAGGCACCACTGGAGGATGGCAGTGTGGAACTCAACATACGTGCCCCCCCAACAGGGCAGACACGTCAAATGGGCAAAAGCTGTCTCTGGGAGTGAACATACAACCTTCAGAAACAGTAACTTCCCTAGTTGTAGGCTGTATATTACTTTATAGGACATATCTGCCCTTTTTTAAAATCCTACCTTGAGGATTAGGCAGAGGCAGGATTTAAATTCAGGCAGGATTTTATTTGTTGAAGGGCTGAGCCTGTCTGCAATTTTTATATCGGTCACCAGGGGGCGCACGTGTTGCTTAAATCATCCCCATCATCTCCCTGGCTGGGGACCTGCAGAGTCTGAGGGTGACACTGGACTTGAAAGAATTAAATAATCACAGATATTTAGGTCCTACAACAAAGGAATGATGCTAAGACTACCTAGCAAGATAGATATCAGGGGCACATTACATCTACTGAGAAGAGTGGATAGAAATCCTTCCTTTACCACCCACTAAAAACCCAGAGGAGAGGAAGCCAAAAACTAACTGCTGAGTATTATGGCTTCAAAATGAAGAGGCATCAGGGTCTTGCTGACCTTGAAGGAGAGTCACAGAGACCTGCTGGTGCTGCCTTATTCTCTAAATCTCTGGCAGTCTCCTACAATGTTAGTGCTCTAAGGAAGGACGAAAGCATGCAAGCATTTCCTCCAATCTTCCATGTTATAGATGGGGAAACTGAAGTCCAGAGGAAAATAAATTACTTACCCAAGGTGAAATGACTGTCTAATGGCAGAGCCAGGATTAAAACTCAAGAGTTCATTTCACTGAGTATTTAATAGTTTGACTGGGGAGGGGGTGGTCTTTAGCAATAACCCTCTGGATTCAGGGAAACCTAAACTCTGTTGGCGATAAGACTGATCTTTTTAGAAGAGATTATTGATTTTGACATCTTTGCTTCAAAGAGATAAGAGAGAGAGAGAAGAGAGGGAGGAATGGAGGATGGGAAGGGAAAGGAAAGGAAGAGAAGAAAGGGGTGGGGAGGGGAAAGAAAGGGTGGGGAAGGGAAGGGAGAAGGGGAGGTGGGAAGGGAAGGGAAGGAGAAGGGAGGAAGGAGAGGGGAGGAGAGCATAGGGAAGGGAAGAAAAAGGAAGGGGAAAGAAGGGGAGGAGAGAAAATGGAAGGGGAGAATAGAGGAGGGGGAGGGGGGGAGGGCAGGGCAGGGAGACAAGAGTTTTCTGCTGGCCCTGTCTCCAGGCAGCCTCTGGTTCTGCTCTCTTCCTAGCAACAGAAGCTATGCTGCATTGTGTGAAGCACTCATTTTTTTTTTTCAAAATCAAAAGATGAANGGAGCATAGGGGAGGGAAGAAAAAGGAAGGGGAAAGAAGGGGAGGAGAGAAAATGGAAGGGGAGAATAGAGGAGGGGGAGGGGGGGAGGGCAGGGCAGGGAGACAAGAGTTTTCTGCTGGCCCTGTCTCCAGGCAGCCTCTGGTTCTGCTCTCTTCCTAGCAACAGAAGCTATGCTGCATTGTGTGAAGCACTCATTTTTTTTTTTCAAAATCAAAAGATGAAGGATAAACTCCCAAAACAAAAGGCATTTTTCTTCCAAGGGCTTAGATAAATCATAATTCAAGGACAAAAGAGTCAAGGGTGAGCAATCCCTCAAAAACCATCTGCAGAATAATTATGTATTGTCAATAGCAGAACTCATTTCTGAACTGCAGACTTGGAGGGCCTTGGAATCGTCATGTTCATGTTCGAAGGCCTCACTTTACAAACGAGGGACGTGCGGTTCACAGAGGGGAAGGGGTAGGCTCATAACTCAAATGCTTTCGGAGGCCAGGGAAATGAAGCAAGCTGGGCACAGATAAGAGACCTTTTAGTTATGCCGCAAAAAATACGCGACTTTCCTCTAAGAAAAATGACAGGCGAAGCCTGTTGGCAAATGGCAAATAGTACATGGCTTCAGTGAAGGGTTAAGACTGGGAACTGAGGCAAACGGGAAGTGCGCCGCTCCAGGGGGCACACTGGTCACTGCCATGTAGGCATGGGAGCCTGAAGTTGCCAGGTCTTCTGGTTTTGTTGTTGTTGTTTTAATGATGACAACTAGTTTGAATTAGTTGCAGGCCAAACAGAGCCCTTCTAGAATCTGGATTGAGCCACAAGTTTTTGGTGTGTGCCCTCTGGGCTGGAGGACTGTGGGATGGCAGGGAGGGGGCCTTCTGGGAAGCCCCGTGCTCTGGGTAGAGCTCGGCCAGCCCCTTCCAGGAACAACTTTTCTCTGGCGTCTGTTTTCTCATCTGAAATGTGGAGGGGACGGAGTGGGGGATTTCCAAGGCGGATCTGGCAGTCTCTGGGTTTCTGAGTGTTCTTTACAGATGGAGGTGCTCAATTAGCAAGGCATTCTGGGTAGGTCACAGGGTCTGGCGGCAAAAGGTCCACAGAAGTCGATATCCGTCCCTGTCCCTGTCTTACTAGAACTTCAAGCACCACATGTCTAAAACTGAGCTCTCATGTCCCACACCCAAATGGCTCCTCAGGTAGCCTTCACCCACACCATAGAGGGCCCTGCCTCACCTAGTTCTCCAAGTCAGAAACCCTGCCCTCATCCTAAAACCTTCCCTCACTCTCCACCGTCCGCCAACCAGCAAACCCTGTCAATTCCACTCTTGATCTGTCAACTGCTCACTCCCTTCCATCTCCAGGGCCAACATCCTAATCCAGGAAGCCATGCTTTTTCACCCGAATCACCCCGCAACTCTCTCCCTACCTCCACTCTTGTCTCTCCAGCCCATTCTTCAAACTGGCAGTCAGAGCTGTCCTCATAAGCACAAGTTCCCAGCTTAAAATCCTTCCGTCGCTACCCTCAAGACAAAATCCAAACTCAACACAACGCCCTCCGTTTTGTTTTCTGCCGGGCATTGCTCATGCTCTAGACTCTTCTCTTGCCACTGCCCCAAATGGCCTGCCCTGGAGCTGGTGAACTCCTGGAGAGAAAAATACCTCAGCTTGTTAACCAATGAGTTCCCAGAACCTAGCACGGTCCTGACCCCTGAGAGCCGCTTGCTGTTTGATGAAAGAACGAGCCAACGGATGGACGAATGAGTGAATGGAGGGGTGAATGAAGGAATGGATGGGTGAATGAGCGAGTGAATAAATGAATCCAAGGACTCCTTCACTGCCATGTACTCTAGAGCATGTGCTCTCTCCCTTTCTCTACCTGTAAACATGCCTGATCTTACTTACAAGTGATTATGGGGAACAAATTAGACAACAGGTGCAAATGGCCTTCAGAACTTACAAAAGCACAATGTAGACACTCGTTGCTACATACCTTCTCTGTGTTTCACTCTCCTAGCTCAGTACCTACTTAAGTATCTGCGTCATAGCCTTAAAGTATGAGTTAAATTAGCAAATGTATGTAACATGTTTTGAATAGTACCTGACACACTATCCATGAGTGTTACTATGATGATAGTAATGACGACACTGATGAGTAATCTTTACAACCCTCTGAGGTGCCAGATGTAAGGGACTTTTGTGGTAACAGGCCCCTGGTTTCCCCTTGGGAGAAGTCTGGATGGGACTGTCAATCAAGGCGTGCCCTCCTCTAGCTAGTGGGTGAGTCTACAACCATAACACAGCCAATCAAACTCTCACTCTCCCAGGACTTTGAGTCTTGAGTGGCAGGAAGGAAAGAAAACCACGTTAGGTGCTCAGGCATCTCTATGGCGACACCTGGATGTGACTGTGGGGATGTGTCAACCCTACAGACCTGACCCCACCTTTCCAAGCATGGTCCTTCAGCCTTCCCTTCCAACCACAAGCTCTGCCATGACCTTCCAACAAATTCCCCTGTGCCTAAGTTAGCCAATAGTCACTTCTGTGGCTTGTTGCCAGAGACCTGGGGCCATCACTGCTCCGGGGTAAGGAAACTGATCAGCCATTAACATCTGTGTGACCTCGGACAAGGCATTTCTCCTTCTTGTGCTCAGTAGACTCTTTCCTGAAGTGGGGGGTCTTGACTAGCTGGTTGTTTCCAGCCAATCAGCAGAACCTTCTGGGGAACTTTCTTAAGATCAAACCCTGCCCCATCCTACTGAGTCAGACTGTGGGGGCTGGGGAAGGGGGGGGGGCTTNGATTCTGAGATGCAGCCATCCTGGGAAGCACTGGACTTGACATGAGAGCAGAGGGTCGGGATTCTCAGTGCTTCTCTGCTGCTGCTGCTCTCTAGGATGTCAGGTTCAAGTCAAGTCCCATCATTCCCCCCCCGCCCAGCAGAAACCTCTTATAGCTCCCCAGCACATGAGAATGAACCCCGAACTTCCCCAGCCTCCTCTCCCACCTCATCTCTCCCTGGCCTCCCTGCTGTGCCGACAAGAGGAAGTTCTGCCTGGAAAGCCCTTCCCCTACTCTGCATGGTCAGCTCCTTCTTGTGACTCAAGTCTCTGCTTCTGAGTGGCCCTCCCTGAACACCCAGTCAGAAGTGGCTCTCCCTCTGCCTTCCCTCTCCATCACCTCGCCCTCTTTTCCTTTCCTTCATTGCACTCACCACTATCTGAAATTACCCCTTTATTCATTATTTTAACCTGGTTCATAGGCACTAGAACATACACTCCATGAGAGCCAGGAAGCTGACCGTCATGTTCTCTAACAGGAACCCAGCCTCTGGAATAGTGGCCAGCTCAGAGAATGCCCTCCATAAAATATTTGGTGAATGAATCTGCTTCGTAGGATCCCAGAGAGAGACAAAGTTCTGGCTCCCACACCTCCTGACACAAGTGTTTCTGATGTTTCTTCCTGAGATTGGCAGCCAGGTGCCCTTGGCCTTCACCTTGAGCTGACAGGCTGGTGTCTGCGGCTCCCAGAGGCTTGGCCCAGATCTGAGGCCAGCTCCTACAGCCAGATCACATCACACCCCCAACCCTCATCCACCCTAGCAATTGGTCTCAGCTCAGCTTCTCCTCTGACAAACCTTGTTAATGTCCTTGGCTTTTCACTCTTCAGGCTTGCGGCCAGGAAATACGACTCCAGAGGTGAGTTCTGAGGAACACAAAGATGTCCTCTTCTCTTAAGTCAATTATTTCACACAAATGCTCCGCTTTTCATTTTCCCATCATCTCCATCCCCACAGCATCTGCTCCAAACCCCAAGCCCTGGGGAATGCTACTTGGAAACCATTCCCAGACCCCTAAATGAATTACCTTTACCAATTTAGATGTGGGATAATGCCCAGCTTTTGTTGAGAGACCTCATCAAAATCAGCTTCATGAATCCCACTTATGCATTTGCTATAACAATGATACCAAGGTCATTGGCCACAGGGTCCCTAAGAGTCTACCATCAAAAAAAGTTTCCTGAAGACTTGCTCTGAGAGCTTAGTGCTAGAGCTACCTTGAATTCTTTGTGGAAACGAACAGGAGGAAAATAAAGAAGAAAAGAAAGGAGGAAGGAAGGAAAGAAAATATGAGCTAGAAAAAAAAATGACCTACTTTGCCAGTTTAGACATACTGGTCTCTTTTTTCCTCTCTGAAATAATCATTCAAGCGTTCAGCAAACATTTATCGAGCACCTACTATATAGCAGGCATTGTCTGTGACCCTTGGGATCTATCAAGTGTTCCAGTCAACAATGTGTGCCCATGTGGACTTTGTATTCCAGTGGAGGAAGATGGACAATGAAACAGTGAGTATATTAAACAGATAAGCTCTCTAATTTAAAATTAAAATAAATAAGATTCATAAATAAAGGTGTTAATAAAGAATATGTTAAGGATACCTTATGTTATATCAAATATACAATATGGCTTACAAATTACCCAATATGTGAGGAGGTGAAATGTGCCATCATAGAAGGAAAAGGTGAAGGGGTATTGGGGCAGCTGAAGGGGAAGAATCAGGCTTCGCTATTAAGGAGAGAGGTCAAGGTGAACCGCATCAAGGAAGTATGCCTGACCAAAGACTTGAACGCTGTGAGGACATGAGTTCCATGTGCTAACTTTTTCCCTCTCTTTTTGACATCCAAGAAAATCAGAACGGGCTTTGGGGCTCAATTTCAGTACACTAGAGGCCCTTGTGGTCTGCATATTTATGGTCTTTTGTCCCTTGGGGAGGCAGGGCAGGACAGTGGTGAAGGGTATGAGTTCCCAAATCAAACTAGATTCAAATATTGGCTCTACTGCTCACTGGCTATGGGGCTTTGGGCGTCAGAATTAATCTCTCTCCCCCTCAGTCCCCTATGCCTCAAAATGAAGATCATGGTAGCACTGACCTGATGGAGCTCTTTTAGGGATTAAATAAAACAATGTACACAAATTCCTTTGCACTCAGTAAGAGCTCGATAAAAATCAGCGGTAATTACCAAGCCTTGATCCTGTCTCTCAAAGTGTATTTACATTTTCCTTGGTCCTGATTCTCTATCCTTATTGATATTTTAACATTGTTTTATGGTTTCTGTTCCTGTGGTAAGCTACCTCAAATCCTTTGTGGATTGGGGTGGGTTATAAATAAGTAAGTAAATAAATAAAATCTGGATAGGGAAACATTTTCACCGAAGCAAAACATTTCATTATCAGTCGAGTGAATTCCGAGTGAGACCAAAAGCAAGAAATATTGACTCTAATCTCTAAGAGCCCATCAAAAGCCACCAGCAAGACATTCTCTGGTTACTCAGACCATCTTTCTCTCCTCCTTCTCTTTCCTAAACCTCTCTTCCTCCCTGCCTCCAGAAAGGGTAAATGAGTCATACAAAGTGACCCAATAAGCCTAAATCCTCCCAACCCCCCATCGACTTCAACATCACGGGACTCAAGGAACTCTCCTTTTCCATCAGAGAAGAAAAAGGATATGGGTGGGCTCACTCTTCACGCTGATGGGGTTAAGAGAAAGACAGGTGCTGCTCAGGGCATTGAGTCAGATATAGGCCAGAATCTCACTCCTGCCATTAATTAGGGAGTGCTGTGACCATGGGGAGGCCCCTGGACCTCTCTGGGTCTCAGTTTCCCTATTGGTAGTAACAATGCCTCCCTCCTAATGTACTCATGCAGATGGAAGGAGAGAATACAGGGATATAACATGGGAATATCTTGTTTTGAAAGCCTTTAATAAAAGTTAGACTGGGGCGCCTGGGTGGCTCAGTTGGTTAAGCGTCATGGCTCAGGTCATGATCTCACAGCTCATGGGTTCGAGCCCCGCGTCAGGCTCTATGCTGACAGCTCAGAGCCTGGAGCCTGCTTCGGATTCTGTGTCTCCCTCTCTCTCTGTCCCTCCCCTACTTTCATTCATGCTCTCTCTCTCAAAAAAAAAAAAAATGAAAAAAAAAGTTAGACTTTCCTTCCTTAACTGCACCCCAGGGTAACACTCACCGGACAGCGGGGGATCTGAAACTCTTCAATAGGAAGGGGATGTACAGGATAGAAACAAGGGCACAAGACTAGTTTAGCTCTATCCCTATGTGATAGAAAGGCCCTAAAAGGAGCAAAGGAGACAGATCATTTTTTGAGGCTCTCCTAATTCGTAGGTATATTCATGTAGGTATATACCATGCAAGTGTATTATCATATATATCATCAC
The DNA here is from genome assembly GCF_008692635.1 of Crocuta crocuta. Lineage (NCBI taxonomy): Eukaryota > Metazoa > Chordata > Mammalia > Carnivora > Hyaenidae > Crocuta > Crocuta crocuta. The sequence continues at coordinate 1,821,921 of NW_027529526.1, forward strand.
AGTGCCTCACTGTAGCCCTTTGAGATGAACACTGTTAATCACCTCTTTCAGCTAGGGATGGGCTCGGAACTCAGAGCAGCCAGCTATGAAGGTCTGCAAAGCAGCACTGGCCTTCTGGAGTTGTCTTTATGAAGGGCAACAAGTAGCCTCCACCCAGGGCATCCCAAGCACCACTGACAGAAACCTGTGAGGTCCTGGCCCTGCTGGAGTGTCTTGCTTCTGTGACTCCTGAGCCAGGTTCAAAAAGAATCTGGGCCGGGCTGATCTTGCAGAGGCTCTCGGAGCCCTTTTCCTCCCCCACCTCCTCCAATGGCCCCCAAGGCCTTCCCTGTTAAGGCACCCCTGCTCTATGAACTCGGGCTTGGGAATTAGCTAGATCTGAGTTCGAAACACACACCCTTCACGTATCAACTGTATGACCTTAAGTCACTTACTCTTTCTGGTTCCTCTTCTGAAAATGGGGGTATCAAAATGCCTGCCTCCCAAAGTTACCATGAAGATTAAATAGAGCGGTGCACTGAAAATACACAAAACGGTGCCTAGGGCATACTAAGCCATCGTTTTATGGCCGCTGCTATTGTTACATTGTCGCCATTAGGGAGAATCCGCCTTATGCTGAAGGACAGCTCTCAGGGAGGGAGAGCAAGTCCTTGAGCAGCAACTGACATGTCTACTCCTGCTTCCTTAAGACCAACGACAAGGCCTGGTTATCAGACATTTGATCCTTCCCCTCAGGCACAGGCAACTACTTAAGGATAAGAAGACGACCTAGCCAGCCTCTCTGTGCCCCTCCCAGGAAAAGAGACTTATCAAGATCTAGGCCTTTCAATCACTGCCTTTGATCCACAAATATGTACTGATGAGAGAGATACGGGACCCAGCCCTTTCCCAGGAGTTTATAGTGTGCTTGGGGGGTGGGGGTGGGGGGAAAGACCAGGAACTGCTATCACAGCAGACAGAAAGGAAATGAGTACTGAGTATCCTTGGGTTTATGAGTGAAGGCTCCATGGAGAAGGAGGTGTTTCAACTGGACCTTACAAACTAGGTAAAACACAGGGGCATGGCTTTCCAGGCTGAAAGCACAGCACGAACAAAGGATAGACATGGAAACAACATAGTTTGTTTAGAGAATAGAATTTTGGGGAGCCTGGACGACTGGAAGGCCAAAGGACAGAGGTGAGAGCTGGCAATGAAGGACCAGTGAGCCGCAGGAAACGCACAACAAAGGTCATGACTACCATGGAGAACATAGGGGGAGCGGGCCTGCAATTTAAAATAGGATGGTCACAGAAGGCCTCTTGGAGGAGACACATTAAAGAGGTAAAGGATCAAGCCATGTGACTACCTTAGGGGAAGTTTCCAGGCAGAGAAAACAGCCATGCAAACGTCCAGAGGCCAGAGTGGGTGCCATGTTGGTTGGTGATGCATTTAAAAAGGCCGTTGCGACTGGAGTGGAAGGAAGTGAAGTTAGAGAGTTCAAAGGGAGCCAGCGCTTGAGAAGCCTTGCAGGCTGTTACAGGGGTTTTAGCTTTCGCTTGGATGAAATGAATCCACTGTAGGATTTCCGGTGAAGTAGACTTACGTTTTAAAAGGATGGCTCTGACTGCTGTGTAGAGAATCAACTGCAGGGGGCCAAGGTTCGGAAGCAGGGAGGCCAGTCAGGAGGCTATTGCAGAAATCCAGACGAAAGAGGGTGGTGGCTGCAACCAGGGTAGCAGATGTGTGGTGGTGCGCCTCGGTTTCCCCATGTAAAAATGGAGCGTAGGATCCCCGCTCTGGGTGCAGCCTGACGCCTCAAAAAGCCCCCATCCGGGTGGAACATCTGGAACCTCCGGCCGGCAGGGTGCCAGCCTGGGGAATGTGGGATTGTGGGGTGCGTGGGCAGCTCCTTGCGCGTCCCGGCTCACGGTGCCCACGAGAAAGCCAAGACAGGTGCGCGCCCCGCGGCGAGCGTCAGGCGGGAGAGACCTGGTGGAGGGAGGTGCATCCCTAGGGACTGAAGAGGGAAGAGGGAAGGCAGGTGCCTCCTCCGAGCCCCGGAGCAGGTCCTGGGCACCCGGCACTGTGTGCGCCCGGGTATGCAACCACTCTGTGCAGATGTTGGCATCGTGCGGACAACATCGGGGAGCGCCACAGCACTCTCTCCATGCATACTCCCCCCGCCCCCCCTCCCCCAGCACTGACCCCTTTGTCTCGCTTTCCTCTACCCCCATCTGTCTGACTGTACGTCCCGCACTGGGTTCCGTGCGCACGGCCCCGCTGGGGTCCCTCTGGCGGTCGCCGAATAGGCGCAGCCCGGGCCCGGGGCTCCCGTGAAGAGAAAATCATGAATGAAATGCATGCGGTTCTCCCGCTTCCCCGCCCTCCCTGTCCAGGCAACCTCCGCGCGGGGGCGGCGCGCGCGCGGGGACTCCGAACGGAGTAGGGGGGAGGGGGCGCCTGAGATCTGGGTCGGGGACACANGAGGGGTCCCCGCCGGCAGGTACTGGGGAGAGAGCAGCAGCCACTCCCCACGAAGCTCGTGCACGGTTCCGGGGAAGGATCGAGACCGTGGTCCCGGGTCCGAGCCTCGGCAGCCGGGGCTGGTGCGTGGCTTTTGGCTGCATTGCCTCTCCAGGGTCTGAAACCCGGGAGGGAGGCTGGAGATCGCCTCTAGCCTGCTGGCCTGTAAAACGCGGCTCCCAGCCTTCCCTTCGCTTCGCCTCCCCCGGACCAACCGTGTAGCTTAAACAACCAGCACCCCAGCCACCCACCCNAGGCTCCTGCAAAACCCGAGACTGTCCGGGTCAGAGCCCTGAGGGGCTTACCTTAGCGAGGATCACGTAACTTAGAGGGTCAGGATCAGATGAACCTTTGGAACTCATTTAACGCCCTCACTTTACAAATGGGGAAACTGAGGTCCAGTGAAGTGGCTTGACCAAGGTCACCAGAGAGCTAGTGACAAAGCCTGCGTTAGAATCTAGGGTCTCTGGCTTTCATATTCTTTTTCCTCCTACATAATTCAATTCTATACCCATTGAAGCCCCAGAACCCCAGAATTCATCTGAGTGTACCAGGGAGGTCTTTATAATTCCAGCCCTGTCTCTACTTGGAGCGGCAG
>NW_027529526.1:1825167-1827885 GCF_008692635.1 Crocuta crocuta
GGGGGGGGGGGGCAGGGAGGATACGAGCTGGCCTTTAGTTTGCTTCCCTCAGCCTCAAAGGAGAGCTCTCTCATGCAAGCAAACACCCCAGGTTTGGGATTTAATTTGGGAGAATGAGGCAGCTCCGGGCCTGAGATCAGATTCCATAGTGTCAGGTTCTCCTGGGAGTCACCGAGCTGTGTCCTCGGTTGGACCAGTTGACGTGGCATACAAGAGTCCACCCCTTGCCCCACCTTGACCTGACTGTATGCCATCCCACTCTCCCCTCCTCCTTAAGGGCCTGGGTCTTCTACTCCAGCCAGGCCCTTTTCATCATCCCTTTGTGGAGGTCCCCAAGTCCTTGACGTCAGGCCACCCCTTCCTCCTTTATGTCTGTTGAGTGTGGCCTCTTGGTGTCGCTGATGAAGCTTAAGGGGGAAGCTTGAGTTACAGCCTCACCAGGCTCAGGTGGTAACTCAGGGCAAGGCTCCCTCAAGGGCAGCTGGGTGTCCCCAGATCTGAGCCCGACGCCTGGCGCAGGCAGGATGCCCCGAGAGGTACGTTGAAGGAATGCAAGCTGAATGGTGAATGGATGAAGTCAGTCAATTTTGAGGAGATTCCATTGAATGAGATAGTTGGCAAGGAGGGCAGTGTTCAGTCTCTGGGGTCCTGAAGAGACTCCTTCAAGAGCTTCCTTCCTGGGTGGGGTGAGCAGCCTGGCACAGAGCAGAGCCAGGGTGACTAGGTGATGTGACTCCAGGGACCACCGCCCACATTGTAGTCCAATAAATGGCTTTGCCCTCCAGAACCGCCATTGAGGTACACGTCAAAATGAGTGATACCCCTGGATTTTTGCCCAGCGGAGGCCCCCACCCTGCGAGTGAGGGGATCTAGGTTCTAGGCCCAGGTTCATCCTCCCTGGCCGGACAGTTTTAGAAAACCCCATAACCTCTCTGGGGTCTCGGTTTCTCCATCTGAAAAATAGGATCATTGGATTGGGAATTTTCAGGGTATCTTTCAGGTCTGAACTGTTGAAAGGGTGGGGCGGGGGAGGGGAGCACTTATTTATATAACTGCTGTGGGCCCGACTTTCCTCTTCTATTACTCTGTGAGGGAATAAAATGAGATGAGATAATTTATGTAGGGTACTTAGCACAGTGCCTGGGGCACAGGAAAAGCTCCAGAATCAGTAGCTATTAATACCATTAGGGCCCCAGCTTTGTGGATATACCCTCCACTTCTCCCCTCTTCATATTGCCTAAGGATATGGGGTTTTAGGGCCTCAGAGTCCCTCTGCCTCAAAAAAATCCCTTCCCCACTGACCTATTCCCGGACTTAGGGCTCAGCCAGCAAGAGGTCACCATGAATCCTCCCTGGGACAAGTCACACTTTGGTTTATCAGTTGTTTAGCTGCTGATCATGACTGAATTTAGTAATTTATATGGTGCCAAAGCATTTCTTACACTGTCACTTACATTTAATTCTCCTAACACACCCATGATAGTCCTAGTGAGATCGTTCCCATTGCACGAATGAGGAAGCTGAGAGTTTAATTTATCTAAGGGTGCATACTTCATAAGTCTCAGAGCTAGAGTTCTGCCTCCAGTTCAGATCATCTGAATCCGGATTCTGAACTCTTCTACCTCATGTTGCCTGTGCTTTCCTGACACCGGCCCCCAAAGAGAAGCAGATGACCTTTGGGAAAGAATTGAAAAGGATGGATTTTATTCCTCCGGAAAATCGGGAACCGCTTCTTGGAGAAGCTGTGTAGCATTTGAGTTGGGTCTAAATGATGAGTACACTAGAAGAAAGAAGGGAAAGTAGTTCAAGTATTGAAAGCGGCAACTGGCAGTGGGGGCTTCTAAGGCACATGTAGAAACTAAAAGTGGTTCCTTCCAACTAGAGCCAAAAGGATAACTGAGGAGTTGTGAGAAGGAAAGCTAGGTAGGAAGGTGGAGGCAGTTCTGGGAGCACTGAATGCCAACCTAAAAGATTGGTCTTTAGGTTCTTTTTTTCTTAATTAAAAAAATTTTTTTTTTATTTTTGAGAGAGTGCAAGCGAGGTAGGGGCAGAGAGCAAGGGAGACAGAATCTGAAGTAGGCTCTGTGCACTCAGCAAAGCCTGATATTGGGCTTGAACCCACAAATCGTGGGATCATGATCAGAGCTGCAGTTGCCACCCCGGTCTTTAGTTTATGAATATAGGAGAGACGTGATCGAGCCTGGCCATAAGGAAACTCATCCTGGCTCCCCTGGGGAGAACAGATCGGAGGGGAGGACCTGCTGGCAGGGAAATAATGACTGTAGTGAGAGATAAGGAGTGGGGATCATTGTAAGAATGAAGAGAGAAAGGAGTTGATGCAGGAGGCCAGAGGGTCACCAAAATTGGCAGTGGTTTCATTACGGGTGCTCGAGGGATGGAGGAATGAGAAGTGGTGGCAAGGTTTTGAGCCTGAGTGGGTAGGGATGCCATTCACAGAGAGCCCAGCTGGAGGAGGAATGGGGAAGCCTGAGCGGGGGCCATGGATCTGATAGGCAGCCATAATGACTCCTGCAAAGCTGGCTCACCAAGCACCCCGGACTGTCAAGAGCCAGTTTGTTCATTCATTCATTCAGTCTCCAGATACATATAAACATCTGTTATGTGCCAGGTTGTTCTGGGCTCTGGGGATACGTTGCTGAAAAAGATGAACTTCCTGCCCGAGCTCTACCAAGGGAGAGAGAAAATAAAACATAGGCA
>NW_027529526.1:1828008-1829660 GCF_008692635.1 Crocuta crocuta
AGCAGTGCTCTGGAGAAAAATAAATGGGTTGGGGTGGGGGAGGAGGAAGAGTGAAGGAAGACTTTTGCCTTTAAATAGAATTTGCCTCTGAGAAGGTGATTGTTGACCAAAGACCTAAAGGAAGTGAGATCAGGCGGAATTGCATTCTAAGAAGAGGAGACTGTAAGTGCAAAGGCCCTGGGGTAAGAATACCTTGGTGTTTTCAGGGGTTATAAGAGCTAGGTGGAGAGGAAGTTTGGTAAGGGAAAAGATAGGAGAGAGGGGCAGGGCCAGATCATGTAGATGTTTACAAGCCTGGGGAATAAGAAATCACAGTGTTAATGAGTCCCGAGAGAACCAGAATCCTGTTCTCCTGATATTCTTTTTTAGTACATTTTTAAATGTTTTTTATTTATTTTCCGAGAGAGACAGTGCAAGCAGGGGAAGCACAGAGAGAGAGGGAGAGACAGAATCTGGAGACAGGCTCCAGGCTCTGAGCTAGCTATCAGCACAGAGCCCGACGCAGGGTTCGAACTCACGAACTGTGAGATCATGACCTGAGCCGAAGTCAAATGCTCAACTGACTGAGCCACCCAGGCGGCCCTGTTCTCCTGGTATTCTTGATGACTAGCAAACAGCCTGACATGCAGCAGTGGCTCACTAAATAGTTGTTGAATGAATGAATGTTAGAAATGACCATTTATGTATGAAACTTCATACTTTGGAACTATATGAACCCCTAAATAAAGATGTTATGGCCTAGTCGGGGTGCCTGGGTGGCTTAGTTGGTTAAGCGTCCAACTTTCGCTTAGGTCATGATCTCACGGTTCGTGGGTTCGAGCCCCGCGTCGGGCTCTGTGCTGACTGCCAGCCCAGAGCCTGGAGCCTTTTTCAGTCTGTGACTCCCTCTCTCTCTGACCCTCCCCTGCTCACGCTGTCTCTCTCTCTGTCTCCTAGAAATAAATAAACATTAAAAAAAAAAAAAAGATGTTATGGCCTAGTAAACTGTAGTGTGGACAAAATGGTAACACTCAGATGATTTGAATGTGCTATCATTCAAGTATGAGAAGTCCTCAGTTTGCAGATTTGTTCGAGAGCAAGCATCTTGGTGAGAATTTCTAACTTGGGGCTAATGTTGGAGATAAACTGTTCACGGCTAAATCTCCTGGTCACTGTGATGGCAAAAATAAAGACCCTAAATGTGTCCTTCCTTTGTATGGTGAGGTGGTTGGTTGAAGTCATTAGAGAGGCTTCAACATGTCTGTCTTAAGAGTCGAAGTGTTCCCGTCTCCTGGAACTCTCTGGAAGCCGCTCAGGGGCATTAGTGGATTCCATGTGGGTGTCAGTTCCAAAGACTGCATGTTTCATCATCTGCCTAAGGGTGTTGCCTGGCCTTAAAAAATAAAATGTATTGTAAAACTAACATGACGATACTGTAAAGTAAACGTAAGGTTAACCATGGCTTTACAGGTTTCCATTTTATTTCTTCTAAAGATCAGTATTTTTTTCTTCCTGCAGTTTATTTTACTTCTTTTTTTAATTTAAATTCCGGTTAGTTAACATGGTTTAATATGAGTTTCAGGTGTACCATATAGTGATGCAGTACTTCCATTCACTGCCAGGTGCTCCTCATGACAAGTGCAATCCTTAATCCCCATCACCTGTTTCACTCA
>NW_027529526.1:1829704-1872007 GCF_008692635.1 Crocuta crocuta
CCCCCACGCCCCGCCCCTCTGTTAACCATCAGTTTGTTCTCTATTATTAAGAGTCTGTTTTGTGGTTTGCCTCTCTCTGAAGGTCTGTATTTTCTAATAGATGACACCAGCCCACATCTAGTTGTGGTACATTGCAGTTTTCACTTCACGTTTTATCATAACTTCTGTGTTCAATCATGATCTTCTTTTTATCCTCGGTGGCTTGACTGTATTTTATTTAACCACTTCTTCATTGGTGGCTATAGTAGGGAGCATCCTCAACCACAACTTTTCTGTCTCTGATTCTCAAGGCATCCATTTTAAGCATCCTCAAGAGGGTGTGTTGGGACCAAGGAGGGTTTAAAGAGGGGCCTAAGGGACAGGAAGGGTCGACTGTGGGCAAATGTGAGTTGATTTCATGGACACAAATGATGCGGCCCTGGGTTCTGGGGCAGAAAGAGAACAGGGGACATCAGAGCAAGGGCCAAGGAGAGGATGGAGGGAGATGATGGGTCAGGAGGACAAAGTCAGTAGAGCATTGAGGATGTGACAGAGTGGTACCCAGCACCCTCCGATTCAAGATGGAGTCCCTCCAGCATTTGGTTGGCTCAGTTCACGGTGCTTTTTTTAAATTATGAAGTACATAAAGTTTACTCTTTGAACCGTTTGTAAGTTATAGTTCAGCAGTATTACGTACCTTCACAGTGTTGCACAACCATCACCACCATCCACAGAACACTTTTCATCTTGCAAAACTGAGATTCTGCTCATGAAACGATAATTCCTCATCCCCTCCCAGCCTCTGGTATCCTGTATTCTGCTTTCTTTCTCTATGGATTCACCTATTCTAGGTTCGTTATACAGTATTTGTCCTATTGTGTCTAGCTCATTTCACTTAGCGTGAGGTTGTTCAGATGCTGCCATGTTGTAGCATGTGTCAGAATTTCCCTCCTTGTTAAGACTGAGTAATATTCCATTGTACGTATATGCCACATTTTGCTTATCCACTCATCATCCATTGATGGGCACTGAGGTTGCCTCCCGCTTTGGCTACCATGGACAGTGCTCCCATGGCTATTGATGAACACGTACCTGAGCCCCTGCTTTCAGTTCTTTTGGGTGTGGACCTAGAAGTGGGGTTGCTGGATCATATGGTAATTCTGTGTTTAACTTTTTAAGAAATCACAGGGGCTTTTTTAAAAATGGATTTTTGTGGGCCCAGCCTGTAAAAGGCCAGTGAATGAAGTCTGAGGAGTTTAGAGTCTGGGAAGAAGCCATTTTTAAAAAGTAGATTTTTGGGGGCACCTGGTTTGCTCAGTTGTTGGGTGTCTGACTCTTGATTTTGGCTCAGGTAAGGATCTCACGGTTTGTGGGATCTAGCCCTGCATCGGCCCTGTGCTGACTGTGGAGACTGCTTGGGATTCTCTCTCTTTGTCTCTCTGTCTCCCTCTCTGCCCCTCCCTTCCTCACAATCTCTCTCTCTCTCTCTCTCTCTCTCTCAAAAATAAGTAAATAAACACTTGGGGCACCTGGGTGGCTCAGTTGGTTAAGCATCCAACTTCAGCTCAGGTCATGATCTTGTGGTTCTGGGGTTTGAGCCCCATGTTGGACGCTGTGCTGACAGCTCAGAGCCTGGAGCCTACTTTGAATTCTGTGTCTCCTTCTCTCTCTGCCNTTTTTAATAAATAATTAAAAAGTAGATTTTTGTGGATTCTGCACGGCCTTGGCGATGACAGAGAGGAAAGAAGAGAGAATGGAGTAAAAATGAATCCAGCCTCCATTTCTGAAGAATTACTGTGATTTAGAGACATTGTGGGTGGAGAAAGAAAGCTCTCAGGGGAGATCTGAATGGATGCAGTTCATTCATGCAGGCGAGTATTTACTGTGTCAGGGAATCCACATGGCCACAAGGACCCTGCCCACAAGGAGCTTACGTCGCTTAGGTGTGCCATAGAGGTAACCCAGTGGCGGCGCTCCATCCTGATGTGTGCCCTGATAATAATAATAAGCACTCACTTTTTCTGAGTGCTCAGTATATTATCTCACCCAATCCTCATAACAGTTCAGTACAGAAGATCTTTATATTTCCTTGGTTTACAGACTCCGAAGGCCTGAGGAACTTGTCAGGAACACACAAGTCAGTGGCAGAGTCAGAATCCAGACCAAGGCAGTTGCTGTCCTCTGGTGCTGGGCCGGGGGGCCGTGGGATCACAGGGGAGATGCCTGCCCAGCCTGGAGATCAGCGAAGGCTTCCCGAAGGAAGCAGTGAGGCAGGCATTTTAGTGTCAGTCAGCCGTGTCCTTCTTCTGCCCATGATTTCAGGAAATGGTTTTCTGTAGCAGCAGCAGCAGCAGCAGCATCCAACCCCGCTGCCAGTGACTCTGATCTCCCAGGGCGCCCCTCCTCACGGAGCCTCCATTTCGGAGGAAGATGATCATTCATCATCTGTGGTGCCTATCAGGAGGCTGGGAGGCCAGGCAGGGGGCATTTCCTTTTCCCTCTGACGTCAGCTGCCTCTGACTACTCAGGCTGGCCTCCTTCCAGCCTCTGCTGGGGTGCCTCAGAGGGACATGCAGGGCCCCTCCTAGGCCTGAGCAGCTTCAGGACAGCAGGCTGGAGGTGACCAAACACAGAGCCCCGGAGGGGCAGTGCCAATCATATGTCCGCCTCCTGTGCTCCTTGGCTGCCCTGAGATGCCTGGACTTCGTGGATTCCCATCCTGGCCGAAGCCCCGTCTTCCCCAGACCCAGATACAGCCAGTTCTCTCTGCTCTGTGAACCCCTGGCGCGGCGTGTGGCCTGCACCTGTGCTTCCCAGCAGGGACCCTCTTGGCCTTTGGGAGAGCTCTTCATTGTGAAAGCGTCCCTGGCCCGTCCCCTTAATATCGCCAGCGGCACCCTCAGTCGCCGTGACAGTCAGGAACACACATTTGTGAGATCTGTTTTATGGGGGCACCTTGGGTGACGCAGTCAGTTAAGCAACCGACTCTTGGTTTCCACTCAGGTCATGATCTCACGGTTCTTGGGTTCAAGACCCACATCAGGCTCCGCCTGCCTGGGATTCTCTCTCTTTCCCTCTCTCTCTACCCCTCCCACATATGTCTCTCTCAGAATAAATGAATAAACTTTTTTAAAAAAAAGATACATATTATGAACAGGGAGACATATAGATTTAAATGTTGCCTTCAGTGAGTCGTGACAGATGGATGAAGTTGAGGAACCGTGACCAGGGTTGAGATGTGGCACCTCCTACAGCCCTGAAAGTTCCCTCTTTCTCCCTTCCAGTCAGTACCTGCCCTTGAAGGTTAACTGTTGTTCCTGGTTCTGTTATTCTGGGTGTTTTATCTGCTTTTTTTTTTTTAATTTTTAATATTTATATATTTTTGAGAGAGAGCGCTCAAGCAGGGGAGGGGCAGAGAGGGGGACAGAGGATCTGAAGTGGTCTCTGCGCTAACAGGAGCGAGTCTGAAGGGGGGCTCAAACTCACGAACCGTGAGCTCATGACCTGAGCCGAAGTCGGACACTCAACCTACTGAGCCACCCAGGTGCCCCTGTTTTGTCTGTTCTTGATCTTCATATGAACGGCATCACAGATGTGGTCTTTTGTGGAATACAGAGTTTGGGGGACCCACCCATGGTGCCGTGCCCCCAGCATCGCTGACACAGGTTTCTAAGTGCCAGCTACAGTGGCACTACCTGCCTTCATCCTCCTGAGAAGAAGCAACCTCCGGGTTCAAGTGAGCCCTAGCCTGCTGCACACGGCCGTCTGCCATGGCAGTGAGTGCCCTCTCTCTCCAGCTGCACCAAGGTTTCCTCTTTCTCCCACCGCCCTGCTCTTTCACGTCTCCCACTGTCTGCCAAAGTCCTTTCCCAGACCCTCCCATTGTGCCCTCCTAGGCACCCCCATTAGACAGCCTCAGTTGACATTTAGCATTTTGGACTCGGTACACTGGGCTGGAAGCTGGCTAAGGGCAGGGACTGAGTCTTAGACCCCAAAGAGCCTGAGAGTAAAGAAATGGATATAAGATCATAGCAGACCGTGTCTCCAGATTGGGTTGGAGGCGGGACACTTGGGTGGTTCAGTCGGTTAAGTGTTGGACTTCAGCTCAGGTCATGATCTCATGGTTCATGGGTTCGAGCCCCTCCTGGGACTCTGTGCTGACAGCTCAGAGCTTGGAGCCTGCTTTAGATTCTGTGTCTCCCTCTCTCTGTCTCTGCCCCTCCCCCACTCATGCTCTGTCTCTCTCTGTCTCTCAAAAGTGAATAAAAATGTAAATAAAAAAAATTAAAAAAATAATAAAAATAAAAAGATTGTGTTGGAGGCAACCTGGATTTATATATTTTTAAATGTTTTTATTTATTTCTGAGAGAGTGAGACAGTGTGAGCAGGGGAGGGTCAGAGAGAAAGGGAGACACAGAATCTGAAACAGGCTCCAGGCTCTGAGCTAGCTGTCAGTACAGAGCCCGACGCAGGGCTCGAACCCACGAACCAAGAGATCATGACCTGAGCCGAAGTCAGATGCTTAATCGACTGAGCCACCCAGGTGCCCCGGAGACAACCTGGATTTAAAACAACCGTGCAAAATAAATCTCAGCCACCCTCTGAAGCTGATAAAAGAGAGCGTGAGACATCTCTGATTATAGATGATCAATGTAGAGTGAAACTCACCGCCAGTGAGGCAGAGACCTCCAGTCCTTCCCCAGAGGACCTAGCATCATGGGAAATGGCATCAGTGGGTTCAAAGTAGTGCAGCTCAGGGAGCCCGGGAAGAGATCAGAGTCAATCAGGGAAGGCTGCCTGGAGTAGGTTAAGCTCCAATGGTTTTCAAAGAGGAGTCTATTAAGCCAGGGAGTTACACATCAGGATAATTCACAGAGAGCCTTAAAACATGATCCAAAGCCATCTAGATCCATCCTCTTGTGACCCTGGTCCTGAGACTCACACAGCTGCCCTTGCCCTTCTTTCACATTTCTTCACTCACTTCCTTCTTTTTCTCCCGCTTAGTCACTCCTTCCTATCTTCCTTTCAAATGTCGCATACAAGGAAATGCTGGATGCACGTTGCCCCGCCTCCCATCCCTCTTCCTCTGCACTGGGCTCCCTGTCGTGGGCCATGTAGGAGGAAGCCTGTCCTTTGCCCCTTCTCAGCCTGGGCAGCTCACAGAAGCCCAAGTTATGGGCAGGGAGCAGCCCAGGGTGGGGTGCAGGCTGTCGCCAGATTCCGAGGCACAAATCCAATCCCGGGAGAGGAATTCAGCCAGAGGAGAGGTCAGCGTGCCTTGGACTCACTAGACAGGCTTCCTGAAGGAGGCACGGTGCTGAGGCAGGCCTTGGAAGGGCCCAAGACCACAGCTCAGAGTAGAGGAGGGGTGGGGGAGGCCTATGCAGGGAGGAGGAAGGGGAGAGACAAAGGCTGGGAATCAAGAGTGAGTGTGGGAGGTGGGGCAGTTTTCATGGTGGAGGAGGATTTGGGGAATCCTGTGAAGTCTGCTTTCCAGTTCTTTGACCCACCTTCCCAAGGGCTTCTGGGGCCGACGAGGGGGACCTGGAAACAGCCCGGGGCTTCCAGAGGGAAGAGGAGTCTGTTCTGCTGGGGAGGCCATGCGTGGTTCTCATTAGCCCCAGGAACACCTGGCAGAGCCTGAGGAAAAGGGGAGCAGACCTTTGTAGCTGATGGCACTGCCTGGTACAAAGAGCTGGAGCGTCCCCTGTGCTGGGGTGACTTAGAGGGAGCCGGGAAATGAAGCTTTGAGCCAGGTCAGCTGTGATAACGAGGAGGATGTATGCCTGGTACTTTCTGTACTTCAGTCACTTGCACTTTCCCACCACCCTGCAGCAGGCATCCCAGAGGAAGAGACTGAGGTTCAGAGAGGTTCGGGCACTGGCCCGGGATCCCATGGAGAGAAGGTGGCAAAGCGCACAGTGTTTCAACCAGGTCTCTCTGCCTCTCCGTCCATCCTTCTTCCAGAGCGCCATGGTGGCTGTAAGGTGTGTGACCTCAGAACGGTTGGTGTCATGTTTGCAAGGGCTCTACCCGTAACTGAAGGCCTTTGTTGACAACCTGCCCTGGGCCCCAAGTCTCCAGCTGTTCGGTGGCATGAGGCATTGAGAGGACTAACCACCCTTGGCTCAGGACCAGGCTCTGTCTGTCTTCTCCACTGGCCACCTGAGCGGGACGAGTGACACTTGCCTGTGCCCGTGCCAGTCCCTTCCCCCCACCACGTGCCCACTAGCTCCTGTACGAAGTGAGGTGATTTCTCTTTCACAAGGTTGCTGCAAGGGTCCAATGAAAGAAAGCGTTGGAAAGCATGCGGCACATAGTAGGTACGCAGCTGATGTTTACATCTGAATTCGGGAGGTCAGACTTGGTCCGGTTTAAACCTTGACTCCTGGTCCCGTCTGGTCTTTTTCTTTCCCGTTCCATTTGATACTCTATAGTCTCTCCTGGCAAAGGAGCCTCAAACCCAACTGTTTCCAGATGCAGCCTCTGCCTTGCCTCTCCCAGGCCCTGCGTCTGACTCAGTTTGCCTGAATGTTTCACCAAATCCTAAAGTGCCAGCGTCTTCCCAGCCTGTGCTGTCACTGCTTGGGCCAGACCTGAGCACAGAAGGGTTAAATCAGAGGCAGAGGGTGGGGACTCTGGCCCTCAGGCGGGAACTAGAGCCCTGCATCAGGTTGGGGGAGGGGCAGGGAAAGGGGGGCCACCCCCGCCCCTTGCTCTGAACTGCAGCTCTCCACTCAGGAAGTGCATACAGGCCTGAGAAGTGGTTTTGTCAGTGATGAAGGGCAACGCAGGGGCCACGTGGGACCATCACGGGCGATCCAGAGCAAGGCAGGGCCAAGGGTTGGCATCAGGGACACCGAGGGCTGAGACCAGAGGCAGGGAGATGCCAGCAGCACGAAACCATTTGTGATCAGGGTGGATGTGTGACCAGCACAGGCGACGTGAGCATGCTAGTCCCGGGTGGGCTGGGGAGAGAGTTGCTGGGGAGAGGAGACAAGGCCTCAGTCCTAGAAGGCAAGTGACCAAGGCAGAGACCGCCTGCCAGGGCATCGGGCGAGAGGCCAGGGGCTGGGACCGGGCCAGTGTCAGAAGCAGACAGGTGGCGGTGCGTCTTGTTATAACTCCCAGCAACCGTCATGTCCGCTAGCTCTCCCAGAGGGTGCTGAGTGCCAGGCTCTCCTCTAGGAGCTTACATTTGCCCGTCACAGCACCGCTGTTTCAAAGATGAGAACACTGAGGCATGGAGAGTTGGAGCAAAACTCCCGACCTCTTCCAAGACCAGCGGCATGACCCTCACATTCATAGCTCAAAATCAGCCATCGTGGGATCATGTACACCTTGGAAATTGGCGAATTCCACTTGTCAGGGCTTTGAAAATTTATTTATTTTTCTGAGAACCAGTTTATTAGCATATCATAAGACTTATCCTGGAGTCTCAGTGGACCTCAGCTACATGGGGAAAGAAGGGCTATATTAAACGGGAAACAGGCAGCCTCTGACATATGAGATGATGATAGCTAACATTTTTACGAGTTTACTGGGCCCTGTTCTAGGCATTTCCCATGTATCTCATATCAAAACTTGTGCGAGGATCAAAGTTCACTTAATCTCCTTAAGAATCTGTTGAAGTGTATGCATGGTTATTCCCACTTCACAGGTGAGAAAACTGAGGCATAGAGAATTCAAGTGTCTTGGCCAAGACGAGACAGCCACTGAGGGATCCAGAGTTTGTATTTGGGCAGCCTGATCCCAAAGCCTGTACTTTGTGTGTGTGTGTGTGTGTGTATGTGTGTGTGTGTGTGTTTTAATAAGCTTATTTATTTATTTTGAAAGAGACAGAGCACTAATGGGGGAGGTGCAGAGAGAAAGGGAGAGAGAGAATCCCAACCCATGAACTGTGAGATCATGACCTGAGCTGAAACCCAAGAGTCAGATGCTTAACTGACTGAGCCACCCAGGAGCCCCTGCACTTTGTGTTTTTTAATGAGCCATTTATTCATGCTCAGGGTCTAGCCTGTGTTTTGATTTATTTTTTTAAGAAATATATCTTGAATATCAGCCTGATGTCAGACAGTGTGTAGACAGGAAGGTCCGTGTCAGAGACCGTACACTTAGTGGTTTAAATAAAGCCTGGGCCTGGGGTTGAAGCAAAGTGAGTTTGAAGCCTGGTTCTGCCACTTACCAACTGTGTGACCTTGAACAATGACTCAGTCTAAGTCCCCATCTTGCCGTGTGTAGGAGGAGGATGATAACTGTGTTTAGTTGGTAGGGTTGTAGTGAGGAGTGAACAGCAGTTGGGGTGGGGTCCAGCACACAGTAAGCACGCAGTCAGAGGAGGCTGTGCTGATTACAGAGCACGGGTTTGCGCACAGATAGCCCACGTGAACTTGGGATATAGGCATCGATAGACAGTTTCCAAACAGAGAGGTGAGAACAGAAGACAAAGTGCCCAGTTCTTCCTAAGGGAGTCAGGGACGATTCTGCTGAAGAGCTTACATTTGAGCAGGATCTTTTTTTTTTTTTTTTTTTTAAAAATATTNTTTCTCCCCTTCTTCTCCCTCATGGTCCTCCGTTAAGTTCCTCCTAATCCTCCTGTACGTGCAAACATATGATATTTGTCCTTCTCTGCCTGACTTATTTCGCTCAGCATAACACCTTCAAGGTCCATCCATGTCGCTACACATGGCCAGATTTCCTTCTTTCTCATTGCCATGTAGTATTCCATGGTATAGATAAACCACATCTTCTTGATCCATTCATCCGTTGATGGACACGTAGGCTCTTTCCACGTTTTAGCTATTGTGGAGAGTGCTGCTGTGAACATTGGGGTCCATGTGCTCCTATGCATCAGCACTCCTGTATCCCTTGGGTAAATCCCTAGCAGTGCTATTGCTGGGTCATAGGGGAGTTCTATTGTTAGTTTCCTGAGGAACCTCCACACTGTTTTCCAGAGGGGCTGCACCAGTTTCCATTCCCACCAACAGTGTAGGAGGGAATGCCCGTTTCTCCACATCCTCGCCAGCATCTAGAGTTCTCTGATTGAGCAGGATCTTAAAGGGGGCTTAGAGAGTTTTCCAAGCAGGGAAGGGAAAGGGGGGGCTTTTCTAGTGAAGGGAAAAGTGTATTCCAAGATGTTACAGGTAGGCATGGAGATGCCCAAACACCCTCACAAGAGGTATGATCTTGCCTTCACAGTTGTGATGACCTGTTTTCTGCCTTGTACACTAAACTCTGTAGCTGGGACTTGGGAGGTGTCAAGAGAGGGAGCAGAATGAGTGTTTTTCAGAATGAGTGTTTTTCAGAGTGTTGAGAAACAGGATTAAGCCAGATGATCTTTGAACTTTGAAACCTTCAACTGATCTTTCAGGGGGCTCAGCGCACAAGTAGGACTATCCACAGCAGATACTAATCATCAGAATTGGAAATGGCCTCTGTCGGTAACTGGCTGGGGTGGGACACCTGAAGACTGGGAGCCTTTGTCAGGCTCCAGGGACCAAGGCCTTGTTTCCCTGCTGCTGGGAGCGCCCCCTGCTGGTTCCTTGCCCCTCCGCCTCCATCGGCCTCATTAAATCCGCCCTGACAGTCCTGAAGTTGAACTCCACCTTGAGAGGCCCTTTAAAGTCATTAAATTCGATTCCTTTGATTTTCAGTTGGCACTACTGAGACTCATATTAGAGGAAATGACTTGCCCAGAGTCACAAGGTGGCCTCAGACAAGAGCCCAGGGCTGCTGGGTCCTTGGCCAGTGAGTGCCTTTGTGGTTTCAGTAACAAACACGGCTACCACCGTCACCTACACTCATCACCCTAACCAGTCTCCCCAGGAGGCCTCTCTGAACTGCTTCTTCACGTGGGGAAACCTGAGGCCACAAGCCAGGGCAGGACTTCCAGTCACTCCAGTCCAGGGGAAGCCACACAAAGCTAATGGCCCTTCAGCAGTGAGCTCCTTCAGGGCCCTGGGCAGGAGGACGGGAACACTACAGTCCACCTCTCTGGCTTCTTCGCTCATTTGCCCCCTGGGTGATCCTGGCAGTCACTTCACCCCCAAGCCTTAGTTTCTTTATCTGTAAAATGGGCTGCAGCCACATAGACCGATACTGAGGATTTTTTTTTTTAAAGAACATATGCAGCACAGTCACTGAGGTCAGCTGATCCGCTCATGTTCACTCTCTTCCTATTTTCAAAGCATTGTTTTCAACCAAGGCTGAAAGCCAGAAGATAGCTTAGGAATCTGGTGGGGAGGGGCAGATCTGTCATTACTAGGTGTGTGGGCCCGGGGCCCATCACTTCACTTCTCTGAATCTCCATTTTTTCATCTAGAAAACACAGGTAATGAAAGCATGCTCCTCCTAGGGCTGTTTGAAGAACTCAGGTCTGTCTCACCTCTCTGGAAAGAAGGGGAGGGAGATGAAGAACAAGAGGGAAGAGCTTCACAAATGAGAGTGCCAGTCAATGTCCCTGTCCCACGTCGCGCTCCATTTTCACTCTCCCCTCGCCAGACAGAATTTCTCTCCATCTCTTGTATGTGCCCTGCTTTCTCTTAACTCCAGGCCTGTTCCCAGCCCTCCTTCTTCCTGGAACATCCCACCTGCCCCTCTCACATTCCGTAGCTGCTGACCCCAGCTCCTGCTTCACATCATAAATATCTTCCTGGGAACCTTTCCTGACATCCCCGCCTTATTAGGGACCTCGCCGGTGCCCCCCACCCCTCCCAAGCACCCTGCGCTTCTCCACCACACTGGCCGCCTGGGGCACCATTGCCTTTGCTGACCTGCAGTCCCCCATTACGCCTCGAGCCAGAGTCCACACCACGGCCTGCACAGAGGAGCTGTTGAGTAAACACTTGTTGAACAAGCAAATATTCTAGTCCCTGAATCTGACTCACGAAAGATGGAAAACTTTGTGTTGCCCGAGCCCGTCCGCAGGCTGGACCTCTCCAGCATCTCTCCACCTCCCCTCCCCTCCCTTCCTCTCCCCTTTCCTTCCCCCACACCCACACCCCAGTCTCCCACCAACAGAGCAGGCTGGAGAAGCCATCATTTATCTGGGCACATCCCAAGCAGAGAACACTCAGACCCTGTGTTTGGGATCCAGAACACTCCAAGTTTGCAGTCTGCTCAGACGTGGGGACAGATGGCCGGACAGTGGACAGCTGGGCAGGGAGGGTAGCAGCTTGTCAGGATGGAAATAGCAGCGAACTAAGCATCGGGAACCCAGGGCTCAGAACCTGTGTGTTCCCCAAGTTCGCTGCACACATCAGTCCGAGTCCTTTGGTAACCAGCAACAGAAACTGACTCTGAGCCACTTAGGCAGGAAGGTCTAACACAGAATAACGGGGAACAGACCTCTGGTCTTGGGCCCTCCCTGTGGCAGCAGCTAAGCAGGGTACCCACAGAAGAGAGTGGTAACTCCCGAAAGGACTGGATTTGTTAGCTCTCTGAAGACAGCTGTCCACACTGTGCGACGTGAGACAAGGCACTTAACTTCTGCCTCGGTTCCCCATCTGGGTGTCCTAAAGCTGGCTTCTCTCCGTTCACACCTCTAGTGTGCCTTTCGCCGAGGCCCCCGATGGCGCCGTTCCCCGTCCAGACACCTTGGGAATGAATTATGAGGAAGCCAGGTGAGTGACGCGTGTGGGCTTCCCCGCAGCTCACCCCGCGGAGGAGGACAGGCCCTCTCCATGTGCATGCGTTGGGATGTGTGACTCATTTGCATGAAGCAGTCAGCCCGGTCATTTGTCTTCCATGAAAGCATCATGTCCCTGGCCCGTGCATGCTGAATGCGCTGATGAATGTCTAGATGGCATTATGGGCCTCTTTCTGGTCGTGGTCTGGCCGTCTTCCCCAGGCTGGGAAGATCTTAGCTAGAGTCTGTCTTCCCAGAGCCCTCAAAGCCACTAACCCTAAGACACTGCCTCCCACTTGACCTCTAATGTGTACAGCAACAGGATCGGGCCCTGAACACCTGGGATGCAGAGGTGGCTGAGGGGGTGGGGATGCTCTTATGTGACTGGAAGGCTGGTGTGGGGAGCAGGTGCATAAACAGCTAACTATAGCAGCAGAGCAAAGTAAGAGGCAGAGAGAAGTAGTGAGCCAGGAGTGTGGGGGAGCCCGGAGATGGGAGAGCTTGATTCTCCCCAGGAGATCAGGGAGTGCTCCGTGAAAGAGGTCATGTTGAGCATGAGTAAGATTGGGCAGGAGGGGAAAAGGAAACTTCAGGTTGAAGGGAGGGCATGAAGAAAGGCCTAGAAGCAGGAGTATGCAGGGAATAGCGGGGCCTGGTGGTATCAGAGCTCTGGGAGGGTGGTAGGAGCTCCACATTGGCAGTGAGGGGTTTCTCAGGGGCCCCGGAGCCCCAGGGTAGAGGGCACCTCTGTCTGGGGTTGGGTCTGGAGGATGCTGGGGTTCCGGAATCAGGCTTTAGCATCCTAGCACCACCTAGGCCCTCGCCTACCCAGGAAGAGGATGCTGCCCTCTCTGCCTCCCTCCCCAGACCTGTAGCTGCTTCTCCTCACTGGTCCTGGGCAATGCTGGCCTTTATTCCAAGAAACCTATCGGCACCCACCATCCGCCATGCCCCACCCACCACCAGGTGAGGTGCTCCCGGCCCATCCCAGACAGGCCTCCGTTAGAATGCTGACTCACCCAGCCCGCAGCAGGTGCCTGTCTCCCCACCAGCCGTGAGTTTCCCCAGGATGAGATGGGGTGCTCCGGGTCCCGTCCCCAGCACCCAGCAGTGGTGGAATCGCCGTGGGGCTCACGCTACCTTCACTTAAACACATGACAGTGATGTTCTTCAGGCCGCGAGGGGTCTGACTGCCTTGTTTTATAGCTGAGGCTTCAGGGGCCCGGGGTGGGAGAAGATTCCCCCAAAGCCCTAAGTGTGTTGGAGGCCGAGTTTAAAGGAGAAGTTGGGTTCATAGCAGACCGTTCATAATGGCCGGAAGCGGGCAAGAACGCAGATGTCCGTTGCTTGGTTGATGGGTAAATAAGACATGGTATATCCACATAGTCGAATGTTATTCAGCCATAAAAAGGAATGAAGTATTGACGTGTGCTCCAACCTGGATGAACCTAGAAAACATTAGGCTAAGTGAAAGAAGCCAGACATAAAAGGCCACGTGTTATATGATTCCATTTACATAAAATACCCAGAACAGGCTAGTCTATAGGGACAAGAAGCAGATGAATGGCTGCCAGAGGCTGGGGGTGGGGAGATGGGGAGGGGCCCCCTAAGGGGTACAAGGTTTCCTTTTGGGGTGATGAAATTGCTCTGGAACTAGATAGCAGCGGCGGCTGTACAGCACCGTGAATATATTAAGTGCCGCTGAATTGTACACTTTCAGATTGGTTAAAGTAGTGAATTTTATCTTATATGTACTTGACCATAATTTTTAAAAACGAGTAGTTTGGGACTGGATCACATGCCACCGGCCAGGTCTGCTGTCCATTCCTCAAACACATGCTCCTGATCCCCTGTTCTGTTAGAGACCTCCCCCACTCAGGCCAGGGGTGGGGACCCGTGGCACCTCTCGGGTCAAGGGAAGCCCCAGGGTCAAGTGGAAGAAGGCTGCCTCACCGGGAAGGCGGGATTCCTGGCAGAGGGGCCTGCTTCTCACTCGTCACGTGCCCGTCACTTCCCCATCCCGCTGACCATCCTGCTCCCAGTTAGTGCCGGTTGTTCCTCACGTCTCAGACCTCTGTCTTGCGCTTGCTGTGTGCACTGTGAGAAAAGTTCTTTCCCTCGTGACCACTCATCCATGTAGAAACATCCTTTTTTTTTTAAAAAAAAGAGAACTGTTTTATTTATTTGGGGGAGGGAGAACATGAGCAGGGAAGGGGCAGAGAGAGGGGGACAGGATCCGAAGCTGTCAGCACAGAGCCCGACGTGGGGCTCGAACTCACGAACTGTGAGATCACAACCTGAGCCAAAGTCGGACGCTCAACCGACTGAGCCACCCAGGTGCCTCTGGAAGCATCCTTTAAGAACCAGCTCCTCCCTTCCCCTTGCAGAAGACTACCCCACACGCTGCCCGCCCCCTCACCACAAGTGGAGCTGAGCTCCCCGAGGCATCTAGTGAATATGTCGGCGATTAAAGCAGGTGTGGGCGCGGTCAGTCGTGTGTGTGTGTGTGTGTGTGTGTGTGTTCCAGAGATAACTGGGAGCTCTGCGGGGAGGGGGGGCCTGGCTTCTTTGTCACTGTATTCCTAGGACAGCCCTGATGCCTTGCTCACAGGCCCTGCTCAGCAAACGCTTATTGAATGAGGCGGTGGCTTTGGGAACGTTCTGTCCCTGCCCAGATATTCTCCATCGATGGAGGAGGGACAGGCTGGGTGACCTCCGAGTCCTTTTCTCTCTGGGGGTCTCTGGTTCTAAGAGCAGCAGTGGGGGACCAGCCCAGCCAGTGGCTGCCCATTGTCACAGGGGGCCGATTTTCTGCTCCTTTCGCGCAGCTCATAGAAGTGGAAAAGGAGAGAGAAGGAGCCTACGGTAATCTACTGCAAGCAGCTATTTCTGCTCTGGGCACGGAGAGAGGGCAGTGTCCAGAGACTGGGCTTCTCCATCCTCCCTGAACGGACTGTCTCTCCTCTTCAGAAATCTAATTAAAACCCTTCCCCGGGACTGATGGATGTGGGGGGGAGAGGGGGAGGGGCATGGAGGAGGGCACTTGTGGGGATGAGCACTGAGTCTTATGTGGAAACTAATTTGACAATAACCTATTTGTAAAAAATAAGTAAATAAATAAATACATACATTAGGTTTAAATTAAAAAAAAAAAAGAAACATAAAAATATAAAACCCTTCCCTGAACAGCCTAGCCGCACAGTCTCTGGCTCCTGTTGCCTGCAGTCCTTCAGCGACAAGGCCGAGCCGCGGCTTCTTGCTCCATTTTCCTCTACAGATGAGAGGTGCTACTCTTCCTGCTTTTCTGATTATGAAATTAGTCATTTTCTAGGAAGCTTATTTATAGAGTCCGCTGCATACATGCAGCACTGAGCTATTCTGAACACGGCTTGGGGCCTGGGAGGCTTAAGGTGTGAAAGCAGCTGTGAGTCACACATGGGTCGCCTTCCAGAGGTATCTGGATACCTCGGTTACCTTTCTGGACCCAGCCGGGAGCCAGCCCTCGTGTTCCTGGTGCTCTTTACTGTACAGAGCGAAGCAGCTCAGGATCCCCATCCCCACGGCCACCGGCTTGCTGTGTTACCCGGACCCAGTCAGACCCTGATTCTGTGCTCCGTTTTCCTCCTCTTCCGAATGAGGGCCTTTCGGGGTATGTGACTCTGCGCCTGCTCTGGACAGCAGCTATGGAGGCGGGTCCCAGGCGGCTTCTCAAAGACCTGCCCACAAGGCAGCGCAGATAATGGCCGCCTTTGAGGCTCCTGATGCTTCTTCCAGGAAGGTCAGGGCAACATTCACTTATTCGGCGGGTGATTATTTATTTCTTTATTTATTGAACACCTGCTATGAGCCAGGCCCTGTGCAAGGCTTTGAAGATACAGTGGGGAATAAAACAGAAATGCTGGCCCCTGTCCTCATATAGCCTATAGTCTAATTAATGTCAATCACGTAATGGTATAAATTAAAATGAAATTTCAAACGGTGTCAAGTTCTTTGAGTAAAAAGTACTAGGAAGTAGAGCTAGGGGCAGCTCTCTAGGCAGAGAGGCAGGCATATGCAGAGGCACTGTGGAGAAAAGAGTCTGTCCAGTGCAGCTTAAGTGCAGAGGACAAAAGGAAAGGGAGTATGAAATAAGGTTGGAGGGATAAATAGGGGTCAAATCATGCAAGACCTAGTAAAGCATGTTAAAGGATTTTTGTCTTTCTTCTAAGTGCAATAGGATGGCATTGATGTATTTTTTAAAAAGAAAGTTATATGATAAAATGTTGAGTTTTGAAACTGTTGATTCTAGCTCAGGCCTGCCCCATCCAGTTGTGCAGGTTGTAAACTGCACAAACTATGAAGCCATTTGTTTTGGAACCATGTGGAGAATGTCTTAGGGGCCAGCCTGAATAAATGCCAGAGACCAGTTAAAAGACTGCCAAAGTAATCTAGGCAAGAGAGGCTGGCTTGGACTAAGATGTAGGTGGTACAGAGGAAGAAAAGTGGAGGGATTTAGGAGACATGTAAAGGGCCTTGAAGATAGCAGCCTTCTCTCTGCGGGAGAGCTAGGCTCCGAAATTTGGGGTTCTCAGAGACCTTGCCAGTCAGAATGAGGAAAAGATAAAATAATGCAGTGCCAGTTGAGAGCAGAAGTCCGAATGAAAGGGGTCACCCTTAACCCTGTCCGTCTACCCTTAATTGTTTCAGATCTGCAGCTGGGCCGGAAATGGCCTCAGGACCAGTCTGAGAGTCAGGATTGCAGAAATAGTGCGCAGAGAGGCAGCTGACCCCTTGGACTTCATGGAAGTATTATGCTGCCAGTGCTGTGTTAAAGTTTCTTTGGATTGCCAATTCCAGAAGTCAGTTCTCACTGGCTTAAGCTAAAATGTTGCCATTTAGTGAAAGGATCCTGGGGCATCTCATGGTTTTGACAGACACGTTGCTCCCTCAGGACTCAGGATGGGTAGGAATGGAGCAGCCCCAAGGCCCGCAGCAGCAGAGCCTTTTGGACCCTCTCTCCAGGGCACCGTGGCTACCACGATTTAGAGCCAGCGCCTGCAGACTCCAGGCCCTCCAGAATGATTTGAAAAGCGCGGGGGAGAGGATCTGACTGACCCAGCCTGGTCGGTGTGTCTAGCCCTGATAAGTCGGCTGCTGCCAGGGATCAGGACATGAAGGGCAGACAGCCACTGGAGCCCATATTTGATGTCAGGCCGTTCCCAAAGTAGGGGAAGCCCTGTGAGCTGCACAGTTGCCCTTGGGGTGTGTCTACTCTGCAGACACTTCATGGGGTCTAGCGGATCTCCAGCAACCTTTTCCCAGCTTATGGGGTAAGGGAGAAAAGCTAGGCCCCTGTGATAGTCTTGGAAAGTTCCCCGATCGGCTAGAAAGAGGTCTTTCTGATGTCAGAAAGAAATAGAACATGTAGAACATGCAAAAAAAATATACAGCTACATTTTCTAACTATTTCTGCAGAAGAGTTCTGGAGGCCACTTTGCATTGCCTGAGACACAACACAAGGTCCTTGCAGGCCTTGAGGAGCTGGACATAGACTGTGTGTTACCCAGACCCCTCTTCTTGCTCACCCGTGGCTCACACCCACAGGAACTAGGAGGCGGAACGGCACAACAGTGAGAGCCTAAGCTTGGAGTCCTAGACTGTAACCTCCTGTCCTGCTTTACCCTAAAGAGCTGTGTGACTTTAGGCAAGTTACTTAACTTCTCTGAGCCTGTTGATTGATCCCTAATCCATGGGGTCTTGTTGAAGATTTAGTGTGATGAAGTTTGTCAGTGCTTTGCCCGTAGTAAGCCCCTCTCTCCACGGCAGAGGTAATGGCGGTGGTGATGCTTGTAGGGAATGCTATGCCTGCTTATTCCCCAGGGGGAATGCCTGTGGCATTCTGCTCCTGCCTCTGCAGCTTGTCCCTTCTGTAGGTCGGTCCTTCTGTTCACATCCCCCACAGGGGTAGAGTTATCCAGAGGGACGCAGCGCAAGCAAGAAGCCTTTTTATCTTCGTTCAGGGTTTTGCCTTGATCCCAGCTCAACGGCATCATCTCCCATTCTCCATCTGCTGCAGGAGTGAAAGACAGAAGCACCCCACTGATGACTCCGAGGGAGGGGCCCTGGACATGTGCTGCAGCGAGAAGCTGCCGGGTGAGTCTTCCCGGCACCCAGGTGCCCCCAGAGTTCCGAACGCAGGGAGAGAGCCCCGGCTGACACGGGCTGGAGGAGAGCCCGCTTAGCTGTGAACTTGCTCCAGAGGAGTGACTCAGCTGGTCACAAGGTCTCCGTTTAGATGAGGTTTTGGTTTTCTAATCCCTGGTGTCTTTCTGACCTGTTGTCATATGAAGCTGCTCGGGGCTCCTGGGGAGGGAAGAGCAGGCACCGAGGGTGTGCTGGGAGGGGCGGAGGGAAGGGGGAAGAGCCGGGGGTCCAGGGCTGCTGGGGACATGACCGCCGGCCGGCAGTGTGCGGGGCAGGCTTCCGGGGGATAGGTTAGGAAACACAGATGGACCTAGTGAGGCGTGAACTGACGGTGGGCTGGATAATGTGGAGAAACCACCCGGCAGCCCTGCTGAGAGAGTGGCTGCGAGCGTCCGATCGTGCCGCCCCAGTCCGGCTGATGGTGCTTGTGGGGGACCTGGGTGTCTGCACCACGGGCCTTCTCAGTCACCGCAGAGACATTGCCGAGGCGTGCTTGCCTGTGGGGTGGTGGCCTGTCCCAGCTGCAGACCGACCATCCAGGCCATGGAAGGAATAAAGGAAAGGAGAATAGGAGGAGTTTTAATATGTTTTTTTCTTTTTATAGAAGTCTTTTTTTCTTACAATAAATACCCATTGTAGAAATAATAGAAAACCAGGCAAATGAAAAAAAAAATTGCCATCATCTCCTAAGACAGTACATTTTCATCTTTTCTTCCAAACCTTGTTTGTTTGAAAGAAGGCCTTTTGGATGCTGACTTGGAAGTTGCAAACCTGTAGCTTGTCAGAAACCTCATGATTGGTGAGGAGCCTTAGAGTGAAGTCTTCAGCGATACCCTATAGGGTAGACCTTGAGAACAGCGAGGTATGACTCTCAAGCAATGACTCTAAAATAAGTGGGTATGTTACTCACACCATGAGCCCGCCGCCCAGCTGCTGAAGAAGCTATCTCGGGCCTCCAGGAAAGGATTGAGCCCTGTGGTGCAGTTCATGCCTTATCCAGTAGGGGGTGCCATTGCTCAAAAACACTTTGGAAGGCATATTGAACTGGTCTAGGATGGGTGTCCTACAGGTGCCCTGGTGGGAACCCGAAACAGCTAGCTTGAGGAGCAGAATTCTCCAAAGGGATGTGAGAGCCGTCTGAATATATGAAAGACTGTCTTTGTGAAGGGGATCGCAGATCCTTTCTGCGTATCTTCAGCAGCTGGCATAAACCAGATACAGAGAAATTAAAGTGAGGCCTGTTGGCCCACGGGATGCAGAACTTTCTTCCTGACTCCGAAAGTGGTCCAGCCGTAGAGCTGGGTAATTCAAGAGGAGGAAAATGAGTGTTCCATCACTGGAGGCATTCAAGTATTGTCTGAGCAGACAGTGGAGAGGAAATTTCCACAATGGGTGGGAGGTCGAGATGACATCAAAAGTCCCTTTCAACTATTAAACGTCCTGTGATTCAGATATGAGTCATAGAATTCAGAGATGATTCTACGACCGGGGATGGCCCGCTGGCTAGAAAAAATCCGCGGAAAATAGGACATGATGTATAGGAGTCCAGAAAGGAGCACGGTATGAAGGGAAGGGCGCGGGCTTTGGCATTTGAGTCTGGTTTTAGGCTCTGTGTTTATGGACAGGTCCCTTACCCTTGCTGGGCCTCTAGTCCTCATCTGCAAATGGAACAAACAGCCATACAAGCGTTTATCCTCACAGCGATATGAATATTTATCCTTACAGGGATTAAATAAATATAATCACACAAGCATTCATTCCACAAATGCTTTTTGAGCACCTGTGTCAGGTATTATGCTAGGTGCCAGGAACATAGTGGTGAATAAAACAGGCTTGGTCCCTGCCTGGCTGTGAACTGCTTCTGGAAAGTGGGGTGGAACCACAGGAGAGAAACTATAGTAATAAGAATAATATGGCAAATTCCAACCCTCCCTGAAAGCCAGCAACCAACTTAGAATGGAAGAGGAGCATTGGTTATAACCGTGGGGGCTGACTGGTCTAAATACTCTCAATTATACATCTCACGTGATCCTGTCCACTGCCCAAAGAAGTTGATATCATTTCCTGTTCCCATCTTAGAGACGAGAGGACCAAGGCCCAGGGAAGTGAGAGAGTCTGTCCAAGGTCACTTAGCTAGTGTTTGATAGAGAGAGGGTTTACTTCATGCTGTCTCTTTCCAGAGCCCATGCTCCTAGCCACTTCCCCATTCTGCCTCCATTGTCACTGTGGAGCCCCCATCATTTTCTGGCACCCTGCGAACCGAGGCAGGAAGAGCTAAGGTGTGTCTGTCCCCGGGGAGGACTCTGCAGGAGGTGGGCAGTGTCATTGTGCCTGTCCCCATCTGCATCCTTCTGGAAAGCCCTGCCTTCCAAGGGCGGGGCAAGTTCTGTGCCCCTCTAGACTCTCATGATGCCATTGGGATATGATCTAGTAATGACGGTTTGTCTGTTTTCTCCACGGAACCATGAGTTCTTTGAAGGCAAATGCCTCTCTGTTTTGTCCTCCATGAGCAGCCGTCATTCACTCATTTCTTCATTCACTGAATGACTGTTCATTGAGCACCTGCCTGTGCAGGGCACTCTTGTAAGCACTAAAGATTTCAACAGTGAACCAGACAGAAAATCTCCACACTCACAGGGCAGCGTTGTGCACTGAGGAAGAGCAGGGACTCCAGACTTCGGCTTGATTCCACCATTTACCCCCGGGACGGTCACGGGCCAGCCATTTAACTTTGCTGTGCCTTGCATTTACAAAATGTAATCAAGGATTCTCTTCACTACCATGCGAGGTTGTGGGAGGATCACATGAAGCAATGAAAAGCTCAGAACAGTGCCTGGCACATAGCAAGTGATCTGTAGACTCTGTTCTTTAGACCAAGATAGACGATAGGTAACATAAATAAGTAAAATATTTAGTACGGCCGATAGTGGTAAGTGCTGTGGAGAAAATTAAGACCAAGAAGGAGGTGTGAGAAAGGACCTGAGGGTGCTTTGGCATTGTAAGTAGGGTGGTCCTGGAACCCGGTAAGGAGCAGACTGCCATAAATGCTCATCAGTCTGAACCATTGGCCCGGCCAGCAACCTGGACACATAACGATTCTTATAAAGGGTGAGAGAATTCGGGGTGCAAGGCGTTCAGAATGAGCTCATGGACACTGCAAATACATGATGATGTAAAAATACAGCCCTCCACTAATCTCTTCCCCTCCCAGCCGGCTTCTCGCACGGCGAGAGGAGGTGGAGTGAGGGCTAGCCGTGCCTTGAGTGACTCATGCGTTCCCATACACACCGCCAGCAAGGGGCGGCATGGCCAACGCGCCCGGCCACCGTCCCTTGGGCCCGAACCAGCACCCAGCAGGTCACGGAGACCTCCCAGATGGAGATTTCTGGGTGGAAACATGCTCAGGCATCGCCAGCGCCCCCAGGCAGCCCGTAGGACAGGCTCGCTCACCCACACCCCCGGGGCGCTGCCCGCGTGTGCTCGAATATTGTCTTATTCCTCACTTGTCCCGGCCCCGTGCTCGTGTGTGCACATGCACATACCCACACGCAGCTCCCCGGGCACACGCCCTACCTCTCTGTGCCTCATGCAGCCCCACGGGTGCACACCCACTTGAAGCTCCCGCACCTGTGAGCTTCCTTCCTCTCGCGCACTCGAGATCTCTTTGCTCTGGGGTGCCGTCATCCAGACTGATCTGCTTGCTTGTCGTTCCTGCTTTAGGTCCCTTTTGCATCTGCCCCCATGCCCCTTCCTGTACACTGACACACTAGCGGGCACACTCCTTCCCTCCCTTTGCCCAGGCCTTTAATTGTGCACAGTCCCAGGCGCTGGCATCCTGTCTCCGCCCCTGTGTGTGCACATACACACACATACACACACGATTTTTTTTCTTCTCTCTCATGCAAACACTCATGCACACACTCTGGCACACATGGTCACTCTCCCTCTCTTCTCTCGCACTCTCCCTTGCTTGCTCATTTACTTGCTCACATTCACCCAAACACATTTATACATTCAGACTCACACTACCCCCCCCCCCCACCATGTGTAGGTGTTCATATTTGCAAGAAACCAGGCAACCCCGCTGATGCTGGGGCCTCCGCTCCCCCAGCCAGCGCCACTGCGGTCCCAGCCTGGCACCGGCAGCTTCCTTTGGGGTGCGGGCTGGAGGACGGAGGTGGATGAGGCCACAGTAGGTGCCAGTGATGGCACGACATCACCAGGTGTTGCTCACACTGCCTCCAGTGGGCGGGCCCGGGGCAGGCCTGCTCCTGACATTGGCAGGGACCGAGGCCAGACTGCAGGAGAGGCCCTTGGGGGCGCACCGCCCTCTGCAGTCCTGCTCTGCAGGAACCCTTGTGTGGCGTGTGGGCATGTCAGTCTATGGGTGCAAACATGGGCCACGTGCCACCCCGATTGCAGCCCTTTGGCCACCCCTCACACCTAAAGGTACCCGAGCAGGAGACCACGCCCACCGGCAGGAGGGGGTGTTTACCGTGCAGGCTTTGGGCTGTTCTGGCTGGGGGCTCTGGAGCCCTAGTAGCCAGAGCACCGCCTGGAAGGGAGAGCGTGGGCACACCCACTGGGCCCTGTGGGCTGCTCGCCCCACGGGGACTGGCGCAGCCAGAGGAGAAGGGGCTCAGCCTGGGTCTGAGGACAGCTCTGCTCTTAGAAACAAGGTGCTCCCACAGCATCCCACAGCCAACAGCTGGCCGGAGCCAGTCACCGCCATCTTGGGATTGCAGTGTGTCATGATTAACCGGCTCCGCGCAAGGTTGTGAGGCGACCCTGAAGGGCGGAGTGGGCCGTTGCCCAGCTGGCCCCTTGGTGACTCTCGTACTGACCCCCACCTAAGTCCCAGGGCCCAGCCCTAGGTTCTGAATCATCATGGGTATCAAGCTGACCCTCTTTGGAAGGGGACAGTGTCTAGGTCTCAGCTAGTGGCAAACTGCCCATCCGGGGTGGCCTTTGATGCAGTAAAGGGGACGTCATTGTTGAGGAAATCTTCATTGCCCTGAACTGCAGTGACTGCCCCTGGCCACCACAGAGGGTCACCTTCTAGCTTTCACAGCCATCCCATCATGACGCAGATGAGGCCTTGGGCCAGAAACGAGCAAGGGCCGGTTGAAAAGCCCTTTTATCAGTTTGACAAACTCGTATTGAGCGTCCATTCCATACCCAAGGCTGTGCAGGCCTTGGTGATACAGTGAAGAGCGAGACAGACCCTGGTTGCTTCTCTCAAGGGGGACAGAGCTCCATGGAAGGACGCGCCTGTAACGTGACCTCATCTTGGGGGGAGGGGGTCAGGGAAGTCTTCCCGGAAGAGACGGCCTTTAAATTGTGACCTGAGGGATGAGTAGGGTCCTGGTCCTGGTTCGTGTCTTTTGGAACCAGCTATCAAAGCATTTTAAGGAACAGATTAACCTCTTAATGGACTGTGTCTTCGATCTACTAACCCTTATTCTCACCAAGACCCCTCAGTCTGGTACCCAGTATTGGTTCACACTGGTCTAGGAGTAAGTGCAGGAGCCCAGGTAGACAAACATAGAGAAGACAGGCCTGTGGGGGTGGGGGGGAGGTATAGTTACACTGCTGAGGGGTCATTTGTGCCCATCAGCAGCAGCCTAGGTTCTGTTGACTTGTATTACTTCGTATAATTGGGGTTCTGTTTTCAATGAAAATTTTTAATGCATTTGGGGTTGTTTATTGTGGCTAGTGGTACAGTGAATTGCCTTTTCTTGAGTCTCCAGAATGGAAGCTAAAAGAAAAACAAAACAGCATTTGGATGTGCTAAGAACCCTAATTGGAGAGCATTCTGTAATGATACCATTGTACTGAGAAAAGAAATACCAACCCAGGTACTATGGATCGGTGATGGTACAGGATACCTCTTCTAGATACTAGGGCAGATGTGGAGGCATGAACCCATGTAGCTGCATCTTGGGATGCTGTGGGGAGGCAGACCAATCTGGGTTCAAATCCCAGCTCTGCCACCGACAAGCGGCATGCCCCTCAGGCAATATCCTTTACTCTTCGGGTTCCATATCCTTTACTCTATAAGGAGATGGTACCATGATGAGATCGTTACAGACATCTTGTGAGGGTTAAATAAGCGGGTGCATGCCGAGTACTCTGTAATGCTAGCTTGTGGCTGTGGTGAGGATTGTTCCAGGATATGGAGCATGAACAGAAAACCCTCTGCATATTCCCAAGGGCCCAGGCATCAAGTCCCCGGCCAGTCCTTCAGCACTGGAATGGACAGTATAGCTTCGTGGGTCTTTCTTGACCCCCCCAGCCACAGGCTGGTGCCTCACAGAACCAGCACGGGCACATGGGGCAGTGTTATCAACTTGCAGAGTCAGGTGGATAAAGGGGCCAGGGTGACAGGGAACGACAATCACCCATTTTCCTCCATCAGTACAGAAATGGTTCCGCTGTTCTAGAGAGTTACCTGGATGTGTGATGTGACCGGAGCCTTCACAGTGGGAAGAAAGGCCATCTGCCTCCATACAGGTTGAAGCTAAAGACCTCGCAAACAAATGGACATCCGTGGTATCCCTAAGATCTGTAGTGGCAGATGATGGCCTCTGTGTCCTTGGCCTGGCCCAGGGACTCATCACTCCAACTCCCAGGAAGTTCTTCATACCTTAAAAAAAAATCTCATCTTTTCATTTGAACCCGTTTCTTCTTTTCAAGTCCCAGGCTCTTGTTTTGGTTAAATCGATAGCTGCCTAATAAATGGTCTCAACTCTTCATGGCTTAAAACCACAACCTCTCACTTGCTCATGATTCAGGGGGTCTTGCGGGTCTCAGCTGGGTGATTCTTCTCTTTATGTGGCTTCCGCTGAGGTCACTCAGCTGCATTCACCTGGTGCTGGGCTGGGATAGAAGGCTCAAGAAAGCTTTTCTTACGTGTCATTCACCTCAGTGTGAATACCAGGAGGTAGGAATCCTCAGGGCGCCTTGGAGGCTGTCTACCATACTGCTTACAAGTTGAACCCTTCAAATCCAAAGAGGCATTTTCTAAGGATATGCCTCTATACAGAATGATTTATGAAGGGAAAAAAATCCACCCACAAAGAAAGAAAAAAATACCAGAAAATATGTCAAAAAGAAACCAGTGCCTTTCTCAGCGTGGTAGGATTATGGATGACTTGGATTTCCTTTATGTTTTTATTAAGGGCTTTTTTTCCCCCTCATATTTTCCAAAATCACTTTAAAAAAAAGATTAGCCACCCCAGAATATTAATTAATCCTTGCCAGGCAAGAGTGGTAGTTGGAGGTAGTAGAGGCTCTCCAGGGTGAGTCACCGCCCTCTAGGGTAGCTTGCTCAGCCTGGCGGGACCAGAATCTCAGGCTGACCCAACCCCAGGGATCTTAATGGAGGCTGGTTAATCCCATGGGGGCATCTGTGGAGAGAGTCGCCATGCCCTGAACCCCCCCCACCCAGAAGGCCAGCAAAATGACTCAAATATCATGTTGGTGAATGAGCTCAGCAAGAAAGCCTCAGGGGTCTCCTTGGCAGCTGGCTCTGCTTCAGCTACGTCTGTGAGCCTTTCCGCCTAAAGAGGGCATCGATTCCCAGGTAGCCAGCAACTGCCCTAGGGCCGGAAGAGCAATGTCCATCTCTCCAGCCCTCCCAGGTCCAGGACCCAGATGAGCGGACAGGGCTCCCTTCGGCCATTGTTCTTTGCCCATTGGGCCTTGACCCAGCTTACAACTCGGTGGTGATTTTGTTTCACGTTTCCTTGGGGGAGGCAGGTAATGATGGCTTTAGGTAGCAGCGTGTCGTCAGTCATTCTCGCGGGTGCACGACTCAGTGGTCTACGGGACGCTCCTGTCTGGGTGTCTTCACTTACTCATTTTCTTTCTCTTTCCCGCTGCCATAATCCTCCCCATAGTTAACGTGCTCTAAGGTATTTCGGGCATGCTTTCCGTGTGTCTCTGTGCACTCTTACAGAAGGGGCGGCGATCTTTTGCGGGCGTGTGTTTTTAATGTGTTCACGGGGTTGCGTTAGATCTCGTTCTGTCCACTCTGACTGCTCTGTTTCCGAGATCCTCTGTGTGATGCTGTAGGTACTCTGACCGCTGGCCCCTAAGGACTGCATAGTGCTCCCCAGCGCGTCTCCAGACGTGGCCTGCCAGCTCCCCTAAGCCAAGGGCATGTGGATCNTCTCCCACCCCCACTTCAAAGAGAATAGGTGTACAAGCCCCCTTACAGACGGGGCGAGGATTTCCTGGAGCGGAAACACTGGTTTCCAGACTTCTGCTTTCCAGGCAGAGGGTCTGGAAGAAGCTAGAGCAGAGAAGTAGGAGTGCGGTGGTGAGTGGAGGCTGGGGAGCTAAGCAGGGGCCAGCGAATGCTGGGCCTTTATTGTTGACTGTGACAAAGACTTTGGTCTTTATCCTGAGAACAAGGGGAAACCACTGAATTAAATTAAAGCAGGGGCTCAGGTTTGTTTCTTTAAAAGTGGGTGTGTGCCTTTAGCGCTGGAAGGGCCCTCGAAGACCCCTGGTCATACTTTTTGAATTTATAGAAGGGCCTCAGAGGCCCTGGAGGAGCCCTGGGCCTAGAGGCAGCGCTAGGACTGCCACCATGGCCTCTTGACCCTTAACCAACATCGTGAGGCTCCCCAGTGGTGCGGGGGGAGGGGAGGGCAGGATGGCAGCCTCTAGGGGCTTGGGATTTGTGGGCGCTGCTCTCCTGGAGAGTGTCCCTTCCTACCACCCAGACCCTCTTGTACTTTTTTTTTTTTTAATGTTTTTTAATGTTTTATTTATTTCTAAGAGAGTGAGAGAGAGAGACAGCGTGAGCAGGGGAGGGTCAGAGAGAGAGGGAGTCACAGACTGAAACAGGCTCCAGGCTCTGAGCTGGCCGTCAGCACAGAGCCCGACGCGGGGCTCGAACCTACGAACCGCGAGATCACGACCTAAGCGAAAGTCGGACGCTTAACCGACTAAGCCACCCAGGCGCCCCGTGTACTTGTGAGGGCACTTACCAGGGCCTGCCAGAGAGCCCCAGGCCAGGGCTTACGCCTCTGATGCCATGGGGCCTTGGGCCTCAGCCCCTCAGAGACCCACTGGCAGCGCCTGGGAAGCTTCCCATGCTGGCTTCACAAGCCATGGGATGGGGTATCCCATCACCCCAGGGCCTCTCTGTCAGTTCTTTCAGTTCTCAGCGTGAGCAGCTGTGGGGGCGGGGGGGCTGCACCCACAGAGTTTCAGTGACCCTTTTCACCCTTGTGCTTCTGGGCCTCCGCTCCAGAGAGGCACAAAGAACTGCGGCTTTGTTTGCAGCAACAAAGCTGTTGGCAATTTCAGATAGAACCATTTTATTATATCCCATCCAAAGATTACTTGAGTTGTGTTTTGTTTTGAAAGCTTGTTAGCATTCTGGATTTAATTAACTGGCAGAGACAAAGCTGCCCCCTCCCTTCTGCCACCCTCACTCCATGCCCACTCCCTCTGCCAACCCCAGTTGCAGGCCTTCAGCCTCACGGCCCCTGCCCACGCGGGGGCAGGGCAGCTATTGTCGTCCTGGGGGGCCCACCTGGTGGATGAAAAGGAAGTCCTTGCTGCCCCTCTCTCCCTCTCCCTTCCCTTTCCCCTCTTCCTCCTCCTCTTTAAATTCTGCTACTATTTATTGAACACTCACCATGTGCTGGGCACCAGACTAAGCACTTTGCATGTTTCGCCTTACGGTATCCTCAAAATCCAACAGGCAAGTCTTATTGTATCTGTTGTCCGGAGGAGAGATTAAGTCACTTACCCGAGGTCACAGAGGTAGCACATGGCAAAGTCAGGCTTCAAACCTGAGTTTGTGCGACTCCAAAGCTTTTGCCACAAGCCATCACAAGAAACCACTTTGGGGGGAAAGGAAGAGCTTCAGGGTCAGGGCCTGGAGATATTTTTTTGTTACTTAAATCTGCCTACTGAGAGCATCCACTCATGGGTCTTATTCTTGCCTGTTAACGTGCGCCCTCCCCCAGCACAGCCTCTCGGGTGTCCGCAGGCAGCCTTCAGTACCCCTGCCCCCCCACCCGGCCTCCCCCGCTCCAGACTGAACATCGGAGGGAGACCTCAGTTCCCAGACCTCTGCCCCTCATCTGCATCTCGATCCTGCTTTTCTCTGCCCAGCCTGCCCTTAGCAGAGCCCCCTCCCTCTCCCGACGCTGCCAGGGTGCTGGGGTGTGATGGTGCTAATCTCCCCTCCATTCTGGGGTGGCCCCTGTCCCCTCTGTCCTAGAATGGGCTGGAGCTCCTCCAGGAGGAAGCAGCGGAGGCCCAGCCAGGGGTGGCCAGCACGGGGTCTGGTCAGGAAGACGGCTGTCGGAGGCCTGCTCTGCTCTTCACCGGCTCTGATGGCCTGGGGCAAGTCGCTCTGCCTCCTCAACTCCTGCTGTCCTGTCTGTGAAAGAGGACAGTCCTCTCACCAACTCATATGGTGGTCGTAAGGCCTGAACGAGTTGCTATCTGTAAAGCAGTCGGTGGTGGTGGGCACTAGACGCTGTGACTTGCTAGGCTGGTCAGGACAAAGGACAGACTCCAAGTCTGTGGCTGGGAGGAAGCAGGGCTTGTCTAGTCCCAACCTCACACCCACAGGCTTGCGCTTTGTGTTGATCTGAGAACCAGGGTCCCCAGCTTAAGGCAAGTCACTGAGGAAAGTTCTGGAGAATTCGGCATCAGACAGGAAGGAGTATAGTCTAGCTGTCCACCCCCTCCTTTGTGGTACGAGTGCTCCCCTTGCTTGAGGTGAGTTCCCAGAACAACAGCTTTGAACACCAACATCCCATACCTGGCTTACCAGACTCTCGGGGGCCTAAGGTGCAGGGACCCTCTTGCTGCATTGGCCTGTGTGCTGAAGGTCAAGGTGGATGGTTTCTTCTCAGCATTCAAATTTTCCAGAGCACCTACTGCATCTAATGCCTTCAGCCTCTCTCATTCTCAAGGTCTCTCTTCTCTCTCTCTCTCTTTCTCTCTCTTTCTCTTCCCCCCCACCCCCCGCCGCCCCCTTCCCCACACAGCCTTAGGGTAGCTACATTTTTTTCTTTTACATGACTGCTGAAGGTTTTCAGAGCAAGCGTCCAGAGGCAAGCTGCATGGACTTTTCTAACGTAGCCTCAACAGTCACTCATCATCTTCGGCCACATTCCCATCTTCAAGGCAATCATCCAGTTCAGGGAGAGGGGACACGGACTCTACTCCCATCCATGGGAGGAATGTTGAGGAACTCACAGACACATTTGAAAGCCACCACAGGAATCAAGTAACATGGACGTTAAACAGCCTGCCTAAGGCATGTAACTAATAAATGGTGAGTACCTATGTCCTATTCCAGAATCTTCTTAGGCCAAAATCGGTTTCCTTTTCCCACACCATCCTGCTCACACTGCCGGGGAATGCCGCAGTGGACAAGACCTGGGCCTTACCCTTGGCCAGCTTCCCATCGAGAGCACTTGCTGATAGCCCAAGTTCCTGTCATCTGACTACCTCTTTCGGTGGGTGCATTCGCCTTCTTGCTTGCTGATCAGCAGGACTGATGAGGTGAGGGTGCTGTAAGGAGCCAGGGCAAACTTCCAGAACCCCACACCCCCCATCAGTTTGCCTTTGCCCAGAGAGGCTAGAATTCTTTTTTTTCCCAGTGCTGTTCTCAATCCTAGGAATCCTGCTGGTCAGTGTTAGGATCTAGAAACGTAACATCCCAAGAGCCTCGAACAGGTGCTCAGTGAATGTTTGTCAAATGAAAATATTGTTTTGGGGAATCTTCTCATTTTCCACCATATCCCCGCTNAGCCTCTCCCCGGGAGGATGAGTCCATGGCAGTGCCCATGCTCATCGAGGCCAGGCTGTCCCTCTCCCAGCCCAGGGCATTGCTGAAGAGTGTGATCATTGTGGTGGCAGAAATAGCTAACTGGGCCTCTTCCTTCTAGACTCTTCCACCCCTTCTCTGTCCCCTTGACAGGGGTGCTCTATTCAGGGCTAGGTTCTCCATTCAGGGCTTACCCAAATAAAACCTCAGAACCGGCCTGTGTGGCCTGCCCTGCCTCATCCTCTCGTGGGTTTCCAGATCTTTCGGCAAAATAGCAGAAAGATCACGGGTAGCGGGAGCTCAAATCCCGGTTCTGCCGCTTCCTGGGTCCGTGGCCCTGGGTAAACCGCTTCCCTTCTCGGTCCCGAGTTTCTCTGTGTGAAGCGTGCAGACTAGACCAGATGCCCCTGGGGGGGCCGTCAGGCTCTGACCGCCTGCGATTCTAAGATCCTGGTCAGGACTGAGCGTGATGTTCTGGTGGTCAGGGCCCCCGGGGAGTATGTGGGCATGGCTGAGAGGTCACTCGTGGCCGTGCTTGGGCAAGGAAGAAAAGCTGAATGGGACAGAACCTTCTTCGTCATGTAAACAGGAACAGGCTGAGCCTGCCTTCTGTTGCAGTTCCGGTGGGCTGGCAGCCGGAGAGCTTGAAGGATGAGTCACCAGCAGGAGCAGCCCCGGGGTTTGGAGCTCAGGCGGCGCCAGCCCCAGGGCACACGGTAGCTGCAGAGTTGAAGGGTGGGATGCAGGTGCTAGGTGACAGGAGAGGGATCACAGTGCTTCCGCAAGCCCCAGGTAAAATCGGAAGGCTGTTTGCTTGCAAGCCTCACCCAGGGTCCCCAGGGCTTTGGCCTCCCAGTGCTTTTTCCCTCCTTAACCATGTAGCCATTGAGGATCCGTCAGCCGGGGGTTGGGCACAAATGCTGCACCCCACTCCCTCCTCCATGCAGCCGCTTAGGGTTCAGGATTTCCTTTGACACAGGGACTCCCTGCCAGGCTCTCACCACCTCCCTCCTTTGCTGCAGTGACCCTTCCTGATCAGCAGTGTGGCAGAATGGAAAGCTCAGTCTGTGTCAGGAAGCCCTGGGTTTGAATCTCAGGTCTTCACTTAATGTGGGCAAGCCATTTGGCCTCGGTGAGCCTCAGTTTCCGTGCCTGGAAGCCCTCCTCCCCCTGCGCAGGAGGCAAGCCCGTGAGGAGCCCGACGTGAAATCGCTGTCAGCAAGCTGCCTCTGAGTCAGGGTTTCACGCGTGGCAAAGCAGCTACCTCGCTGTGAACTGTTGAAAAGCCAGCCCTTGACACAGGCAGCCGCCTCTCACCGACAAAACGGGGCTGATGATGACAATGTCTACCTCACAGGGCTGCCGAGGGAAGCAGAGCGCTTTGGGAACCGCACGGAGCCTGCCTGGTGAGGTGGCGTTAGGGCTCGCAGAGCAGGATAGCCACTCGAAGGGTGGGCAGAGCAAGGACAAGAGCTGACCTCATCTCCAGGAGAGGGACCATGAGCCAGAAAGACAAATGGGGCCAGGACCACGGTGGTCCTCGGTGGTGGTGGCTGTTTTGTGCACTGCTGTGTTCCCCCCCGGAGCCTGGCCCAGGGCTTGGCAAAGTATATAATTGGTGCTCAATAAATGTGTGTTGGACTTAGGGCTGCAAGAACAGAGACTAAAGGAGAGATGAGTTCCCAGACCTGTTCGACACCTCCCCTTCTTCCACTGCTTTCTGTCAGAGACCTCTGCTCTCCAACCTCGCAATCAGAGGTTCTTTACCTGCGGTCTGTGGATCGCGTCTAAAATTACATGCAGAGTATTCTGTGAGTTTGAAAATGTTATCTTCCTGGGTGGCTCAGTCAGTTAAGCGTCCGACTCTTGATTTCGGCTCAGGTCATGATCTCACAGTTCATGGGATCGAGCCCTGCTCGATTCCAAGCCTGCTTGGAATTCCCTCTCCCCTTCGCTCTATGCCCCTCCCCCACTCTTCATTCTCAAGCTCTCTCTGTCTCAAGATAAACATTCTTAAAAAATGCATCTTCTTGAATTAAACGTCCGCTTTCTGCCCAGAAAAATGTCTCCGTAACCTCTGCCCTGAAAGGTAAACATCTCCCTTGTGCTCAGTGATTACCCATCTGGTCCCCAGGACTGCCAGGTGCTCTCTGGATTTGAAAACAGAACAAAACAAAATAAAAACCAGCCTCACTTTTTCTCTCTGAGATGTGCATACAGGGCCCTACCAGCTTGCAATTTTTTTTTTCGATGCTCCCCCTAAGGTGCAAGGCAGTTAACTGCCATCTTTCATATGGAAAAGTGATGATCACGCATTATCCGGGGCTTGTCTTCCTAGTGAGCGGCTCTTGCGCTGCTGGGTGGGTCACAGAGCTGTGTATACTCTTTCACTCTCTTGTGTCCCACCTTGTGCATTTAGGTGTGACAAGTATGGCGAGGCCCAGAACCTAGAAGTATTACCTAGGCCTCATGGCATCTGAACTCAGAGCAGTGATCTCTTTTTTAAAACGTTTCTTTCACTATAAATAAATACATGGGTCTGTGTACATATATGTATGTGTCTGTATATGCATATACTTGTTTACATACCATTGCTTGTATTTATTGGAGGAAATTTGTAATATGTAAACAATGAAAAACAATCGCCTCTCATCTCCCCCCTCCAAAGGACAGTTGTTAACACCTGGCTTCTGGTCTGCCCATTTACCGTGTGCAGCATTTATTGAGCGCTTACTGTATGCCAGGCATTTGCTGCACCGTATGCTCCCCGAGCTCTCTCATGTTAATGTCTCATCTTACAGTGGGTATTTGCCACCTTTTAGATGCACGTTTATACTCGCTTAATTTTTAAGGCCAAGAAGATCATACTGGTTTGTCACCTTGCCTTTCTTCATAGCATCGACATTTCTTTCCACAATATTAAATATTCATTTACAGAATCTTTTGTAACAGCAGCATAATGCTTTATTGCAAGCGGGTTCCGTGCTTCCCAGACTGGGGTGCATGTACCCCTGAGGGCAAAGCCACAGGATAAATTGTAGCACATTTTCCTGTGCTACAGGAAAAATTTGACTCGAAGCTTTGGGAGGGGGGTAAAGCCCATTATTTTCATATCAAAACAAGTATAGATATACTATAGTAGAGAACACAGAGCACCCACACATTTTATACCAGCAAAGCCCAACATCATGTGAGCTTCCAGTTATTCCCCCAAAGACCCATGTCCCCTCCCTGAGGATGCCAGAAACATCTGAGAAGCACCGAGTCCTAGTTTGAGCCCCTCTTTTTACAGATAAGGAAACTGAGACACAGGGAGAAGAAAGGACTGCCTGAGGCCCGTGGAGCCTGACTGCAGAGCCTAGCCAGCTGACCTTTGGGCCCGGTACCCTTCCCACCCTTCCGTATTTAGCACCACACTCTGACTACAGTTTCTGAGGGTGGGAGTGGAGTCCTTGCCTCTTGACTCATCAAGCCTCTGCTTGTCAATAGAGGAAACTCTCAGCTTCCTGAATGATCCGTCTCTTAGCAGTGGCTTTTCCTTTTTTACCTTGCTGGCCAGGAGCCGAGCTGTCTGCTCATGTAGGCAATGCTGCCCTCCATGGGCAAAAGTGGATAACCTTCAAAAAGGACTCCACCAGCACTTTGATTTTCCACTAAATGCACTGGATGATAGGCACGTGTCTACTGGTCTGCCTTACCCACGAGACTGGAGGCCTGCAAAGGCAGGGGCTATGCGCTAACGTTGTAATTGTCATCTGAGGCTTACTGAACACCTGCTGGACACCAGGTGCCATGTGGAGTGTTTCATCTGTAGTGTTTACCGTCTTCATCATAGCTTTTCAAAGAATATGTGGTTATCCCCATTTATCTGCTAAGACAACTGAGTGGAAGATGAGCACTTGCCTACCACGGTTTGCTCATTTGGTAAATATTTATTACAGACTTATGTGCCAGACTTTGCTAGATGCTGTGGGCAGTCATGATGAACAGAAGTGACACCACTCCCACCCTCATGGGACTTATAGACAAGTGGGGGAGAGGATATTCAACAAGTACTTTTACAAACCCAGGCCACTGCAGTGTAGCCCAGAGCCCATCTATCTGCCTCAGTTTGAACCCACCTCAACCGCTTATTAGCTAAGCGACCTGGGGAGAGTCTTGGACCCTCTCTGCACCTCTTCTTCCTCATCTGTAAAATGGGGACAGCCGGCATGCTGACTTCATACGAGTGCTGTGAAGAGTGAATGAATCCACATGTATAAGGCACACAAAGCAGGGCCTTGCACATTCCAAGGGTATCGTTGCTGCCGGTGGTGTGGAGAGGCGTGCAGTGCTAGCAAATGTGACAGAGGAGGACCCACTGCGGGTGACATCTGACTGAGTTCTATAACGTGAATAGGAGTTAACTTGGCAGAGTGTGGGGAGGGGAGCAGGATGTTGGAGGGATGTTCCAGGCAGAGGGAAGAGCATTTGCAAAGCACAGGGGAAGGGGTGGGGAGCAGGGCAGGTAGGCGAGCTCACCCGAGGAACTGCAAGGAGTGTGGCTGGCACACGTAACGTGGGGAGCCGTCGCAGGTCAGCATCTAGGAGGAGGGACCTATGATAGATACAAATACAGCTGTCACCAGGCCATGGGCCCCTTGCACCACACCATTGATCTGGGCCGTGGAAGATGCTCAGTTCGTGTCCAGTGAGCGAACAAGCACGTGGCCAAAAAACTGTGGGCCTCACGTGGTCTTGGCTGTGGGTGTTCTCTTACCAGCCATCTAGAAAAGGAGTCCGCGGTCCCATTTACACAGGGCGGTGTGGACAGCCCCATCCCCACTGCCAAGCTGTCACACATCCGCTTTGCTAGTCCCTCTCTTCTTGGCAGTAGATTAAACCAGGTGGGTTCAGAGGAGGGCCCCCAACATCTGGGACTCCCCGAAGTGGATCCTGATAGAACCGCTCCACTGCAGCCAGCACCTCAGATCTAAGCCAGTGGTGTTCCCACGTTCGTAGTAGTGGAGCCCTGTGCTGAAATAATCGTAGAGGAAACCCAGGGCATGGAATGGGGACCGGCAGAATTTCCACGCTGAGGACTCAGAGCGCTGGGGAGCGCCTGGTGCACCTGAGAAAACACCAGGGCTCCGTAAAGCAGGGGGAAAGCCAAGGGTTGAGCTGAACCTCCATTTCCCAAGTATGGAAACAAAGCCCACAGAAGGGGTGACTCTCCCAGGGTCACATGACTACGGACAGACCCAGAACTAGACCTTTGATACCAGTTCTACAACACCAAGATTTTCCTCCACACCCCCCGGTGTGGGGCCTTGAGGTGGCAAAGGGCCACGTGGCTGTGATTTTATCCAGGGTCCAGCCTCCAGCCCCAGTCAGGGCATAGACCGCAAGAGACAAAAATCTGGAAGGCAGGCGTGGGAGGGCTGTTCAGGGTCACGGCCTGGTTATGCCGTCTTTTTTTTTAAGCCCCCCTCTTTTAATTGAGTTTGAGGTGGTGGTTTTTTGTTTCCTTAAGAAATGGAAAAGAATGGAGCTGCGTAAACACGGCGATGCTAACTCCCTGAAAAACCTCCTGCCATTTTAACTCTGTTACTGGAGAAATAAAAGAGAAATAATTTGTCCACCCACACGTAGCTCTTTCTGACGAAGGTAGGTGAATATTGCTTTGCTAATCGAGGGTGACGGCTGGAAGTGGAGCCACGCTGACTGATCCCAGATTGAGCGGAAGCCACAGCAACCCCAGAAGCAGCGGCCCGCCGCCGTGGGTCGGCTGGACCCAAGTCAGCGGGTGGGTGTCCGCCTTCTGCAGGTGTCCCCCAGCCGGTAGTGATGGAGGTGCTGGACCAGGCCGAAGGGCTCGCGGACCTGCAGAGAGAAATGCCACCGCCCCCACCGCCTTCGCAGCCCTCGGAGCCAGCTCCGAAGCCACCACCTCAAGGCGCCGGGAGCCACTCCCTTCCTGTCAGGAGCAGCCTGTGCCTGTTGGCTGCCTCCCAGTTCCTGGTAAGGATATCACGGGCCTTCTAAGGGCCTGACAGAGGGCAGGTGGAGGGTCAGCCCTCGGTGTCCTCTCTGGATGGCCACCTGAGGATCGTGGGGGATGAGAGGCCTTCTTGGTGTCCCTCAGCAACTCCAGGCCCTTGGGCTGGTGTAGAGAGGAGGCTGGAACTCCCAGCTACAGCCTCAGCAGCTCAGGCCTTCCCTCACAGCCTGCCTTCCCTAACCCAAGGAGCAGGACTCTAGGCCTCCCCAGCAGCCAGGCCTGCAGGGGTCTCTCAGAGGATTTCCTGTCTGTGGAGATAATATCTC
Organism: Crocuta crocuta; assembly: GCF_008692635.1. Classification (NCBI taxonomy): domain Eukaryota; kingdom Metazoa; phylum Chordata; class Mammalia; order Carnivora; family Hyaenidae; genus Crocuta; species Crocuta crocuta. Next base: position 1,865,608 of record NW_027529526.1, read on the forward strand.
TGGGAAACTCCCCTTTTATGTGGGTACCTGGTGGGTGTCCCCTCTGGGAAAGGCTTTATCTTGGCTCCCTCCAGTCAGCTCTTCTCCAGAGAGAGTCCCGAGGCCTTCTCTGTGCACGCAGTACCTGGGCGCTTCCTTTAGCTCTGCAGTCTGGCCCTTGGGGGGGCCAGGTTGAGGCTGCAGGTGAGCTCTGCAGGGGGAGTCTGGGGCCCAGGAGCCCAGGGCCCTAACTCAGTCCGCTCCCCCTGGCTGCCCCAGCTTGCCTGCGGGGTGCTCTGGCTCAGCGGCTATGGCCCCACCTGGTCACAGAATGCCACAGACTTCGTCTCCTCCTTGTTCACGCTCCCCGAACAGCTGGGACCCGTGGTGAGTAAGCTCCAGGGAGCACCAAGGTAGGAGGGAGTGACTGGGGACCTCCCAGCCCCTGGATGGGGCTTCTCTGAGTCCGAAAGATACTTCCATGCCCTTCCTGAAACCCCTTTCCCTGCTCCCCACCCAGACCTGGTCAGCAGCTTTCAGAGCCTCAGTTCTGTCACTGTCGGAATGGAGGAGAACTTTGCCCTGCCCCAACACCACCCCTGTGGTGACTGTCTGTCTCATGTTCCCCAGGCCTGGCTGGGCATTGGGACCTGGGAAGTCCCCAATCTGCTGCTGGTTACTCTGTCTGTGATCCTCATTACCACCCTGGTAAGGTGCCTCCTGAGCTGACCTCTGTGCACCCCTCCTCTGACCCTGAGGCCGGGTCCCCACCAGCCCCCACTTGATTTCCAAGCTAGATGTTTCACGTTGGGGCAAGGAAAGGGTATTTGTGCCTTTCTGCCAGTGAGCCCGGCCTGGGATGAGGGACACCTTCTTCTCGAAGATGGGTTTGCAATGTTCCAGGGTGAGGGAGGGACTGAAGCCAGAGAAGACTGATTGGTGTAGGAGCCCCACACCCCACCAAGAAGACCGCAATCCACAAGAAACTGAGGGTTGGGGGGTAGAGTCAGGTGGGGGCTAGAAACTCCCATCTAGGTGAAGGGCAGGGCCATGCAGACGGCTCCCAGGAGAGCAGAGCTGCTCGTGATGCATTGAGGGCAGGGGACTCAATCTCATGGACACCCCATCACTCAGGGGCCAGCTGACATGGTCCCAGGTCCACGATGCTGTCTCTTCCCAACTAGGTGTGGCACCTTCTGAGGGCTCCTCCAGAGCCACCCGCCCCACAGGGCCCTGAGGACAGGCGCCAGTCAGTGAGCCGCCAGCCTTCCTTCACCTACTCCGAGTGGATGGAAGAGAAGGTTGAGGATGACTTCCTGGACCTGGACCCCGTCCCTGAGACTCCTGTGTTTGACTGCGTGATGGACATCAAGCCGGAAGCCGATCCTGCCTCTCTCACCGTCAAGTCCATGGGTCTACAGGAAAGGTGGGTGGGGTGGAGGAGGGGCGGGCTCTACGGGCCCTTGAGCTCTCAGCTCCCCATTAGAAGGGCAGATGCCTGACTCTGGCTCCCAGGGTCCAGGATAGAGCTAGCCTCTTAGTTTAGCCAATGTAGACACTTGCTCGTCAGGTCTGGTTCACATAGATCAGAGTGCCCCAAGGGAAATGCTGAGAAGCAGTGTTAACTGCTCATGAGCACATACGCATGCACACTCACACACAAACTCCTGTGCTCAAGTAAGTTTGGGTAGGTTCCTTTATTACAGGACTTGTCAGTGCCTGTAACATTTGTGTTCGTTGTAAATCAGCAAGCGGGTAGCATATGGCATTCCTCAAAGTCTGTTGACCCCAGATGCCCACTTTTATAGAGCATCCCTAGAACATACCATGGGAGGTATCAACACCTTTTCCAAGCCTCGGTAGGTCAGCCAGATCATACCGGGGTCGAGTTATCCACATGACGTCTTGGAAGAAGCCCTGGATGGGGAGCCAGAAAACCTAGCTTTTAGTTTCGGCTCTGCGATTCCCTTTCCGTCTGAGCTGGGGCAGTTCTCGTCCCCTCTCCGGGGCTCGGTTTTACTTTCTATGTATGAGGGCCTTTGCACTGTTCTGTCGACACTTCAGACAGTTTAGACGCTGAATGGGGTAGAGCTTGCCCCGTGCAGACATCACTGCCGCCGCCGCGGAGCCTCAGGGCTCCATCCTCCGCTGCCAGCCTGGCCTCTCCCGGGTGAGATTTCCATGACTCACTGGCAGTGTCGTCCAGGACTGGTGGGACCAAGGCCGTGATGCAGAGGGTAGAGCTTCGCTCCCCTGCTCTAGGCAGGTGTCCTCTCTCATCAGCTTCCTGGGGCCACAGGGCCGGGACCTGCCTCTGGCAGTGACAGAAGAAAGTCCCGGGAGGGCTGCGTTGAGGCTGCCTGGGGTGGCACCTCTGGAACGGGGGCCCCAAGCCCCCCGCCTCAATTAGCATCTCCATTGCACAAGGCAGGAGACAGGGAGTCGGGCCTAAGCTCCAAGGCTGACTCGAGCTGCTCCCGTCACGGGCGCCGTCACCCACCCCCTCCTCCCGCTGCCACCCTGCTGCCACCCTTGATCTCCCTCCTCACCTCCCCGCCCCTGAGACTCACTCCCCCTTTCCCGGTCCTTCCAGGAGGGGCTCCAACGTCTCCCTGACCCTGGACATGTGCACACCAGGCTGCAACGAGGAGGGCTTTGGCTATCTCATGTCCCCACGTGAGGAGTCAGCCCGCGAGTACCTGCTCAGCGCCTCCCGTGTCCTGCAGGCCGAGGAGCTTCACGAGAAGGCCCTGGACCCCTTCCTGCTGCAGGCAGAATTCTTTGTGAGTCCTCTTGTGCCAGTCGGCCCGCTGTGGGTAGACCTTTCTGCTCACGTCGATCACGCACCTCGCAAGGCAGTGGTGCAGGGTGCCCGGAACCCAGCATCTGGTAGATTTGTCATTTCCTCGTCATCTCTCCCACCGTCTTGGGCAAGCTGCTTCCCCTCCGAGCCTCGGTTTGCTCCTCTAGAAAATGGGGGGGCAGAAATCATAGGAATGTTGCAAGGATGAAAGACATGGCTAATGTGTGCAGAGGGCTCAGCTGGGTGACTGGTGCTTGGTGGCATCACCAAGTCCTTACTGCCCAGTACTGTGCTTTGAAGGTCATAGAAAGCCTTCCTTCTGACTTCCTGCTTTCCTTCCCTTCTCCCTGCTGATGTCACCAAGCAGCGTTCGTCCTCTGACATCCCTCCAGTCACCTCCCCTCTAGAACCTCTGCAACAGCCTGGTCCAGCTGCCTCCTGTTGGATTTTGAGGGGCCTGATAAATGACATCCCTGCTTTACCTGCCTGAGAACTCAGCCGGTCATTAGCTAAGACATAGGAGATGACAGTATCCCCTTTGTTTTTGTTGACAGAGGCGAAGTGTGAAATGGGGCTTTGGTGTGTAGTAATAGTGAGCTTCCTAATACTGACCCCTAGAATTGGCCAATTTTCTACCTAGTCCAGGCGGTGCACCCCTCACCCCATGGGGACCACCCCTATATTTCTTTCTCTGCAGGAGGGTCCCCAAAGGAGGAGGAAGGAAGGGGCTTGGGTCCAAAAGCCCATTTCTCGCTCAAACCCACCCATCTGGTAATGTGTCAGTGTGGGCAGGAATGGGAAAGAGGCCTTCAGTATTTGGGGACAGTCACTCCTGGGAGGGGCCAGAGGGATGGGGAAGCCATTGTGCCTCCCTCAGCTCCGCTGGTCCAGGCCACCTTGCCTCCTACCTGGCTGGATAGCTGTTTCCTCTGTGAAAACCCCTGTCGCCCCCCGACCCACTGCTCCACATTCTCTAGGGCTGGGCATGGCCCATCTTACCCGCGTTGGGCCAGCCCAGCCTCCTTGTCCAGCCCTATGCCCCCACCCCCACGGGGACTGTCCACTTCAAACTGGACCACACCTCCCCGACCCCCGGGCCTCTCCTGCCATGCCTGTACTCCCATCATCACCCCACTGGATGCTTCCAGAAAGCCTTCCTTAACCACCCGAGCCTCAGTTCCGCTCTGTGTCACCCACCATCACCTCCCCTTGAAGAAGGGGCTTGAATCCTCTCTAGTGTTTCCCGTTCTGTAGATCGTTGTTGATTTTGCCCAGAGAGAAAAGGACACGGCCTGCACACTCACTCCATGGGCACTTTTGTACACGTTGGTTTTTGGTTTTGGTTGTTGTTGTCTTTTTTTTTTTGATTCTCACAATAACCCTAGAAAGTGAGTCTTTCTCGATACTTAAAGCTCATACTTACTATGTCCAAAAACCGTGGACACTGTGAAACTGTCTGTAGTCAGGCGCTGAGCAGCAGGGGCAGGTGGAAGGGGGAGTAAAGAAACCCGAGGCACTGGGGAGTCATTCCCGAGAACAGTAGGGAAGGGGCAAGAGCTGAACTTACAGGCCAGGAACTGTTTGGACAGGTGGGGGGGGGGGCCAGTGCTCCCCACCAGCCGGGCCGGAAGGCATGCTGGGAGCTCAGAGCTGGAGCGGAAAGGAGAGCTGCATATCTGCAGGCCTGTAACTAGCAAGTGGATCACGGAGAACAACCCACAGGAAACAAAAACCAGATCCAAGGCAACCTCACAGGCTAGGCGGAGAAGTGTGAACTTGGGGCTCTTGACACAGAGCACGACTGCGAGGTGCAAACATATCCTTGGGAGTTCAGAAGGAGGCTCCTTTCCTGGAGAATCGGGGAAAACTTCTTGGAGGAGATGACTTTTAAGGTGCACAGGACAGAGGATGGGGTGGATATTAACCACAAAGAGAGCACCACGACCTGAGTTCCTGAGGTGGGGATGCCCTAGGCGGGAGCAAGGATTGGCTGCGGCGCACGGAGTGTGATTGGCCAGGACACTGGTTCTCTTGTGGTTCTTTGTTCAGCATCCGTTAATTGCGTATCTACTATGTGTCAGGCTGGCCCTTGATCAACTGTAATAACACCGTTTATTATATACTCACTACGTGCCAGGCGCTATTCTAAATGCGTTTTAGGTGCACTGACTCATTGAATAGTAAATGTTTACTGAAAAAGGCACGCACTCAAGCAGACGCCTGGACTAGAAGTTAGGGGCACACCCGTGCCTGGATTCAAACGTCTGTGAGAGCCAGCCCACCGCTGCTAACAGCCCCATGTCCTTTTCTTGCAGGAAATCCCCATGAACTTTGTGGACCCGAAGGAATATGACATCCCTGGGCTGGTGTGGAAGAACCGGTACAAAACTATCCTTCCCAGTGAGTACGCAGTGTCCGGGGAGGGGGGTGGGTGAGGCAGCCTCGCCCCCACCAGGGTACCCCTCACCCTGAGAAGAACTCAGCCCCAGAGCTGGTTCTTCAGGGTCACGAGGCGAAGGGAAGGAGGGCTAGAGGGTACCCAGCGAAGGGAGAATCTCCCTGCTCAGTTCTCTCCTTCACCCTTGGCCTGGCTATGCTTGGCTCTGGAAACCCAGAGAGAAAGACCGAAGGTCATAGCAGCTCCTAGATGGCGCGAGGTGACTGAAAGTTATTTTCACCCTCTTTCACTCTTCAGAGTGGGCAGGTTTTGAAGGGAGGAAGTTAAGACTCAGAGAGGTTAATTGGCTCATTCACAGTCACACAGCCAGGAAGTTTCAAACTGGGCCTCATTGACCCCGGAATTGGGCTTTTTTGTCTCCCTTGAGTTGAATTTGGTCTGATTGTGAATCCTCTAATGGGAAGAGCCACCCCACAAGGGAATGAGCTGCCTGTCAGAGAGTGAGCTCCCCGTCACTCTAGGTGTTCAAGTGAAGCTGCAGGGTCAGTCCCCTGGCAGGGCTGAGAAGGATGTCCCCCTTTTGAGGGCAGTCAGACCAGGTGACCTGATGCTCCTCTGTCGGCCCTGGGGTTTCATTTTCAGATAACTCATCAAGCCCCTGTCTGCCTGTCACCCCTGCCAAGTTCAGGCCCCAGGCCCCCAGGGCTAGTTAGGGGTGACTTGTTGAAAGTGAATCCCCACCAACCTACTCCAATCAGTGCGTGGAGTAACGAGACTTTAAAAAAGCAGTTTTGCCATCAGCATCTCCAACAGCATGTAAGATGTCATGACTTATTTTTAACTTTTAAAATATCGACTTGTGGTTGCTATGGTTACACAGTCTCTAGGTAGTTCCGGTTAAACAAAGCACCATTTAAGGCCAGGATGCTTTCTTCAGGGCTGCTCACCTCTTCCCTCATCCTGCAACCCTCCAGGCAAGCAGCCCTGAGCGGAGGGAGGGGTTCAGGTACCAAGAACCCAAGGCTTTGCTGGCCACTCACAGTGAGGGTGGGGGGAGGGGGGAGCCAGGCCAGCTGCCCAGCGGTCCCCCCTGGATTGCTGAGAGGCCTTGGGCCACTTCCACCGTGCTCTGAGCCTGCAGGGCTTGGAGCTCAACAGAGAATCCGCTGTGGCCGGCAAGAACTGACCCTGTGCCTCAGCCTGGGATCCGGGGGCGGGGG
>NW_027529526.1:1872556-1946508 GCF_008692635.1 Crocuta crocuta
TTGTCTCATTCACTTGGCCCACGTTTCCTGAGCCCCTGCCCCAGGGCCTGAGAAATCAGGCATGAATGAGACACGGAGAGTTGACAGTCTAACGGGAGAAACAGATCCGCGGACAGTTAATTGTACAAAGTGACCCAGTAACCCAGCTGGCAGCACTGAGGACAAAATTTAGGGGAGCACTTTCTGTCCGTTTGCCGCTGTGTCCCAGGCACTGAAATAATGCCTGACCCAGAGGAGACATCCTGCTCCTGTTTGGATGAGGGAGGGATAAGGGAGGGAGGGAGGGAGGAAAAATCTCTCCTATCAGCTCTCCCTCTCCATCCTCACTGCCAAACGACTTTTTGGGGGTCAGGGCTTGTATATTGCCCAATTGCAGGGGTGCCGTTTACATGGACCGCATTGCCACGGTGCCCGTGGAGGTGTGCTGGGCACTGGTCTCCTGGCTGCTCTCCCCTCCTGTCCGTCATCTACCGTTGTCACAGGGACGGTGCAAAGTGGAAATGCAGTCATGTCATTCTCCTCCTTAAACCCAATCATTTTATAGTCCTCTGGCTTAGGTGCAGCCTTAGAAGCAAGGTTTGTAAGACCCTTTGTCCTGGGTTCCTCGCCACCTCATGTCACCGTGCCCCACCTGGCCCTGTGCCCTGGCCTCGGACAGAATGGCGTTCCCGGCTCCTGCTCCTACGGGGCCTCCACACCCAGCCTGGCGGCCCTCAGACCACACGCTGCTGTCTGCCTGCCCGGCACTCAGGGGCAGGGACCGTGTCTTGTTTGTCGAGGGGTCCCAACCCTCGGTGCCAGGCCCAGACGTGGTGTTCGTAGGGGCAGGTAGGACCATTACCGTTGCCACGGTGGCTCTTCAATGCCAGAGGCCCTGGTGTCTGGTCAAAGAGGGGGGTGCCCGCTTCTAGCAACTAATCTGAGCCGGCGCCGGTGAGCAGGGAGACGGCCCCTCAGCACTCCCTGCTCCTCCCTTCTGCTGGCCACCCAGAGCCTTCTTCACTGCCCCTCCCTCCTCCACCCCTAACCTCTCTGTTTCCCTCTCCACAAGCACCCCCCCCCCCCAACATCACCTGCCAAGACCTCGGGCCATGGTGCTGGGCTTGAAAGGGCTGGAGAATGGAGGCTTGTGAGCGTCACCTCCTGTTTGGGATCCTCTCCACCTGTTAACCTGCAGGGAAACTTGTCATAACAGCAGTGATTACAGCCATGTGCTGGGCTAAGTTACTGGTCTGAGGACGACTAGATACCATGCACTCCTTTTACCCTTTCAAGACGAGCAGGGCCGTGATGGAAGGGATGCCTCCGGTTCACAGATGCGGCGCAGGGAAACTCAGGAAATGCGCCCGTTGGCGCTGCTAGCAAGTCACAGAGCCAGGACTTGAACCCCGCCCTCTGGCTCCCCTGTGCTGCCTCGGAGAGCCCCAGACGGGTGCTGGGTGTGCCTGTGGTTCAGCCCTCCCTACTCAGGAGAGAAACCGAAGCCCAGAGAAGGGCTAAGACAGTGAGTGGGTGACAGAGCCAGACCAGAAGCCGGGGCCCTGGGCCCCCGGCCAACTCCCTGCCCCCCTCACATGGCCTCCCCATCCCAGTCCTGGCCTCTGTGGGCTGACAGGATAGTCAGCTCAGGGAGGCCGTAGCTGGAACAAAACGGATTCTCTTCCAGGAAGAGGAGCAGGAGGTTGTGAGAGTCTATCGCTGTGGGATTTGACATGGGAATATTCGAAAAAAGAAAAAACCCTCTGTGCACGTGTGCGTCTGCTGCTGAGACCCTACCTTTTCATGGCAGACCTGGAAGGCTTCACCCCTTCCATCCCTGGGCTCTCTCTTGGCTCTCTACCCCTAGATCTTGTTATTTTTTTTTTAAATGTTTTATTTATTTCTAGGAGAGAGAGAGAGAGACAGCGTGAACAGGGGAGGGTCAGAGAGAGAGGGAGTCACAGACTGAAACAGGCCCCAGGCTCTGAGCTGGCAGTCAGCACAGAGCCCGACGCGGGGCTCGAACCCACGAACCGCGAGATCATGACCTAAGCGAAAGTCGGACGCTTAACCGACTAAGCCACCCAGGCGCCCCTCTCTACCCCTAGATCTTAATAGCTCTTTAGAATAAAGTACTTGACAGTTTACCTTGCACTTTCACAGCTGTTTTCTCATTTATCTTCCCAATAACCCTAGAAAGTAGGCATCTCTACCCCCATATTACAGATAGGAAAATTGAGGCTTAGGAAGGGTGTGTGCTTTTCAAGTGTATACAGCATGTCAGGGATAGTGTGTACCCAAAACTCTCAGCATGTCAGGGATAGTATGTACCCAAAACAGGGACAGGTGTGTCACCCCTGCCCACCAGGATGTGTCCTCTAGGTAATTTCTTTTCTTGACTTCGCTCTCTCCTCTCCGGAACATGAGACACAGTGAGCCCAGAGCAGCTTAAGGGACACAGGCAGGGGCAGGCATTGATGCTACAGAGGTAGAGACTCAGGGTCACGGAGACGGGCCAGTGTTTTGCTAGCGGGGAGGGGGAGGGGGATCTTGAGTCCCAAAAGAAATGTGGGTCCCCTGAAGGGGGTCAGATAAGGTGGGCCCTGCACCTGAGGGGTGCTGCCCCTGTCAAATCCCAGCCTCACTGTCTCTCCTCACCCCCCAGACCCCCACAGCAGAGTGTGTCTGACCTCACCAGACCCTGATGACCCTCTGAGTTCCTACATCAACGCCAACTACATCCGGGTACGTAGCCCCACCCCAGTGACCCCTCCCTGAAAGGGAGGCCCAAGCCAACAGGATCTGCCCTCCAGGCTTGTCCTTAAGCCGACGTGGCTCCTGCCAGCCCCCGGGAAGGGCCCACATGTAGGGACTGGGCCCAGGGAGCACTGCGTCCGACCCTGACGGCCTGAACTTGGCTGGCCGCAGGGCTACGGTGGGGAGGAGAAGGCGTACATCGCCACGCAGGGGCCCATCGTCAGCACGGTCAGCGACTTCTGGCGCATGGTGTGGCAGGAGCACACGCCCATCATCGTCATGATCACCAACATCGAGGAGATGAATGAGGTAGGCCCCCCACACTGCCACCAGGCATCTGCTGCTCATCGCCCTTTGCCAGGCATCTTGTTTCCACACTAATCCTTACAACAGTCTTGTGGGGTTGGTAGCGTTCATTCCACTGCCAAGGTGAGGAAATGGGAGGCTGAGCAAGGTTAAGTCCAAGCCCTGCCCTCTCTGCCTCCAGTGCCTATGCTCTGAAACGGATCCGGCCTCCCTTTAACCCGGGGCCCACTCGGGCTGCTTCTTTACCCATAATAGAATTGAATTTAATTGAATTAATTGAATACCCATTAGAATCCTTCAAAGTAGGTATTGCTTCCATTTTCCAGATGAGGAAACAGGCTCAAAAAAGGGAAATAACGTACAGGTTATGAAGCTGAGATTTGAAATGCTCTTGAACTACAAACCTGTTGTCTTTTTGTATCTGGCCCTGCTGGCTCTGGTGGGGCACTGGGGAAACCGGGTGGGGAACTGGGAGTGTATTGCAGCCTGGTCTGGGCCCCTGCAGAAGTGCACTGAGTATTGGCCGGAGGAGCAGGTGGTGTACGACGGCGTGGAGATCACCGTGCAGAAAGTCATCCACACCGAGGATTACCGGCTGCGACTCATCTCCCTCAGGGTGAGGCCAGGGACTGGGCTGGGCTGGGAGGATGGGGGACAGAGCCGTGATGGGGGCCTCCACAGATAACAGAGTCCAAGAATCCACTGTAGCTGAAATCGACACCTGTGTCGCTCTCAGGATAAGGAGGGATAAGGGAGAGGTGAATAGACTTGGCGGCCAGAGGCAGGACTAAATCTCAGTTGTATTTTATGCTCTTGGGCTCTCTCTCTCTCTCTGTCTACACTGCCATTCATAATGCCTTCCAACTCTACTTCAGATATGCTCAAGTCCAGGACTGCCTGGTTAAGAGATCTCCTAACAAGCTCCAGTCCTTAGAATTGAAGGTGCATTAGAACATTGAGATCCTGTAGTATGCAGTGTGTCCACCAGAGGGCGGGCACTCCTTGCTGCATTTGGGTTGCACCGGGAAGTCATGGTTACACACAAAGGAAGACCTATAAAATATGAGCAATACAAAACAGCCCAAAAGAGTGAGGGGCGGTCTCCTCCCATCCTGAACTTGTGCTTCTTCCTGGCTCAGCATAATAGAAGAGATTGTTCCTTTGGAATTGGGATTAATGGGTTCTGTTTTTAAGAAATGATAAGACTCATGTTTGGGAAGGCAGAGCCCAAAGTAATAACCCCAGAGGCTGGGAGAGGTGAGCCAAGTACCAGGAAGCTGATACTTTATCCAGAAACAGCCAGAAGTCTACTGACACTGGCAGCCAAAGGATCAAACTTGGGGCCTGACACTTGTTCCTCTGAGCTGCCCTCTCCCACTGGAGAAGGTGGAAGGCAGGGCATCAGGGAGCACTCAGCCCCCGGAGGGCAGTGCCCACCTGAGCAGCTCCAAGATACAGGCCTTGCTGGAGGACACAAAAGGTCCAGAAAGTGGGGGCAGAGGCTCTGGCCGCTGTCACAGCCAGATAACCTACAGGCTCAAGGAACCAGCTCTCTGCTTCCCCAGAAAGAGAGGCTGAGGTGAGGTGAGGGCTGCCGCATTGTCACACTGCCATGGAGGGTATTTACACTTGTCCGTGTGCCCATGAGTCTTTGCAAGTAGCCTCCCTAAGCCTGGTTCTGGGTTGGGCAGTGGGAACACACACTATCCAAAGCCTGGACTCTCTCCTAAAAGACTACCCATAAGGGTAAGTACTAAGCTAGAGATGGGCAAGAACGTAGAAGGACACTGTATGTCAGGGTGTTCAGGAAGGGCTTCCTGGAAGTGGTGGTGCTGAATGGAGTTTGCAGGATGAGTAAGGGTGGACTTGGGGCAAACAAGTGAGAAAACATTCCAGGCAGAGAAAAATGTGAAAAAGAAAGGCATGGAAGATAGAGTAGCTCTGTGTGTGTGTGTGTGTGTGTGTGTGTGTGTGTGTGTGTGTGTGTAGCAGAGGTTTTATGTACAAACCGTTTGGAGTGCAGGAGCACTTCAGATTGAGTACCGGTGTCCAGGGATAGGAGATGGCCCTGGAGGGCTAGATCCTGTACCATGTCTTATTTGCCAGACTGAAGACAAAGGAGAGTGGGCTTCTTCAGAGAGCAGTGAGAGCCACTGGGGGCTTCTGAGCAGAGAGCAGCGTGTCCGGATTCGCGCTGCACACAGATCGTGCTCGGCCACTGTGGAGACAGAGCAGCCAGGGAGGAGGGAGAGATGGTGGAGAGATGATAAAGGGCAAAGTGTAGGTGGAGCTGGTGGAGAGGAGAGAACAGTGACAAGACTTGCGGGAGGTGGGCAGGCGAAGCGTAGTGATGTGACAGGGACAGTCCCGAGGCTCCGGGTCATGGGACTGAGGGGTGACTGGGCTGTTTAAGATAAGGAACCAGAGGACAGGAGCGCACTGGACAGGGACTCTCTGCCTCTCTGGGATGATCCTGGACCAGTGAAGACCAGTGCCGATGTCACTGAGCGGCTTCCGCTACCAAGCTGGCTGTGGGTCTCTGTCTGGTGCCGCTGGGCAATATGAGCAGCACAGTGTAGATGGCGGAGGCCATCCCCCCCCTCCCCCCATGGTCCTCTCCACTGTGTTCTCGCTGCTCCCACCCCATCTTCAGGCTGCTTCGGGGGCTCTAAGATTTCACATGTATCTGGGGTGGGTCTCTGTCTCCCGGACAGAGCGGGACTGAAGAGCGAGACCTGAAGCATTACTGGTTCACGTCCTGGCCCGACCAGAAGACCCCAGACCGGGCCCCCCCGCTCCTGCATCTGGTGCGGGAGGTGGAGGAGGCCGCCCAGCAGGAGGGGCCCCGCTGCGCCCCCATCGTGGTCCACTGCAGGTGGGTCCTCCCAGCCCCCCTGCTCCGGCAGGGCAGCCTCCCTGCTCCCCAGGCCACCCCACTCCTTACCCTCCCCCCGTGCCCTCTGCCCTCAGCGCAGGGATTGGGAGGACTGGCTGCTTCATCGCCACGAGCATCTGCTGCCAGCAGCTGCGGCAGGAGGGGGTTGTGGACATCCTTAAGACCACATGCCAGCTCCGTCAGGACAGGTCAGCCCACGCACAGGGGTGGGGGCACATGGGGAGAAACTGAGGCAGGCACGGGTGAGGGGCAGGAGGACACGCGGCACACGGACGGGGAGGGGAGGGGACAGATGGGGAGAGGAGCTGGATCCAGACAGCTGGGGGCTGGATGAGGAGGGGAAGGAAACCCAGCCGGTGAGCAAGATGACATGAGTGAGGGTGGTGGGGCACGTCACCTGTCCCTGCTATGTGTGCCAGAGCTGGACGGGACAGGAAGGAGCAGAGGGGTGTGGCTGGCAAGGGCTGACCCCTCCAGGCTACACAAAGACAAGGCCCCTCGCCAGTGATTGGTAGTCGGGGGTCTGGGGCCGCCCTCCCACAGCCCATCATCTCTCAACAATCCCATCTCTGCTGTGCATCTCTGCCCGCAGGGGCGGCATGATCCAGACATGTGAGCAATACCAGTTTGTGCACCATGTCATGAGCCTCTACGAGAAGCAGCTGTCACGCCAGTCCCCAGAGTGACTGCGCTCCTGCCCTGAGGTCCTCTGGGCACCACCCAACCTGAGTCTGGGCCCTCACCCAGGTCATATGCGGGGCCCTGCCTCAGGTCCCCGCCTGCCCCCGTCCCTGCCCCTCCTGCTTCCTTCTCTTCACTCTTCCCCTCCCTCCTCCGGCAGCCTTGGCCTGGCCCCTGCCCCCTCCAACATAGCTCTTCCTACTGTACATAGTGGGGACTGGGGCAGGGTGGCAGAGGGATGTGCCAGGCCAGGCCTGGGGCCCCAGGGCCTGTCCCATGCCATGCAGACCTGGGGCCTCAGTTTTTAACGATAGTTCCATTGCTACTTGATCCAAAACGTTTCTGTGCCGCAAGCGTCCTGCTGTAGCGCGTCTGTCTGTCCGTCCATCTCTGCTGTCTGTACCGGACACTGTGTCTCCTCAGCCCGGGGAAAGGGGTGATGAGCTCCAGCCCCAAAGTAGCCCAGGCAGAGGTGCCTGCCTTGGGCCCCCGCCCCCAGCAGATTGCATTTTGCCCCAGTTACTGGGATCGGGATGGGGAGCGCCTGAGGAACTGGCCCAGAGATCTCAGCTGGGCGAGAGGTCTCTGGGTTGGGGTGGGTGGGGTATCACAGCCACGTGACTTCTTGCTGTCAGATGCCTTCAGGAGGCAGCGACCAGCCTGTGAGGCATTGAGGAAGCAGGGGACAGAGGGGAGCTGTGAACCCAGAGGATCTGGGCCCTGGTGGGGGTGGGAGAGGGGGAGCTCTGAGGGTGGGTGGGGTCTGGGCCCCAGATCCGTGTGGAACACTCTTCTGTGTCACTGTGGGAAAGCCTTCCCAGAAGTCTCGCTGCGCGTAGCTCCGCGTGTGTCCCTGCGTCCGTGCGTGTGTTGAGAGCCCGTCAGCAGGGCATGCATGACTCTTGGCAACATGTGTTATCTTGGAGCCACGTGTTTTTATTGCTGACTTTAAATATTTATTCCACGGCAGACAGAGACATTTGGTGTCTTTTTATAATTTGCTCGTGGTCATTGAATAGAGCAATAAACAGAGCATTTTGAGCAAAACTAGTCTCCTGCGTCCGTGTAATTGCCTCTCCCCTCCCTGCCTCCTTGTAACCTGGTCTTTGTGTACCCTCTACACACACACACACACACACACACACACACACCCTCAGCCTCCCTAGTGCCTGGTCTTTGTGTACCCTCTACACACACACACACACACCCTCAGCCTCCCTAGTGCCTGGTCTTTGTGTACCCTTTACACACACACACACACACACACACACACACACCCACAGGCACACCTTCAACCTCTCTAGTGCCCCCTGTGGAGATTGGAAGTACAGACCAAATCCATTTGATTTTGGCAGGATTCCCTACACCCTCACCCCCAACCCGTCCAGAGACTTGGGCCACAAGGAGCCTCGAAGACAGGTATGGGAGGCTTCCAGAGAAGGCACAGTGTCTGGAAGGCCACCAGCTCGGACAGATGGGCCAGAGAGGCCAAGGCTAGGGCAGGGAGACTTTCAGGTCACACCCAGCCTCCTCCCTGTCGGCCAGCCCACTTATCCCTTGAGCCCTACAGGTCCCAACAGCAGCTGCAACCTGGATGTTTCCCTTAAAAGGCCTGGGCTGACAGTAGCCCTTCCCCCAGAGGGCCCAGGGACTCTGCCACAGGGCTCAGATCCTGAGCCTCCGAACACTCTTGCTCTATTCTTACCCCTGCCCTCAGGGATGCAGCAAAAGTAGCTGTGATGCTGCTGCGGGCAGGTGGGGGTCACTCCGGGGCAGGGCTGCCGGCCGGCCAGTGAGTCCTTACATGGTACCAGAACCTTGTGTGTGTTGGTAGCATGTCCAAGCATGCAGACAATAGGAGAGAACGGGGAGGGGCGGGGGTGCAGGGAGGGGGGGGACACGCTCACCAGCCATCCTCCAACAGGAGGCTGGGCCCTGCTTCCCTCTCCCCAGGTTAGAAGGACTGAGCCACAGGAGCTGGAAGGGGGAGGGGAGCTAACGGGTCTGTCTCCTCCTCCAGGGTGGCCCTGTGAGGCCATTTAGCTGTGCGGGCACCACACACAGAGCCCAACATGAACGGTGCCCCCTGGACGCATGCGAAGTGGCAGACTTCCTTGACTCTGTCCCCACTGGACTGTGCACACGTGTACATATGCGTATGTGTGTGTGCGCACGCACACACACACACTACCCTAAGCCCCTCGGCCCAGAGAGGTCCCACCCACCAGCAGCGAGAACCAAAACCTTTGCCAAAAGGGAACAGGACACGTAAACGTGGACCACCAGCCTCAGTGTCCTGCCCATGCGCCTGGCCCAGCATTTCCTCCGGCCTTGGCTCCAGCCTCACCGCACCCCACCCCACCCCCCGCCCCCACTCCCGNAAGGGGCCAGACATTTAAGGAACCAGTGACTCCACTGTTGGGCCAAAAGAGACACTTGCCAGCCTACAGCCCAGGCAGAGCTGCACCCCCAACGCCGTGGACACAGCACTCAAGGGTTAGGAGGGGCTGGTCGCGTAAAGGTGAGCCTCCCCTCTTTCCTCAAGAAGGGCGCGAACCTGCTACCTTCTGAGCCCAGAGCAGGACGGCCAGCTAATTGATGTGAGTTCGCTCCTTGGTGGGGGGTCCCAGGTAGAAACGACAGGTGAGTTGTCCCACAGAGCAAACTTCATTTGCAGCAAACGAGATTGTGGGGGGAAATCTTCCAGAGTCGTGACTCCCTGAACAAGGGTGAGTGGGTTTCTTTTATTTAGGATTGGGATGAACATTTAGCCGTGTTGTCATATGTAGAGCCGAGCATGAGCTCACGCATGCTCCTATACGTACATTGTGTGTTATGTAAATGAGGCCGAGGCTCGTTGGTGGAGGTTTTCGTATTATGAGGAGGTAAAGGTAACTGTCGGTCACTCCATGGTCTACCTGGGCAGGCGTGAGTCAGGGTAGGGAAGGTGCTAAGCGTAGTAAACTGGTCTGTGGTCGGGGCCGCCAGAGCCCCTCTCCAGGCACTTGTTACTGCTGAAGGGTGCTGTCGGTTTCCATCACGGGATATTTGCCCCTCAGGTCTTTTGCCTGAGTTAAGAGATAAGCTGGAAAGAAGAGCTTAAGGAAAAATGTGGGAAAAGCAGGTGAGCTAAGTAAATGTCAGCTCTTGGGGTCTAGTCTCAGAACTCAGAGGTGGAAACAGGCCAGGCAGGGAGGATGGGGGGAGGTAACGTCTAGCCACGAACGGCCTGCTCAGAGCAAGGCCCTTTGCAGAAGGGCAGTGGCCTGGGAGTCAAGAGGCCGGGATTTCAGGCTGAGTGACCTTGGACAGGTAATTTCTCGCAGACGTCAGTTTCCTCATACACGAAGTGTGGGTGGAAAATGGCCATACTGGTTACATAAAAATGGTAGGAACATCCGTTCTTTGAACTACCGTGTAGCTGTAAGAATGAGGAAAGCTCCCATGAACTGATATGGAGAGACCTCCAAGATGGATTAAAGGAAGAAGAAAGGGCTGAATAGTGTGTAGAATAGGCTACCTGAAGCCTGAAGACGGGACGAGAACAAAAACATACTTGTTGCTGCATGAAGGAACCCCAGAAGGAGCCGAGAGATCACAATGGTCCATGTTGGGGGAGGGCCGGGAGCTGCGGGCCCAAGAGGGAGCCTCTTCACATAGATGTTCATGTTGTTTTACTTATTAACTATAAGATTGAATTACTGATTTTGTTTTAAGTATCTGAAATAAAACCTCAGGCTCTGTCATTACCGAGCCACAAGTGCAAGCAGGGCTATGGAAACATGCTATCATCTATCCGTTAGCCTTTCACCAAGGCCAGGGGTCCCCAGGGCACAGGAGGAAAATCCACAGCTTCCTTCTAAGGCCCACTGTAGTTGGCTTAGTCAGGAAGTTCCTTCTTAGGTCTGACTTCAGTCCCCCCTGGGGAATAGCTAACGCTGCCTCCCTCGTTCCATGTAGCTATCAGTATGCATGCTCAACTCCCCCTGGGCCTTACTCGGTTCCCTGGGTAACTCTCAGTCCTCCATTCTCTGCCCCTGAGAGCTTGGAATGGTTTGGGATTACTTGGTGGGTGACAGGCTCCACTGGTCCTTGTAACCGGCCTGGAAAGGTGAGATACAATGGGAAGAAAAGAGAGGCCAGAGAGAAGAGGCTTGCTGCCCTACTTCTCACCCTCTCCTGTGCACAGCCGNCCCCGCCCCCTCCCACACGTACCCACAGAGGAACGTCTCTGGATCTCTCTCCTATGCCCTTCCTTCATGGCCTCATCTTCTTCCTGGTCCTCCCAGGTGAGTGAGTGCCCACGCCTGCTGTCACCATGACGACCATTCACCACCAGCAGATGCTGCAGAAGCACGTGTCCATGGAGTTCTCCAGCTCCACCACCCACGTGCAGACCTTCTCCCAGACAACCAAGATCGTGGGAGGCAAGTAGAGTGGATGGGAGGGGGAATCAGGAAAGGGCAGCCTTTCTGCCTCCACATCCAGCCCCTGGGAGGCCTCAGCCTTTGTGAGTTCTGGGCCCCTCGGGAGCCCAGTCTACAAAGGACAACCCTCTCCTAACCTGCGCTTCTAATCTGTGCTTTGATAAAGCTTCAGCCAGTGGGATGTTTACCCACAGATCAGGTCTCCAGGAAGACAGTTTAGGAAAGTCAGTCACATGCATGTGTATGAGTGAATGATGAATGTAATGGCTTGAGGAGATCAGAGCCCTAAAGGAATGGATGTATCTCATGGATGTATCTCAGAGGGCAGAATCTCAGACATGGAGGAAGTGAGGGAAGTAGCTATCTTATCTAGATATGAGTAATGCTCACCCTGCTCCACTTCAGAAATAGGAGATTTGGAGCTGCCAGTGGAGAGGACGAACACATAAACAAGTGACCTAAGCTTCCAGGCTCTCAACCCTTGGGGACTGGACTTGGGGAAAGGCAGATCCGAGGGAAAGCTGAGAAATGGTCCCAGAGCAGAACAGATCATTTCAGTCATGGCTCTAGTGAAAAGAGATTAAAAGATGGCCAGGGGCCAAAATATCCAATATCTCCTCCCAGTCACTGCCCCTCCCTCAAAGTCCTCTGTGCACAGAGGTCAGGGCCAGACGAACACTCTACACCACCCCCTCCTGGTCAGTGTTGCAAGTGGAACATTTGGGGCTCAAGACCAGAAGTTGCAAACTTATGTGATTATAGCAGTGATTCTCAACTGTGCCTGCACATTAGATTATCTTAGTGTAGCGGGGAGAGAGGAAGGGGAATGAAAAAAAATAGTGATACGTAAGTCTCACCCAACTATTAAACCAGGTGCGTGTGTGTGTGTGTGTGTGTGTGTGTGTTTCAAGCTCTCCAGAGATTCTAGCGTGTAGCCAGAGTTTAAAACCACTGTCCAACAGGGTCCAGGCAGGGAATATAGGTAAGGAGTATAAATGCAGAGAAAAAGACTGAGGTGAACCGCAGAGGACATACCCCACCTATAGGGGCAACCACTATTCACCGCCCCCCACCCCCCCGGGATGCTGGCGTATGGGAGTATGGGCTCAGTGTTGCGAATCCAGAAATGTGAATTTTTATGTGAAATCTCTCCATTTTTAGATGTTAATCTCATTGCACAGATGTTTGTTTGAGACCTCTGATTGCTACTTAAAAGTAGCGCTTCTTAACACATTTTTCTCATCGCAGTCCTTCAGATTAGTGGGGATAGTAAAAGCACCTACTTCGCTGGAGTATTCTGAGGATTAAATAAGATAATCTCCGAAATGTGTTTAGCACAATTCCTGACACAAGGAAGGTGCTCTGTGAATCACAGAAATTGTTTTTAACTGTCAGCTCACCAGCCAACAAGATCGTCTGTAGTTTATACTGAAAAAAACTTTTCACTTTTCCACATTGAATATTGAATATCCTCTCTCACATAAGGAGATTCCCACCTATAGCCCCTCTGAAGTGGGAGTGTTTCCTGTCCCTCAAGAATCACTACTACTCCCATAGCAATGAACGCTGAACCACAGAAGGGCAGGGGAAGGCATACAACAGAATTCAACTAGCTACCAGTCCCCTCTTAAGGCTACTGGGGACCCAGGATTTCCAGGAGAGAAGCCCAAGAGATCAAGAACCCCTGCCCAAAAACTAAATCTTCTTTGGGGCGCCTGGGTGGCTCAGTCGGTTGGGCGTCAGACTTAAGCTAGGATCACGATTTCACGGTTCGTGGGTTCAAGCCCCGTGTAGGGCTCTGTGCTGACAGCTAGCTCAGAGCCTGGAGCCTGCTTCAGATTCTGTGTCTCCCTCTTTCTCTGACCCTCCCCTGCTCACGGTGTCTCTCTCTCTCTCAGAAATAAATAAATAAAACAGAGACCCCAAAAAATGTTTTTAAATTTAAAAAATAAATCTCCTTTTTAAAAAAGAAAAAACTTGAGAGAAAAAATTTGAGACCCAGTAACATGGCCCAATAAAGGTGGTTGACCACTGAGGCGTGGAAGAGGAGTTCGCTCCCCCTGGTGGTTGAAACGTGCCATAACACAACAACCTACTGACTCTAAAGGTCCTCCTTTTCTGGCCAATGTCCCCCCGCTGACCTAAAATGCTCCACCGTTCCCTCAAGAAAAGGTCAGCCCTCCATTCTCGGGCCCATTCTGACCTCTAGCCTGTCGCCACAGAGGAAGTCGTGACAACGAAGTCCTCAAGCACCGTGGAGTTCTTCAGCTTGGTGACTCGGAGTACCGACATCCCTGCAGGCGAGAGCGTCCCAGAGTTCGTGGAGAAGCCTCACCCGGTCACCGCGTCCGAGGGTGCGTCGCTCCCCATGTGTCCCCAGGCCCCTGGCTGCTTTCTGTTCTTCTCCCAGTGCCCCCATCAGTACCACGACCCCACCGTCCCCCAGGAGACAAACACTGGCAGCCCCGGGCCCAGGGGCGCACCCCTACCAGGGCGGACATGAGACCCCCAGAAGAAGGCAGGGTCCGAAGGTCCGACCGGGAGGCCGAGAGGTGAACTTGTGTCCCGTGCCCACTGCAGGGGATAAAGCTGTGTTCCGAGCCCGAGTGCAGGGGAACCCCAAGCCCAACATCTCCTGGAAGAGAGAGAGCGGCATCCCCATCAAGGAGTCGGCCAAGATGTTCTATGACAGCATCAACAAGGAGCACGTACTGAAGGTGCGGGGACCCGACCAGAGATCCAGTTACGGATGAGGCCAGAGGCAGGGACCCCAGGGCATGCCCCCCGGCCCCTGACGCACAAGAGAATCACAACTGAACAAGAAGGGCCATGGGAAAAGAAGCTGTGATTGCCCTAGAGGAGGGGCAGGACAAGAGAGGCCGAATCAATAGATGGGGCGTTGCTAGAGTGGGCGGGGGACCAAAATTAGGGGTGAGGCGAAGCAGAGCTAGGGCAAAGCCCAGGAGGGGCAGGAGACCCAGCTCTTCCAGAAGGTAAGAGACTTGAAAGGGAAGGGAGTCCAAAGCTATGGGCATGGCTAGGAAGGGGCGAGGCCGCGGTGGGGGGAGCCAGGCTAAATTGGGACCACCTGCGACCCAGGAAGGAACAGATCCTGGCGTAGGGCTGAATGTCAGGGTTCCTGGGCTCTTCAGGAGAGGCTTCCAGAGGACTCTGGCCAAGGGCTGATCATCCTTAGATCTAACCAGCTTCTGCAACCTCTGGCTCCAGAGACCCTTAAGGAAAAGGAAGATGGGTCATGGGGAAACCTGTCCCGATTGGTCCTGCGAGATTTTCCATTGTGAAAGGCAAAAGCCTCCCCTCTCCCCAACAGACAGAACATTCCTTCTCCTCCCAGTGACCCCATTACTGGACCCTCAGCTTCACATAGTACACACGAGCTGCCCCAAGGTCCCCCTCCTGGCCACCCCTTACACAAATTCATTCAGCAAGCGCTTTCTGAGGCCCCACTGGGCTGTGACTGCCATTGTCGCAGGCAATGCAGCTGACTTCACCAGTTTCCTCAGGCTCAGTCCAGCGCCTGGCACAGAGGAGTAAATATGTGTCAAAGGAAGAAATACTCAGCCTAGAGGCAGAAACTGCACACAGTTACAACTCAGAGGAATTCCCCGTCTTCTAGCTCACAGCCTAGAGGGAGAATCCTGTGCGGAATCGGGCTACAAATACACACACTCACACTGATGGCTGCCAGGAGCCTCCAAATCATAGAGGCTGCTCAGTCCTCCATACGTATCCCCAACATTCAGCCCCACTCCCACTCCCCCCAAAATGCTCTCCTCTCCCTTCTCACAGAAAGTGGCCCTGGGGTTTCCCTCCCTCCCCCACTAATGGCTTGACTCTGATCCAGCTGGAGCCACTGACCTTCGATGACTCTGACAACTATAAGTGCATTGCAAGCAATGACCATGCAGATGCCATCTATACTGTGTCCTTGCTGGTGACAGAAGGTGAGCCAGCTCCCTCCTCCTGGCCTTTCCTCATATGGACCCGATTTAGCTGTCTGACCCTGTCCCCTTTTCTGTCTTCAGGTCAAGAGAAAATGGATTTCAAAAAGATGTTGAAGAAGAGGTGAGGCTTGGAGGCTCCTCTCTCCAGGGTACTGTCCCTCCACCCTCCAGGCCAGAACCTCTCAAAGGCCTTTCGGGCCCTGAGTTAATGGCCCAGGCTCCAAGAACCCATGAATTAGGGAGGGGGACTTCAAGGTTAGGGGAGCCTCCTTCTGTCTTCAGAGGGAGGTGCTATGTCTATGCTTGGTACTCACACCCTCCCAGGGGACCCCCTGCTCCCAAGAAGAAGCAGAAGAAGGGGATAGGTGAGAAAGAGATGCTGGAGATTTTGTCCAAGGTACCCAAGAAGGACTTTGAGAAGGTCTGCATGGAGTATGGCTTCACTGATTTCCGGGGACTGCTCAAGAAGCTCAAAGAGATGAAGAAAGTGGAGGTGGAGGTCAGTGACCATAGAGGTGCAGGGGTCTGCAGGCAGGGGTCTGGGCCTTTCCAAAAATGCTAGTGCCTGTGCGTCTCCCAGTGGCAAGGTCTCTCCAACCTGTACACACATGCTCAAAGGCAAGAGCAAGAAAAGATCTCTACTTCTTCTCTCCCCACTACCCTCTAATGTGCTTGCGTGGACTTTAGAGTCAGATGGACCTGGGTTCAAGTTCCAGTTCTTCTGCCTTATTCACTGTGTGAACTGGGCATCTCTTTGCCCCTCAGTTTCTAATTTGCAAAATGAAAATTCTCCTTTCCTCTTTCATATGTTTTTGTGTTGTCATCATACGTTCACTCAACCAACTCAATTATTAAGCATCTACACTGGAATTAGAGGACTTCTATAATGGGCCCAGGTACATGGTGACTGTTCCATGAAGAGGGCTCCTTTCTCATGGTCCACCATCTCTGCCTGCCCCTAAATCTTGCAGGCGAGCCGTCACAGGAGCTTGGAGATATCCAGTCAGCCTAGTAATTTCTCCCCAGACCTTTAAGGGGCTCCTCCAGAATTGGTTTAACAGACGAGGCAGGCTCCAGATGTCCTTGACACCTGCCATTTTATTATCACCATCTCACAGACCATCCGGATTCTGAAGCCCCTGGAAGACATAGAGACCAAGATTGACACCACTGTGGTCTTTGACTGCATCATGGAGCTGAAGGACCCCAATGTCAAGATGACATGGATGAAGGTGGGGAGGGGACACCTAGGCAGGGCCTGCCCTAGCAATATCATTTCCTCTCTGCACCTCCTTCCTTCACAGACACTCTCATTGTCCGTCAACCAGGTCCTCTCTTCTATCCCAGCAAGAGAATGATGCCCCCTGGTATGACTGAAACTGACTGGGAGCTGGGCTCTATTCTTAGCTGTTCCCTCACTTTGCTGTTTGATTTGAGATAGTTACTTTCCTCTCTCCATGCCTCAGCCTACCCATCTGAAAAGAATGAGTTAGGTAGTCCTGAAGATCACATTTAGAGTTCAGGTCTCAGGGGAGGCAGGGACCCTGTGCCCCACTGAGCCGGATGCTGTGGCTAAAGAGATCTCAGGGGCCTCTGGTGTGCATGTCTGAGGATCTTAGAGAGGTAGATGTGATACCTCCAGCTCAGGCTGGCCTTGGGGAATGGGGACCTCTGGAAGTCGCCTCCTAAACTTCTTCATCAGCTTTTCTACCCATTTCATGAGACAGGGTAATGAGCCACTGAGGATCCAGTACTCCCTAGGCAAGTATGATATGAAGCAGATGGGCACCAAGTACATGCTGGTTATTACCAATGTGAACATGAATGACGCGGGAACCTACAGCCTGTCCGTGGGTGACAAGAGAATGAGAGCAGAGCTCACGGTGCTGGGTATGAATGTGGGCATGAGGGGGAACAAGGAGGATACAGTCAGGATCAAGGGAGGAATAGCCAGGAATGTGGGAGAGAGGACAGTGGGCCCATGCAGGAGAGGGCTGCATGGGGATGGACATTAATGGAGGAGGGAAACATGGGGCATAAGGGAGAGAATTATGAGACCGTAAGTGCCATGGGGCAGTGTAGTATCATGGTCAAATACAGTCTCCAGAGTTAGACTACTGGATTTCAAATCCTAGCTTCTTGTCACTTAGGAGCTTCTGATTTGGGACAGGTTATTTAACTTCTGTTAGCCTCAGTTTCCCCATCTGTAAAATGAGGAATAATAGTAAAATCTATCGATATGGGAATTGGATGCATTCATATGTGCAAATTGGCTGGAAGAGTGCCTGGCACATATCTAAAACTACATAAGCACTTTTTAAAATTGCTGTGTTAATGTTACTGGGGAGGAGACTGTATGAACATCATAGGAGGGGACTCCAGGATTCACAAGCAGAATGAAAGGAGGGATGCTTTCCCCAGTCGTGGGCTACAGGAGGCCAGTGACCCCTGAGTCCATGTCCCCTTCATCACCCCACCCCTCGAGAGGGACCAGGGCTGCAGCCCAGTGACTGCCCCTCCTACTCTTCCACAGATGAGCCGCTGAAGTTCTTGGGAGAGATGACGCCAGTGAAGGTGACAGAGCGCCAGACAGCTGTTTTTGAGATCCGCCTCTCCAAGAAAGTGCCCAACTTTGTGTGGAAGTTCAATGGGAAGGAGCTGAAGAGGGATGAAAAGTATGAAATCACAGTGTCGGAGGATGGTCTGACCCACACGCTTAAGATTAAGGATGCCAGACTCAGTGATGCCGGCGAGTTCTCTGCTGAGGTGGGGGACCTGGTACAGAAGGCCCGCCTCACCATTGACCGTGAGTGGTTGGGCCAGAGCTCGAGGGGTGGGCTTCATGCCACAGCCACCTCCATGTGGGCAGTCACCCATCCATCCATCCACCCACCCATCCATCCATCCACCCATCCATCCATCCGTCCATCGATCTCTCCTGGCAAAGCCCTGTGATGGGTACTAGAAAGACAGACGGTTTTCTCATCCACTGACTCCTAGTGTAGTGGGGGAGGCAGGTGTGAAAATGTAATTAGAACATAAGTTCTCAAGCAAGGAGTCAAGACACACTGGGGTCTTATTATCAGCTGGGAGATCATGGGTCAAGAAATTAGTAGCTTTTCTCATTCTAACCTTATATATTATAGCACATCACTCTTAACCACTTGCTTTCTTACAACTAGAACTAGTTTGGAGAGTTACACATGAGGTATGTCACACATGGGAACCACACTTGACACATGTAACATGAAATCATCATGGCTGTGACAGTGGGGGAGACACAGAGGCTGTGGGAAGGAGCGCCACTTAGTAATGTCAGAAAGGATGTGATGAGGTGATGGCCAAACTTTACCAAGAACCAAAAGGAGTTCAGCCTTCAGCAAATGGGGAAGAGAGGAAATTCTCAGCAGAGGGAACAGCATGTGTATAAAGGCCCAGACACCGGAAAGACAATGTAATTATGACTGGAGGCCCAAAGGGGCATTAGAGATATTGACTATAGTGCTGTGCGGAGGTAAAATTGTCATCCCGTTTTACATATGAAGAAACCAAGACCCAGAGAGTGAATGTATCGCATACAGTCAGCTATCAAGTAAGGGGCAGAGCTGGGACTCTCTCTGCCAGTTACCTCTGTGGGTCACATGTTGCACACGAATGCATTCAATGTCACAAGTCCCTGTGTTTCTGGGACCAAAAAGTGGAGTAGGGCAGCATGTAGCTGCAGAGAAGGGAGGTAGGAGGTTAGATGCAGATCCAAGTCTATGTCCACAGGCATCCCCATCAAGTTTGTGAGAACCCTAAAGAACGTACGCGTGAAAGAGAGGAGCCGGGCATGCCTTGAGTGTGAGCTGACATCCAAGGATGTGACGCTGCACTGGAAGAAGGACGGGCAGCTGCTGGCACGCAGCACCAAGTACAGCATGAGCCATGAGGGCAAGCGAGCAGAGCTGGTCATTGAGGATGCACTGCTCAGTGACAGTGGCGAGTACACCGTGGTGGCCATGCAGGATGGAGACCCCACTGAATACTACAGTACTGCTATGGTCACCGTGGAGGGTACATGCTCACCCTGTCAGCTCCCACAGACCAATCCCCCCAATGCTGACAGTTCCCTACCATAGACACTGATCAGCCCCCTACTGTCTCTAGCTCTCCTCAAACCAGGATTGATTTCAACTTCCCACTCTGACCACCCAGGTGGTCTGACTCCCAGGCCTGAACATCTCTACCCCCTAGAACCTGGCTATACCCCATCTCTGGAACTCGATCTGAAATCTCTTGACTTTATCCATCCTTCACTTCCACACTCTGACCATCCTCAGTAGCTCTGATCATCCTATCCTCCTTCACCTTAACCAGCTCCTGCTCACTAACCCTGACCACTTCCCATTGACCCTGACCACCCTCAACTCCTAAAAACCCTGAGCATCCCACAGTCTAGCATAACCACAACTAAACATCCCAACTCCACTATCTGCATCCCCACCATCTATTCCCCTTCTTCAGCTGAACCTCCCAAGTCCCCACTGGCCACCCTCCCGTGATCAGGCCCCCATTAACCATTTCACAGTGTTAATTGGGCTTTTCCCCAACGTCCTACCTACTTGCTCCAGTTCCCTCAGTGATCATTCTCCTATCGCCCACTGACCATTCCCAAACCTCCTGCTCATCATAAATTATTTTGACAGACAGGCACCCCAGTCCCTTCCCATGACCATCACCACGAGCCATTTCCACGTGAGTCCCTTGCACCCTGCACTCTGCACCCTTAACCCAGTCCCTGCTCCCTTTCTGCCCCAGAGCGCCTGGCCACAGTGAAAAGCGGGCTGTCTGACGTGCATGCAGCCACCGGGAGCCCGGCTGAGCTGTGCGTGGTGCTGAATGACGAGAAGGTGGAGGGCGTGTGGCTGAAGGACGGCAAGGAGGTCTGAGGCAAGGGCTAGAGAAGGGGACCGAAGAGGAAGGGGTCGACTGGCCATACATTCGCACTCATGACCGCCCCTCACCCCTCGCCCCTGCCTCCCAGATCACGGACTTGCCAGGCGTGCAGATCGTGAAGCAGGGTGCGGTGCACAAGCTCATCTTCCCCAGTATGGGCCCAGAGCACGAGGGCAAGTACACATTCCGGGCCAAGGGTGCAGAGAGCGAAGCCTCCTTATTCATTGCAGGTAAGGTCGCCTCCCACTGTAGGCAAGACTCAACCCCTCCCGGCCAGCCCACCTGCTCAGGGCTCCTCCCCCACCCCCATGGGGTCCTCCTCCACCCCTCATCGCCCCACTCCCACCAGGGCGAGCCTGCCTTACCTCCCCCACACAGATCCACCTACCATCGACCCATCGGTGCTGGAGGCGCTGGCTGCTCACCCCGTGACTGTGAAGGTGGGCCACACGGCAAACATCAAGGTGCCCTTCCGGGCCAAGCCACTGCCCAAAGTGACGTGGTACAAGGACGGCATGGAGGTGACAGAAGAGGAACGCGTGTCCGTGGAGCGCGGGGAAGACCAGGCGCTGCTCACCATCTCCAACTGCGTGCGTGAGGACAGTGGCCTGGTTCTGCTCAAGCTCAAGAATGACCACGGCACAGCCACAGCCACACTGCACCTCAGCGTGCTGGGTGAGGGCTGGCCCCTGGCTGCCCTGAAAGCATCCGTTGCTCTGCACTGGGGGGGGGCAGAGGGGAGGAAGGCGGGCTGGTGATGAGAGCTGGAGTTGGCAGTTGAGAATGGGATCCGAGTACTGGCTCTGCACCAGAAGCCCACTTTCTAAGTTCCTGATTAGGTGGCCTTGGGCAAGCCAATAAGCCTTCTAATGCCTGTTTCTCATCTGCAACAGGGCAACTTGGGGCGGGCTTTGTTTTTTGTTGTTGTTTTGGGGGTCTTGTTTTTAGTATCTATTCAAGTGAATTTAAAGCACGTGGCAGGGTGCACAGCACAGAGTAGACCTTCCAGTGTTACTGACTTGGAGATGAGGACATGGTTGGAAGCAAGGTAGAAATGAAGTGAAAGACAAGCATGTAGGGATAGAGGTGGAGTTGGTGGGGAAGTTTGGGGGTTGGAAGTGAAATGAAGTAAGGGTGGGTGAGATAGGGTGAGGATAAAATGAAGTTGGAAAGATGGAAGGGGGTAGGAATGGGGTTTGGAATGGTCCAGAATACAAGAAATGAGGAGCTGACCTTAGGGAGCTCATAGTCAACATGAAACACACACACACACACACACACACACACCACTCCATGCCATCAAGCTGTGGAGTGAGACGGTTTGGGCTTTGATTCAGTTCAGCAGCATGACTGAACCCCTCTTCTGTGTTCTCAGCACTGAGGATACAGAGGTGAAAGTATTCCAGCAGTCTCTCAACCCAAAGAGGATGAAACCTAGCAGACATGTAATTATAACAAGATAGACTACAATATGACAAAGCACAGGTGGCTGAGAGGAGGGGAAGATCTTGCCTGGAAGGGGACAAGGGATGGATCAGCTGAGACGGGGGCTCCTCAGGTCCCCATTCTACCTATTCGTAGGCAAGTGAAAGTCTCTGGTGACCTGAGCAAACTCTTTGGGCAAGTCTTACAAGGAGGCTCAGTGAACACAGAGAACAGTGAGGGAAGTCTATGCCTCCAGTTTGACTGGACCTCTGGCAAGTGGGAAAAAGCCTTTCTGATCCCCACTGTGACGCTCTCTTCTGTCCTCAGACCGACCGAAGCCTCCCCAGGGCCGGGTGGAATTCCTGGAGCTCTCGGGTAATTGTGTGCACATGAAGTGGAAGGCCCCCAAGGACAATGGTGGGCGGCCCGTGACACAGTTCATAGTGGAACGGAGGATGGTCGGCAAGAAATCCTGGATTAAGATAGGCGAGGTGGACGGCAAACTCACGAAATTCGCCACCAACAAGGTAGAAGAGGGAAAAGCCTACCAGTTTCGTATCCTGGCGGTTAATTCAGAAGGCGTGAGCGACCCGCTGGAAACAGATGAAGTGTTTGCAGGAAATCCTATTGGTCAGTGAGATAGCCCCATGCTCAGTGGGAAACTCAGGGGTCAGGATGGTGGCCTTCAGCCAGTGAGGGATGCGAGTCTGTGGGGAATTCCATGGGGTCACGTCTGTGGCTATCCAGTGAGACAGATGGAATCCAGAGTATGGGCAGGAATTCTCTACTTTTCCCGGTCAGATCACATGCACACCACATTCCCCTGTGTATATCCAGACCTGCATTCAATTACAGGGAAATGACTCCACTTGTTTCTCCATTCCAGAAATCACCCCAGATTCAAGTGAGAGTAGTGTTACTTTAGAGATAACCCTGCATCTGTTCTAACTTTTCCCCAAAGAAGCCCCCTGGACAACATGGGAATTTTAATTATGAATGCTAACTAACCTCTGGCTACACTCCTCCCAGCTGGTCTCCATGCCTCCATGTATCAAGAGAGTGCATTAGCAACTGTGGCATGGGGATGACATTGAAAGATCCAAGTTCACTTGTGGGGATGAGCACTGAGTGTTATGTGGAAACTAATTTGACAATAAACTCTTTGTAAAAAAAAAAATAATAATAATAATAAAAATAAAAAATAAAAAAAAATA
Source organism: Crocuta crocuta (assembly GCF_008692635.1). NCBI lineage: Eukaryota > Metazoa > Chordata > Mammalia > Carnivora > Hyaenidae > Crocuta > Crocuta crocuta. Next base: position 1,895,145 of record NW_027529526.1, read on the forward strand.
AAGACATAGAGGCACACACACACAAAAAAAAGAAAGATCCAAGTTGGTGATTCTCAACCTTGGCTCCACAGAATCACCTGATGTCTTTAAAAACATGGCTTCCACCCCCAGGCCAATTAAATTAAACTATCCGGAGGTAAAACCCAGACATTAGTTAAGAATCATTGGTTTAAGGTTGTTTTTGGGGTTTTTTGTTTTGTTTTTTTTAGGGAGGGAGCCAAAGATCAGCATGGGGTGGGCAACTGTCTATACACTCCCCCTCCTAACCTCTGCCCTCTGTCTCCCACAGAGCCCCCTGGTCTTGCCTCCCAGCCTCAAGTGACTGATGTGACTAAAGACACCATGACCATCGCATGGAACGCCCCTACCCAGGATGGGGGAGCCCCAGTGCTCGGCTACATCGTGGAGCGGAGGAAGAAAGGCAGTAACCTCTGGGTGCCAGTCAACAAGGACCCCATCCAAGGTGAGGTCCTAGGGAGAGAGGCCCAGCAGGCCCAAGGGAGGCTTCGCTGCGTGGACCTGTGCATTCCTGCTGCCCTGCACATACTCTGGTCCCCAACTCCTTTGAGGATTTTAATAGCATCCCACAATCCCCTAATCCATGCCCTCTCGCTCTACGGTCTCCCATCTCATGGACCCCCTGGCCTCAGGACCCCTCAAATTCCCCTTTCAGATACCAAGTGCACTGTGGATGGTCTCCTGGAAGACACGGAATATGAATTCCGAGTTATAGCTGTGAATAAGGCAGGCCCTGGACAGCCCAGTATGGCATCCAACTCAGTGGTAGCCAAGGACCCTGTCAGTGAGTATGGGGCTTCCAACTTCCCAACAGGTAGTAGAATTATCTCATTTAAGGTAGATCACAGATGTCTTCTCTGGAAAGTCAAACAGGATGACCCCTCCACACAGTCTCCACTCTCTGGGATTTGCCAGCCGAATAGAGGGACAGGATTCACACATAAGAGAAAACCAGCAAATAAATATTGAGTGTTAGGGACAGTGAGGAGGCATGGTAGAAAAATAGTTATCAAACTTTGAGTGCTTCTGCTTAGATGAGGTGGTAAAGACATGTTTGAGGATTGGGTAGGGGTATAGGGTGGATGGTCGGGAAGGCACTGAGTTTAGAAGATACGTTGGGGGGTGGGGGGCGGCGCCTGGGTGGCTCAGTCGGTTAAGCATCCAACTTCGGCTCAGGTCATGATCTCACGGTTCGTGGGTTCGAGCCCTGCATTGGGCTCTATGCTGACAGCTAGCTCAGAGCCTGGGGGCTGCTTCGGATTCTGTGTCTCCCTCTTTCTCTGACCCTCCCCTGCTCATGCTGTCTCTATCTCAGAAATAAATAAATTAAAAAAAAAATTTTTTTTTAAAACGGAAGATGAGGTGGGGGTACGGCACATGAATGGATGTGGTGGAGATGGGTGGGCTAAGGGCTGGAGTTTAGACTATAAGGGGATTGGGGCTGTAGGGTATGTTGAATTTGGAGGGGAGTGACTTCAAGGGTGATAGTGTTGAGCCAGTGAGAGAATTGAATTTGGAGGTTGTTGAGTGTGCAAGGCTGGTGTTGAAGGTGTTAACTAGGAGTTGGAGGCAGAAGTGGTGAAAGCTAGGTTTCAGGGGTACTGAGTGTGGGAACTGGGCGTGGGGTTGAGCGCAGATGAGGCAGAAGGCTGACTGGATGTCTCTGCCACCCAGAACCCCCAGGCCTGGTGCAGGGTCTGCACGTGTCTGATTCCTCCAACTCCAGCATCTCCCTGGCCTGGCGGGAGCCTGCAGACGGAGACCCACCCTCTGGCTACATCCTTGAGATGCGGGCTGAAGACACTAAGGAGTGGTCCAAGTGCACAAAGATCCCCATCTCAGGCACCTGCTACACAGTGGGAGGCCTCACCGAGAGGCAGAAATACTTCTTCCGAATCCGGGCTGTGAATGAGGCTGGGGTTGGGGAGCCCGTGGAGCTGGATGAGGGGGTTCGTGCCATGCCACCACCAGGTGAGAGCGCAGAGAGAGCTGGGGTTTAGGCCTCAACATCCTAGCTCCATATCTTCCTCCCTAGGACCTCAGCCCCTGGGGGGAAACTGGGTGATGCCCCGATCAAGGAGTCATAGCTTATGCCAGGACAGAGCTAAGGATGACCTGCCCCCACCAAAAGACCCCACTCATTGTAGGCTAAATAGTATCTACTGTGTGCCAAGGGAGGTGTTAGAAGTATAGAAACGAATGACACAGGAGCTGCCCTAGAGTCTTACATACCAATAGGGGAAGACAGATGAGGAACAAATAAATGCTTCCCAGTGTTGGGGCTGCTAGCTGTCTGTATGGGCTGTAATGAGAGCATGGAGGAGAGGTTGGGAAAGGCTCTGGAGGGCAAGTTCAAAGCTGAGTCTTCCAGAGAGAGAGGTCCATGGCCCCACCTTGGTGTCTTCCCTCTCAGCTGCCCCCAAGTTTGACCTGAGCGCCCGGCTGAAGAGTCACATGGTGGTTCGTGCCGGGACAGCCCTCTGCATCCACGCTGCCTTCTCTGTGAGTTGTTCCAGACCCTGGCCCCCAGATGCCCACCAAGATGGTGGCTGTAGCTGTCACAGTCTCTGCCTCGGTCCCTTGCCAGAACCCTGGCACTAGAGCCTGGCAGGAGACTTCTCAACAAGGGGAGAGGGCCCACCCCCAAGTATCACCCGGGTAACTGCAGTGCCATCTCCTGTCACCACACAGGGCTCACCACCACCCAACGTGATCTGGCAGAAAGATGGCATCCCCACCAAGGGCAGGGAAACCATCACCAAGGGCAAAAACCACTCTCAGTTCCTCATCAACAGCACCAAGCGCTCTGATTCAGGGGTGTACCGCATCTTGCTCCAGAATGAGTTTGGAGAGGCATATTATGACATCCATGTGCGTGTGGCAGGTATGACAGTAGGCAGAGGCCTCGGGGAGGTATCCTTGCACACACTCGAAAATATAACTCCCCACTGCTGCTTGAGTTCCTATCACTGTAAACTCAGCCCTTAAGGTAGTGAAGTCTTGTCTGGCACCACAAAACAAGACTTCATTGGCCTTTGCCTTAATGGGGAGGTTTGCTTCCACTTTTTCTCAACGCCCTGAAGCCCTAGAGGCATTGAACTAGGATCAAACCCTTGGTTCAGGTTCTGCATGCATATCTGATGACCTTTGAGGCATATGCGGAGTATGGTTGGCAGAGAGAGAGCAGAAAATGAGTGGGAGGCAGGAGGGACAGACGGAAATGAGTCCATTAAAAATTGAAGTGACCTCATAGTGAGGGCTAGAAGCTTTATAATAAAGCCTTAAACCCCCAAGGGATGAAGGGATAAACTTTTATTGAATAGTTACTATGTGCTAAGCACTTTACTCAACATTTCTGTGATAGTTATTGTTAGCCCTAATCTAAAAATGAAGAAACAGGTCTCAAAAAGAATAAGTAACTGCCCAAGTTCACAGGGCTGGTAAATGTCAGAGCTACGCCTCAGAAATAGTTCTTTCTGACTCCAAAATACCAGCGGCCTGAGACTCAAAGAAGGGACATTCCCCAACTCATCTTCTATAGGGCTTGGCAGGTGGCTGTGATGGGGCAAAATTCCTCAGGCCCCCAAGGGTGGCTGATGGACCCTGTGGCTGTTCCAGATTTTCCGCGGCCACCCACAAACCTACAGCTGTTTGAGGAGGTCCCCAACACAGTGACCCTGACCTGGAACCACAGCCCTGACGTGCAGGAAGATAGTGAGGCCCACTATGTCATCATGAAGCGGGATGCCAGCAGCCCCACCTGGTACACAGCAGCGGACCACGTCTTCAGCAACAAGTACACGGTGACGGGGTTACTCCCTGGCAGGAAGTACTACTTCCGAGTGGTGGCCCGAAACGAAATTGGTGACAGCGACCCACTTGACTCCAAGGATACCTGGCTCGTCAACAAGGACAAGAGTGAGTCAGGGTTCGGGCTACATCCCTGATGGCAGGGATGACACGGGGATGGCCAAGGGTACCCAGGATTTGAGGTAAAATCTGAGAACCACTGAGGCGGAAGAGGCTAATGTCAGGGATGCTGGGAAGAGAAGTAGTGATCCAGAAGCCTGGAGGAGGAAGTACCTTCTAGGTACTCTGTGAGGCAGGGGGACTAACATCGAGGTGGGGGTACCCTTGGGGGCGAGGATGACAGTGGAAGTGGGGGGTACCCTTGGGGGCGGGGATGACAGGGGAGGACCTGCCGTTTAGAGCTGAGATGTGGTCTTCTGAGCCAAGAGGTCACAGGGGTGAGGGCTGGGGAAGGTCTCCAAAGATGATGTCCAGGAACTCTGGAGGAAATGGGGTTAGGGGTCGAGATAGCTTGGGGAAATTTGAAATGAAGAGCTAAACGGAGACAGCAGAGACCACAGAGGCTGAGATGGTGCTGGGGAAAGCTCGGATGGGAAGTTAACAGCCGGTTAGGAGCTCCATCCGAGAGCTGGCAGCTGGAAAAAAGTTAGGATTACTGGGTCTGGAAAAGCGTAAAATCCCATGCACTGAGTTTTGATAGTGGAGCCCTAGAATGACAAGGGAGTGGGAGGGTGGCTGAATGGAACCTCGGGCGCCGGCTAAGGTGGGGGCTCCAGAGTTGAGAACTCTCGGGAATGTAGGCCAGGCCTTCGGGTCTCTGTCTCCGGTGAGCCTTCCCTTCGGAGCTCTCAGCAGGCGGGCGTTGGCTAGGGTCCCAGGCACGCTCACAGCCCACCGTGTCCCCCCCGCACAGTCGATGACCTGAGCGCCAAGCTGAAGCCATATGAGCAGAAGGATTGGCGCCACGCACCCCGCTTCCTGATCCCGCTCAAGCCACACACGGTGCTGCGCGGCCAGGACTGCACCATGACCTGCGCCTTCCTTGGGAACCCGCGGCCCACGGTGACCCTCTACAAGGGCGACGTCAACATCACGGCCAACTCCAAGTTCTGGTACAACTCCACCAGTGGCGTATGCACGATCGTCATCCCCACCTGCACACTCAAGGACAGCGGGGAGTACAGCGTTCTGGTGGAGAACGAGCTGGGCAAGGACCGCAGCAGCTGCCCGCTCACGGTCTACGGTGAGGGCACCCGCAGAGGCCGCGTGGGGGCGGGGAGGTGCCCCTGCGTCCCATCTGGGCCCGAGGCGCAAGACGGCCGTCTGGTGGTGCCTTGTTTCATTTACTCTGCCAACAGGTGGTGTAAACATTCACCAACTGGTCACACTTGGTGCCTCTCTCCCATCCTCTCGATGTCATTTGTCACGTGTCTGGCCCCTCCAGACTTGGGAGCTTGCAATCCCTCAGCCGACTATAGTTTGCAACCCTTTGTGGGCCTAGACTTGCCTTGAAAAAGATACTGGTGATTAGGCCTAAACCAGACTGGTCAGTCACGATGTCTGTGGCGGGGTTCTGGAAGGGATTTTTATGTTTATGAGATTTTACGAGCGAGTCTGATGTGCAACCAAGATTGAAAGCTACTGGTCTCGGATAAGGACAGGTGGGGAGCCCAAATGGGATGGCCCAAGGGAACCTAGTGGAGACCCTTCCTCTGCACAGGGGTGCCACACCCCTGCCCATGTGTGTACCTGCAGGGGAAATGCTTTATTTCTTCCTCCACGCTCTACTCTTTTCGCAACTACACAGCTAGTAGCATGAACTCTCTAAACGCACAGCTGCCCTGCCCTGCTCCCTCTTTCTTAAACTCCCTAACTTTTCCGTCATCTTCTTGAGGAAACCCCAGGCGGCAAGGCTCCCCACGCTGTCCCCTGTCCCCCCACATCTACCTTTCCAGCCGCATCCCCTGCCACTCCCTGAACTCTCCGTGGCAGCCCGCTGGGCTCCTATTGGAGGTTCCGTTCCTCGGGAAAGACCGCGTCCTGTTGCTCTGTCTCTCAAGTACTCAGCTAGGTGTCTGGCACTGAGATGACGCCTCCTGAATGGCTGCTGGACTGTATGACAGAACTGGGCCAGGAGAGGCACTGTGGGAGACATCCAGCTTTCATTCCACAGCTAGAGAAATCCCTGGCAACTTCATTCTGGTTGTAAGCACCTGGGCCCTGGGCCCACCACTGTCCAGCCATGTGACCTTGGCAAACCACTCTGAGCCTGTTTGCTCATCTGCTTCTTGGGGCTCTCTTGAGGCTTAAATGAGGTAGTGTACAGAAGTGACTGGCACAATGCCTGGCCAACATTAAGTGATGAATAACTGGAAGTTCTTGGCCCCACATACTCAGCTGACCTTGGGAAGTGGGGCCTTAACTACAAGTCCAGCAATTTGGACTTTCCCTTCCCCCTTGCAACATTAACACTGACCAATACTTGCTTTGCTCTTCCAGACAAAGACGACAAGTCAATTCTAGCATCAGTCACCGAGAGTCTGCAGAAGAAGTCAAAGCACCTTATGTGAGCTTCGGCCCAGCCCAGGCGTCAGGAGGATGCTGTGATAGGTGGTTTCTGGGCCTGTCCTGTGTGTGGCCCCAGGGAGAGGAGCCCAACTGGCCCCCCTGGTGCTTGTCAATGTAAACAGTCAGTAAAGGCATGGGACAATAAACTGACTAAGCTCACCCCTGCCTGTTCCTGAGGGTGGCATGGAGCAGGGACCGAGGACACGGACTTGGGAGTGAATGGGGACACACAGGACACGTACCCCAAGAGCTTAGTCCAAACCCACCCACATTATGAGTAACCAGCCCCTTTTTGATTGGGCCTTGGCTTGCCTTCCCCTCCTCTGCAGCCATGTTGCTTGCTCCCTTCCCCTCGGGGCAGTGGAGGACAAGTCTTAATAGGTTTCATTCCTCTCCCTGTCCTCCCCCGCACCCTGCATTTCTTCACCAGGCAGGTCTGTCCTCAAGAGTTCTGGGGATCGAAGGGATCAAGGCTTTGCTTCTTAGCGTCTAGGGTTCCTGGTATTTGAGAATTCATGCACCCCAAAGCTAGAAAGGATTGGTCATCCAGCTCACTAGGTTTTGAACTTAGGTTTTACAGCAGAATCATCCCTTTAAAAAAAATCATAAGAAGCTACTGGACTTCAAACAAGGATGGGGGTGCGGTCTCTCGGCCTCCCTCTTCTACTTACTCGTTTGCAATCTCCCATCAGGTGTCTCTGCAAAAATCCTAGTTTGAAAATCACGAATTCACCCACCACCCACGTGAGACTGAGCCTCCTCTATCCTGTCCCCACAATTCTACAACCCCTTTACTAATGGCATATTCACCACCACCCAAGGCTTCCCTCTCTGCTTCTGGGTCAGGGCACTGCCCATTAAGATGCAAATGCCCCTGGAGCAGAGTGACACATTATTTGCCCGAGCTGCCCGTCTAAAGTACAAATCAGCTAATCTAATCTCACTCCTCCTCACTGTTTGACTGAGCCCAGAGTTCAAGGAGAGAGGAAACACTTGAAGGGAATCTGTATCATTTTGGAGCAGGCAGTAGGTCTGGGAGGAGGTAGGCAGCAGTAGAGGACACTGGGTAACTAAGTCACCAAAGGTGCTAGGTGCCCATGCACCGGGGAACGTATCATAGATAAATTTGGATGGTGGCAAATACTGCCCATCCCCCACCCTCCTGAACTACCCCCACACCCATACACGTGACCAGGGAAGTGAGACCCACTCCAACAAGCACCATGTCACCAGAGCCAGGGAGCCAGCCTGGCGCCAAGATGCACTGGCCAGGACTGTGACCCAAGCTGTAAGGACATCCAGGGCCCCTGGCATCATACCCCTACCCCTTCCTCTCCAGGACGGGCACATGCCACACAAGCAGACAAGCAAGGCAGCCAATGGCCCTTGGTTTTTATTTTTTTTCACATGAACAGCAAAGGATGTCCCATCCTTGCTCCTTTTGCATTGAATGTGCCTTAGGTCTTATGACCCTAGAATGTCATTGGAGCTCCCTCCTCTTGCTCCCAGTGCAGAAGGGGCAGAGAAGAAAGCACTGATGGTGTTGGGGTGGGGTCCCAGCTCTCTAAGCCAGGCTCAACACCCCCACAGCAACTCCCTGAGGCCCTCTCTCCGTAAGACTTAGACAGCAGGACAGAGACAGATGGCACAGAAAGACATACACAGCCTGGGAGACAGACCACACGCGCGCGCGCACACACACACACACACAAATTCACACACACCAACACACATACAGGCTGGCCCCTTCCTTTGGCATAGTTCACCCTAACCCTCAGGATAGGGTCTGAAGGTGGTGGTGGTGGTGGTGGTGGTGGTGGAAGGTGGTGGGCCTGAGCTCTGGGCTGGCCTCTGAGAGAGACAGGACCAACTTGAATCATTGGTAGCCCAAGCTCCTAGGCCAGTGAAGTCCCCAGTCTTCCCTACCTGGACAGACACCCCTTCACTTTCCCACCCACCACTAAGAAACTGAGATAGTTCAAGTAACAAGGATAGATGAGGGAAAGGGAGACTCCATTCTCATCTGATCTTCTCACCTAGGGGCCTGTGAAACTGGTTTCAAGCCCTGGGTTTGGGTCATCTCAGGTCAGATTTCTCCCCCCTTCCCTCGACTCTGTGCAGATCTGAAAGAGTGGGAGTGGGGTGAGCCAGACTCTTCCATCTAGTAGAAGTAGGGGGAGGTCAAGACGCTGAGCACCATTGCCCTCTAGAGGGGCTCTGACAGCCCCTATGGGGTTAGAGGTGGGGAGGTGTCTAATTCTGGCTCCAGCAAGGAGAAGTAGGCTGGCTCTTTTTAGTTCTCAGCATTGTTCAGGACCACCAACTTTGCTAGAGAGATTCTTTTCCTGCTTGCCCCCTCAAACTTGCACATTTCCCAAGTGGTTATCTGCTGCCTGAGGTCAGTCCTGCAGCCGTACTGACCCAGTTCTTGCAGGTTCTGGACCCCTGCCCCAGGAGGAAAGAGGGGTAACCAGACCCTGGCTTCTCAGTTGGCCTTGCTCAGTCTGTAGTCTTCCACTGGCTCCCGGCTCTCAACAGCTGACAAGGCGATGAACATCTGGGCAGCATAGTAGGTGGACATGATGAGTGCCCGCGCGTAGGGCACAGGGAAGCAGAACTTGTTGAGGGCGATGATCAGGTCTGAGATGATAAAGAGCAGTGCGCCACTGCCTGCTGCCAGCTCAGTCCAGCGCCAGGCTGCCCCGACCAGCCGCAATCCTGCCACAGCCCGCCAGCCCATGAAGCCGATGAGGGCCACGTAGACCCCCACCAGGTAGGTGAAGGCACCTGAGAGGCCTGGGTAGAGAAAAGCATAGCACAGGCCTGACAGCACTGCCATCACCAGACCTGTCCGAAGAGCCAATGGCCGCATGCCAAAGGCCGAGGCGTAGAGCATGTGGGTCACAGCAAACATCAGCAGACCTGGGAGTGAGAGGGGATGAGGGGATGCTGAGGGCAGGCTCAGGTGAATAATGAGAAATGGGGTGACAGGGGGAGGGGAGTGCTTGGGATAACCCAGGAACTTTGTTTGGGGAGCATCAGGGGTGGGAAGAAATCCCAAAGGTAAAGACACCACCCCCCTCCCCTGAGGGACTCCAGAACTGATCACCAGATCCTCTGCAAGGCAATCCTCCAACAAGGGCTCCATGGTCTTTAGCCTCAGAATCCCTCAGATGCCCCATATTCTTGTTCAAAAGCTCCCTCTCCCACTCCTTGGCCACCTAAGGCCCTCTAGCGCCCAGCCCCAGGACTCCACCCAAGTAGCTACTGTGGCAACTGACCGTGCACAAAGTAGCCCTGGTCTTGCCAGATGAGGAAGGCATCACCTAGAGCGGAGAAGACGAGCCCCACAAAGATGCGGATGGCACTGGGGTGGGTCAGCAGGAATCCTAGGCCATGGGCCAGAAGGAAGAGCCAGAGGCAGAAGATGGGCAGGCACTTGATGAGGGCGCTGACCCACGATGGGCTGGACGAGGGCAGCCAGAGGACAAAATACACGCAGGTGGCCTTGAAGAAGGGCACCAGCTTGGGTCCCTCACTCTTCACCTGGAGGACATAGGACAAGGCAGCACTCAGCACTTAGGAGCTCGGAAGATCACAGAGGTGTTCAGAGCCAGCACCCTCAGCCCAGACATATAACCCAGAGCCAGGCCCACCTCCCAAGTAGGGAGGATTGACCCACAGAAATCCAGTCTGGCCTGTCCCAACTAGCCAGCAGAGTGTGAACATGCCCATCATCACCCTGAGGCTTAATTGGTTAGGGAGGGGAAGGGCTCCATTGTTCTGCTGCCCATGTCCATTTTTGGCCCTAGGGGAGGACCAGAATGGTCACTCGCTGAGCAGAAAACAGATCTTGGGATAAAGTCCCCTCCTGCAGGCCAATGCTTCTCCTTTCCTGGCCCCTCCCCGTCCCTCTGAAACCCCTTTAACCCCTCTCTGCCACCATCAGCCACCAGCTGTCTGGAATGGAGTGAAGTCAGCAGGAAACCACAGAGGCGCCACAACTAGCCACCTCGTGATCTTCTGCAGTGGGGCCAGGGCACAGGCTTAGGGCCCTGGCAACACCGGGTGAGTGCCAGGAATGTGTGAGGGTGGGCACCTCAGCCCCGACGGGCTCTCTCCTTGGCCAGCCTGCTCCCCAACCTCCACTCCAGCTGCCCCTAAAGGTACCAGCCTAAAGGTACCATCAAAGGCAAGGAGAGGAGACAGGGATGCTAGCTAGAGAAGGATTTTAGAGTTTGGGGCGTTGCAGGGGGTTGTCTGTCGGTCAGTCTCATTTCTCAGAGTACAACAGCAACTCAAGAGCTCATCAAAAAGAAAGGCAGGAAGCGGGGGAGGAGTTCTCTTTCCAGCTTTTGCACTGGAGCCAGCAGAATGGCTGGGAGGAGATGTGGAACTGAGAGGGGGGAAGTAACAGCAGCTGACTTGGCCTCAGACGGATTGGGGGGGAGGGTCGCTAAAGAAAGGTGTGTCTAAGGCCACTGCAGGTAGGGAGGGGGCTACTGCAGGTATTCTGAATCTGTGATACCCTGAAGCTCCTTTCCGTGGGCTTCTGGTACAGGGTCTCTGTGGATGATTCAGAACAGCTGAGGTTCCCTGTATACCCACATTCGGCCCAAAATGATTGTGCCTCTGGTTGGGTGAGCTGTCCAGCACAAGGCTCTTGGAAACGCACTGACTTCCACATTGCCAGTTACCTGACAGCTGATCAGACTGTGATGAAGGAGGTTGGGAAGAGGCAGATGGGTAGGTCCAGGATCCACCAAGCCTGCCCTTGCTCTGACAGGGGTGAGAGCAGGGAGAAAAGATGACTAAGTCCCTTCCTATGGAGATCTCCCCTATCCAGGCTGGTCAGGGCAGGGGCATGGAGAGGAGGAGACTGGAGGAGATGAACAACCACACAGTCCCCAGTTCTCCCCATCAACCACCTGCCAGCCCTTGGAAGCATCAAGGTCTGCTCCGTCCCCGTCCCCCAGCCCCACATTTCCTATAAGGAGAAACGGGCGGTATAAGCTGGCGAGACTTCGACAATCATAGAGAATCCAACACTAGAAGAGGAAGGGTGGGGAAAAGAGACAAAGGTTCGAGTTGGGAAAGTCTGGATGGGAAGAAATGTCAAGAGAGGACGACCCCTCTTCCTCCAGCACATTACCAATGCTGCTAGGACTCAGGGACATCCCCTCCCCCGCCCCAGGCTTGTTTATGAGGTAAGGAACAGAGGGAACCAATTTGGGCCAGGATTCCCAGGAGGTCCCAGTCACCCTCCCGCCCTACCCCGCCCTGTCCCACGCCTCCCTGTGGTCTGCCCACGCAGAACCGCCGGCCAGCTGCTATCCTCTACCTCTCCGCCCGCCGACCCGCGTCAGACCCACAGACATCAACAAAGTCACGCTTCCGAGTCACGTGCCCACTGTTTTCCTCCCTCCGGCGGGCGGGCAGGGGCTGCGTGGAGGAGGGGCGCCGCGGGTCTAAGGGGGCGGGGGGGTTCCTTGACAGCGCCCACCTCNAGAGATCCCTGCCTTTCCTCGGCCCCCGGCGGCCTGGCCTGCCGCAGCCCAGTCCCCAGGCCGGTGGGCTCCGGCCGCGCCGGACACTGGCTCGCTCGCTCGCTCACTCACCACAGTGACTGGGGACACCATGGCGGCGGCGGCGGCGGCGGCGGCGGCGGCAGCGGCTGNCTGAGGTTTCTGTCTGCGGTCCCCACGACGTCATAGCGCCCACGGCCAATGAGCGGGCTGGAGTAGGGGGGGCGGGGCTAGCGCCCCTCCGGGAACCTGTGCCAGGGCATCCCAGAACGTGACCGTGACCCCCCTCCCCCAGTGCCTGGGTGAGGACCGAGCTTGGCTGAGAGACAAACACATTCCTGTAGTGTACACGTGGCTACACAACTTCCCATAACCCGGATATACAAGGCGATTCCCTTCAATCTTTAAATACGCAGTTCCCACGGACATAGTTACGATTAGACTCACAGCCTTCACTGTGTACAAACACACTTCCAAAGGACACACAATGGTCAGTGTACGTACAATCTTCAACATGAAAAGAGACACTTAAATAGGTACACAGCAGCCCAAAGACTCATAATCCTAATTACCTTTAGGTATCAATCATACAAGTACTCAGACACAAACCCAGAAACCACAGCTGGACACACATCCTTCAACATAAAAACAGAGACACATATACAGGCACGCAGCAGCCTCCAGACCACAGAGACTTAATTGCCCTTGGGCACATGCCTCTCATAGCTCAGAGAGGGCAGTAACTCGAGAACATACCAGGAATGACTGACAGGCAGACCCGAGCATACTTAAGGACCCCAAGGAGTATGAACTAACTTTGTCAAAAATCGACCATAAGCAAATCTAATGTCTATATTACACAGACTAAAGGTACACGGCCACATTTGGAACCAAACCTCAGCAGAACCATGGGAATCACACGGGTGGACTGGTAGCCAAATGGACTGAAATCTAGTCTCAGTTTTGCCACTTCCATGCTGTGTGATTGATGAATCACTTCCCCTCGTTGGCCTTGATTTCTTTATATATAAGATGAGTGCATAATCTGTAAGGTTCCTCCCAAGCCCAACATGTTGTGTAAGATAGGGAAGGACGGGCTGCTGGTGTCAGGGAATAAAAGTCCAGGAGGCTTCCTGGAGACAGAGATTTCAGATACTTCTGGAAGTATGACCAGTGGTCTTTGATCTGCAGTAGGAGGGAAGTAGCTGTGTGCCAGGCTTTGGGAATTGGGGTTGGGTGGGAGGGAGTAAGCAGCCCTAATAGCCCTAATTAGTAGCCAAGAAGGAATTTTAAACATCCTGGGATGACACTAAGATCCTAGTGCTGGACCCCAACTTCCTGCTGGGCCAGGAGAAGCCTATAGGCTACTTTCTGTAAGCCCCTCCCACAATGGGCCTCTGTTTCTTTTGGGATATGCCCAGCTTTCCCCAAAAGCCTGTGCTGACCTGACACCCACTTGAAGTGGGGAGGAGCCCTCTTTCAGTGATAGAATTGACAACCAGAGATTCAGAGCCAGGGGCAAAGGGTGAGAATCAAGACTCGAAATTGGGGGTCACCCACAGCCTTCCCCCATCCCCTGCCAGCCCTTTCTGCATAGAGCCCCAGTGGGCAGTGAACTCTGCTTTATCCCCAGTCAGGGTCTGCGGGGAGACCTATCTTGCCAGAATGGGAGACTAGCATCGCTGCCCTGAGGACTTGGTGCTACACACACACACACACACACGCACACACACACACACTCCTTCCTACAGTGTCCTGCCTAGAAAAAAAGACTGGATTGAGAGTTACAAATACTGTACTTAGTGCTAGTGATTTACTAGCTATGTAAATCTCTATGATTACTAGCTATGTAGCTGGGCCCATCACTCCATCTTTGGAGCCTGTGTTTCCTCATAGAAACAGGGCTAGAAGATATGTGCAAGCATTTCTGTTTTCCAGCCAAGCCCTATATTGTCACCTGAGGGATAATTCTCAGAGCATGGCGGAGTCAGGGCATTTTTCATTTTTCTGGATGTTAGTTTCTCTGTGATAAAAATGAGAGAATGGGATGGTAAAAGTGGTTCTTAACAAGCGAGACCTATCAAAATTACTTGGGAAACTTTTAAAAAACTAGATACCTTTGTCCTATCCCAGACCTACAAATTAAGTGGCACAGATTTTAATAAGCTTGGCTACACAAATACCCAATTACATAAGACCTAGAATTGTCATCTGCAGCGCCTGAGCCAGTGTTCAGTTACTCAATAGGCAATAATCATATATACAGGTCATGTGCTAAGCAGCAGCATGTCCCCCAGTGCTGGTTATTCTCTGTCCTCTCACCACCCAGTCCCATTCTCAGCCCTTCTCTACCCTACCCCTGGACACTGCCCTCTATGAACTGTATTCCCAGGGCTCACTTGCCCTCTGGCTTCTGACTGAGCTTGGCCCATGAGAGTCAAAGGCATATCTGAAGGTGGAAGGAAAGCATGGGTAGGGTTCCCCTTCACCAGCTTGCTGGGCTGAGCTGAAGTTCTGGCAATGGCTGTGCTTCTCCATGGCTACAGCTCCAGGCTCCCGTGCTGGACGTCAGACTTAGGGATGGCATCCTTTTCCTGCTGTTGCTAATCTTTAGGTAGATGCCTCTCCAGCCCTAACTGGTTTCCTTAATCCTGCCCACATCTCTGCTAAGAGTCATTGCATTCTCTTCTGTTGTATTCTTTTTTTTTTTCCCCAATGTTTATTTCGTTTTGAGAAAGAGAGAGACAGAGCATGAGTGGGAGAGGGGCGGAGAGAGGGGGAGACACAGAATCCAAAGCAGGCTCCAGGCTCTGAGCTATCAGCACAGAGCCCAATGCAGCGTTCTAACTTACAGACTGCAAGATCATGACCTGAGCCGAGGCTGGACGCCTAACCAACTGAGCCACCCAGATGCTCCTCTTCTGTTGTATTCTGGAGTGTACGAGCACCTGGACTAATATAGTCACCAACAAAGCAAAGGTGATGCCCCCCTCCCAAAAAGAAATAGCTTATGCAATTTCATGTCTATGGATAAGATTTATTGTTGGTTTCAAAAATAAAAGTTTACGGGCACCTGGGTATTTCAGTCAGTTAAGCATCTGATTCTTGCTCTCAGCTCAGGTCTTGATCTTCAGGCCCCGAGTTGGGCTCTGCACTGGGCATGAAACCTACTTTAAAAAATTAATTAATTAACTAATAAAAATTTTATTGTACTGTTTAGTGTTTTTATGTTGAATTGCATATTACAGGGGGCAGAAAGTGGGATAGGGGCCTGAATTCAGGCATTCCGTTCTTTCTGTACCCAAAATGACCTGTTAGCACAGTCTTTTCCTCACAGCTTTGTAATTTTTTCTTTACCTGTTTGTCTCCCCCATAAGAATGTAAATCCATTCACCCACTCATTCATTCATTCATCCAACAAATGTTTACTGTGCTGCAGGTATGTACTATCCACTATTTAGAGGCTGGGGGTTTAAAACTGCAGTAAGATAGAAGTTCTGTTCTTGTAGAGCACACAGTTCAGTTTCAGGCAGGCAAGTAAATTATTATTATGTAGTGTGGCAATTGAAATAATTTAGGTATAAAGGTATGTTTTAAGTGACATTAGAAAGGCATCAGAATCATTCGTTGTGCCTGGAGGCATTGAGGAAGCTGGGGCTAACTCTAGAAGGATGAGTTGGTCTTTACTGAGTAAACATCAATGGAAATAATGTTCTAGGCAGAGGGAATTGCACATGAATATGGGAGCACAAGAGACACACTGAATTCCAGGAAATGCCTGCAATACTGGCATAAGCTGGAAAGTGGAAAGAGTGAACCTTTAGTAGTAAGCATGATCCAGGTTACAAAGGATAGGGATAGTCTGCTAAGGAGTGTGGTCTTGATCTATAGATGACAGTAAGGTGTCATCTAGGTGTCATCTGTTTCTTAGCTTCGCTGAATGTCCCCAGCCCTTCCACACCCGATACACGGAAAATGAATAGAAATGGTGACCAACCAGCATTCGGGGATAGCCTCACTTTCTCCTGTGGGGCTTCATCTAACCCAGTAGCTCTGATCCCTGTGGTTTTGCCACAGAATACTTCGTTCTCGGGGTGCCTGGGTGGCTCAGTCGGTTAAGCGTCCAACTTTGGCTCAGGTCATGATCTCACAGTTTGTGGGTTCGAGCCTCGCGTCGGGCTCTGTGCTGATAGCCAGCTCAGAGCCTGGAGCCTGCTTCAGATTCTGTGTCTCCCTCTCTCTCTGACCTTCCCCTGCTCGCGCTGTCTCTCTCTCTCTCTCTGTCTCTCAGAAATAAATTTAAAAATTAAAAAAAAAAAAAAAAGGATACTTCGTTCTCACCTGACTTGCTCCACTTGGCATTGTAATCCAGCTCTAAATCGTTTACCTTATTCTTGACCCACTGCTGCATCTCAACTAATTTCTCAATCTTTGCTCTGAGCCCCCAGAATGCTTTTAGCCAACTCTCAGAGCTACCCTACCACATCCCATCCCACTCCTGTCCACCTGTAAGTCTAGGGAAGAAAATTAGACATAAGTGAAGAGGTGTTCAGGAGGGTGTGACAAGTTCAGAAGTTTTGATAACACTGTGGGGTCATTGGTGAGTTGTTAGAAGCAACTTGAATGTGCGTCAGCCAAATGCATATTTGGGAGGACCTGGATACAAATCTGGGGCTCAGGACCAAGGTGAAGATAGGGAATAGATTTGGAATTCATAGCCACACTGAAGGCTATGTGGATGTGATTAACCAGGGAGAAGTCTTGAGGAAATAGAGAAGAGGGGCCAGACCAAGCCCTGAGGGACATATTTAAGAGGGGGAAAATAAAAGGAGAACCAGAAAGGGAACAAATACACAGCTACAAAGATATGCTGAGGATGTATCTGGCTGTATCCAGATATACCCAGGGCCAAGTATACTCACAAGGAAAGAGACACACCCAGACACAGATGATATGTGGGATCTGTGTTTGGTCACCCCCTTCTAGGACACATGACAGATGGTACTTCTGCTTCCCCATTGTGGTAGGTCAGAAGCTTTGAAGACAATGACCCTTCTCCGTTCCTGACTGCATGGTTCATTGACTCATGGTCTGTATAAGGTTCAACTCGCCCAGTCCCAGCCCAGGGCTTCACTACAGGTCCCTCTCTGCTTACAGGGGTCAGCCTAGGCATACAAAATCCCAGTGTCACCCATCCTGTGAAGACATTAATTCCAGAACACCTCTGTCATGCTGGAGCCCACTTGGGCCTGGCAGATGAGCCCTGCAGTGGCTGGTGCAGCCAATGATGCAGGGTCTGCTCCTGAGCCTTTAGGAAAAAAGACAAACATTTTAGCAGGACTCATCTTTCCAGACACTCAGGGCTAAATTTTAATGCTGTCTTGAGATAGTATGTGGGTCAGTGTCCCTAAGGACTTTCTGGGCTCTTTGGTTGACTTCTGGGCTTGGGGCCAGACACACCTGGGGTTTTATTCCTCTTTCCTTTCCTTTGTCTGTTGACACGAGCATCATGAGGCCTTGACATCTAAATGGATTTCTCTGACTGTAAAGTCACCTAACCAAGGGGCTCCTAATGGGGTTCAATACCAGAGATGCCCCAGGAGGGATCCCTGATTTGAATGGAGTATGTGGGATCAGATGATCTCTAACACCCAAGCTTCTAGAGTCCCTAGCTCTGTGAAGTTCAAGTGTTTTGGTCAGTCATCATGTTGGGGTCACCCAAGTTCAGCTGTCTCACCAACCTCAGTGCATCACCTCCTCTCTCCATCCAGACCCTATGCTCTCTGGGTTGTGCTTTTGTGTTGTTCCTTCTTCAGTGTTGGGATGTTAATATGAGGAAGTAGAAACAAGAAAGGAGAACTATCCGGGGTTTGAGCAAAAGGATGGTTTTTTGGGGGGGGAAAGCCCTAGATGATTCCACTCATCAAGTCCCAGAACCCTGAATGAGTAATTACCCCTTAATACCAGTGCCTGAAGACCAGTCTTGGGCTAACAGGCCAGAGCAGACCCTCTTGCTCTTCTTCTCAAAGACCTCTTCTTCCCAAACTGATGATGTCCCCTGCCCAGGCCCTTCTTCTGTTACTCCATTCAGATACAACCATTCGTTCATGTAACTGGTATTTATTAGCCACTTACAATGGGCCAGGCTGTATCTGGGACACATGTCCTTCCCTGTCCTCATGGAGTTCACAGTCTAGTGGGAATGGCCAATGTAACGACAATGGCTTCAGCTTCCCACCTCCATGCTGCCTCCTCTCCTCAGATCTCCCAAGACCAGAAAATTGGGCAGGGACAATGAGGACTGGTTGGACTTTCTCCAGGAGATTCCTCCTGATGGGACCAGAGCAAAGGCAGTGAGGTTGAGGCCCCCTGTGCAGGGGCAAGGAGAATTATTTGTGTCACCTCAGCCCTCTCCAAACCCTTTCCTATTCCAGCTTGGCTTCCTGCTTCCCATCAGGACAAGAGAAGGCTTTGGGAGCATGTTGTGCTCATATATTACAATTGGGTTTAAACCTCAAAAGAAAAAGAGCTGGAATTGTGACCATACCCCTCTCCCTGTCCCCAACCGTAATGGCTACCCAGCCTTAGCCAAGCTCAAAAGGTAAAGGAAGTCTGCAGTCAAGTGGAGATGCTGAGCCGTTCTCCCATCCCTGAAAAACCTGCCCATTCTTCTCCATTACTAACACAGTAACACACACACACACACACACACACACACACACACACACCATTGGGCAACAATATCTAAAACTCCATTGTGCAGAGACACATGTTATGAGTGATCTCCACTTGCTGCAGGATGAGCCAAAGGAACAGGCTCACACCGAAGAAGGAAGATTGCATTAAAATCAGCTGTACCACATTTAAGGATTTCCAGAAGTCTAATTTAAGAAAAAAGGACACTGAACTAGGGCTGCCGATTTTTTTTTTTTATTTTGTCATGTAAAGACTAAAAAAGGGAAAACAAATTCTATCACCATCACTTTGTAAAGGAAAAAAACATTTTAACCCTAAAATATGAAAAAAAAATCTCAGAATTGAGATCAGTCCTTTAAATAGACTTCAGCTTAGTGAAAAGGGCTGTATTACTTTTATTTTTCCCAGTTCTCCTAGGCCAGCAGCAGGCACTTGGGCTGTATGGAAAATGAGGCACAGAGAGAGAGAGAGAGAGAGAGGCACTGGCCATGGCAGTGAGAACGTCACGGGACCAGCTCTGGAGGCTGGCTGCACCACCCGTTTCTCCTGGGCACATGATTGAATCTTTCTGAGTCTCCATTTCCTTTAGGGAAATGAATAGTTCCCTCAGGGAGTTTTTGTGGGAGTTTAATGAGAAAAGTGCATAAGGCACCAAACGATAAGACACCTGATGCCAAATAAGTGCTGGTATATAGTGCTTACCTTCCTCTTGGGTGAGGGAGGGGCTGGTGGTTATCTGTCTGCAGTGACTTAGGCAACAGTCTCTTCTGAAGAGGACACTCCCAAGCTTTGGAGCACATCGGAGTCACTTGGGAAGCTCATTAAACATACAGATGACGGAACTTCACCCCAGAGTTCTGCCTCAGTAGCTTTGGGGTGGGGCTCCAGCATCTGTGTTTTAACGAGCTCCCCAAAGGATTCATATGCACACTGAAGTTCAAGAACCTCTGTGCTAGATACAAGCATAGAAATCAATAAATAGCCGCAGGGACTTGTGATGAAAGAAGCACCAAAGAAAGAGTGTGCCAAAGGGTAACTTACACTGCCTGCAGCCGCTGCTGTCTGAAGAGGCTTCCCAGGGCTTCAAGAATAAGCCGGGTTTACCAGGCAGAAAAGTGGATGTGTGCAAAGACATAAAGGGACAGAGTGTGACTAGGTATGTCTGGAGCATAGGATGCCAGGGCGGGTGTAGGCAATGAAGCAGGAAGAGGTATGTATGCTTGGGCACTGGATTGTGGCGGGCCTGTATTGCTAAGAAGTTTCAGATTATGCTCAAGTCCAGGGGGGAGCTGTGAAGATTTGCAGATGGGGGTGGACAAACAGATTTTCACTGTAGAAAGCTCATTTCTGACAGTAACCAGTATGGAGAGTGGGATGGCACAGTGAATACTGGGGGCAAAGAGAACAATCAGGAAGCTGTCCTAGTAGCTCAGGAGAAAGTTGGGAAAGATGCGAATTAGAGTAATGGCAGTAGAGAGCTCAGAGATGACTTTTTAAAATTTTTTAAATATTTATATTTGAGAGAAGGAAGGAGGGAGAAAGAGAGTGCGTGCACACACATGAGCAGGTGAGGGGCAGAGAGAGGGAGAGTCAGAGGATCCAAAGCAGGCTCTGTGCTGAGAGCAGAGAGCCCGATGTGAGGCTCAAACTCACGAACCATGAGATCATGACCTGAGCTGAAGTCAGGTGCTTAGCTGACTGAGCCACCCAGGTGCCCCACTGAGGAATCTTGAACAAGACAGTGGACATAGGTGCTTGGAGATAAAGTGCTCAGCTGGCCTTACATCTTGGAATAGAGAGATACTTGGAATAGAGAATACTGATGTACCAGTTACCATAAAGTTTCTGTTAAACCTATATTTATTTGTATCCTGTCATTATAAACTTGAGTTTTTTGTTTACGAATAATATCAAATGACTTCCTTATAATAGGAGAGGTTGGTTTTAATGGTTTCAAGGATTGCTGACTAACAACCTTGAGACCATAAATATATTTATAGGAAACTACTTTTATTATGATGTTTATGTTGTGAAATGGGATTATTTACTCAAAGTTATATACTGTGTTTATCCTAAGACATTGAATTCACCCACCAACTTGTGATAATTATCTCCCTATGACTTCTCTACCTTGATTATGTAACTTTACTAATAAAGGTGACCCAACTTGTTTGTTGGCAGCACTACAGCCACTGCCTTTGGTATTTGCCCTTTTGGCGCCCGTATCAATTTGTTCTTTCATTGTTGTTGTTGTTTTAATAATATTCCATTTACGGCTCTGCTACCGTTTGTTTATCCATTCACTTAGGGAGAGATGGCTTGTTGATATTGTTACTTTTATTTATTTTTTTAACTTTTAAAAAATGTTTTATTTCTTTAAAAATTTTTTTAATGTTTTATTTATTTCTGAGAGAGAGAGAGACAGTGTGAGCAGGGGAGGGTCAGAGAGAGAGGGAGACAGAATCTGAAGCAGGCTCCAGGCTCTGAGCTGGCAGCACAGAGCCTGACACAGGGCTTGAACCCACGAACCGTGAGATCATGACCTGAGCCGAAGTCGGACACTTAACCGACTGAGCCACCCAGGTGCCCCTGTTGTTGTCATTTTTAAAGTTAATTTATTTTTGGGAGACAGAGAGTAGGAGTGGAAGAGGGTCAGAGAGAGGAGACGAACAGAGGATCTGAAACAGGGGCTCTGCACTGAGATCATGACCTTAGCCGAAGTCAGACGCTGGCTTCAGTCAGACCGACTGAGCCACCCGGGTGCCCCTGAATTTGTTCTTTCATCATACCAATTTATAATCATGAGCACAATTGGACTTGGTGATCTTCTCCCCGACTAGATTAGAAGCCCCATAAGAGATGAGACCAGGTCTGTTTCTGGCCATCGTTGTATCATCAGTGTTTAACATAAAGCCTGGCACATAGTAGGTCCTCAAACATATTTGCTGAATAAATAAATGAATGAATGTCTGACTATATATTCCATGTAGCCTGTCGGGGTCCTGTGGAGTGAGGAGAGCTAGAAATGATGAAGGTTGGGGGGAAATGATGATGAGGGAGAAGGGGAAGGACTGGATATTGTGGCCAGAAGGGAAAAGTTGACAGTTAATGAGGCAGTAAGTTGCTGACAAGAATGGAGATGATTAGGGGCGCCTGGGTGGCTCAGTTGGTTAAGCGTCCAACTTTGGCTCAGGTCATGATCTCACAGTTCCTGAGTGTGAGCTCTGAGCTTGGAGCCCGGAGCCTGCTGGGTTTGGTGTCTGCCTCTCTCTGTGCCCCTCCCCAACTCTTGCTCTGTCTCTGTCTCTCTAAAAAAGAAATAAACGTTAAAAAAAGAGAATAGAGATGATTGTACAGTAAAGCAGTGGTTCTCAACCAGTGTTCCTGCAAGACTCCAATGATTCCTTAATGCTCTGTGAGCCTGCCAGGGGTTTCGTACCAGGAAGATAAAATAATCCTAGGCTTGTTCTTAATTTTAATTTTATCAAATTAAGACTTCAAGTACTTTTCTTAAATTTTCATTCCTGCTGTCTATTATCTATACAAAGACCTAGTATATTGTGGCACATTATGTCACATAATTAAAAATGAATACGTCAACACTTCAGAAAGTCGACAAGTAATGAGCTGGCAATCTGTTTGAAAATCTCTGGGGAAGAGGTTTGCAGATGGAAGGATTTGTTTTGAGGTGATAGGGGCAGGGAGACCCCACACTACAGCTTCCTAAAACATCTTAGGACTGTGTTGTAGGAGTCCCCAGATATAATGCTGTCCCAAGAATGTCTGCATCTGACCAGGGGAGACATATCAACTCTTTTGGCGGCCGCATTATCCTACCTGCTTGGACTGAACTTGTAGTTAATTAAATCCAAAAGATTTTCCTCCATCCTTCGGCTTTGCAATTTTTTGCATCAAATTCAGGGCTTGGCCTTTTTCCTGTTATGTTTAATCTGTTAGATCCTTGCCCGTGAAAGCTTGGTGGATCTAGATTTTGGCAATAAGTTCCATAGGTCCTGTCCATACCCTCTGCCACGAGCTGGATTGTATGTGTCCCCCAAAGTTTTATATTGAAGCTCTACCCCCGCAATGTGACGATATTTGGAGATGGGGCCTTTGGGAGGTAATTAGGGTTGGGTGAGGTCATGAGGGTAAGGCTATCATGGTGGGATTAGTGCCCTCATAAGGAGATGCCAGAGAAGTTGCTCTCTCTGTCTGCCATGTTGAAGACACAGCTAGAAGACAACAGTCTGCATGCCAAGAAGGGAGGATTCACCAGAACCCAACCATGCTGGCAGCCTGATCTCAGACTTCAGCCTCCAGAAGTGTGAGGAAAGAAACATCTGTTATTTAGGTGACTCCGTCTATGGTACTGTGTTACAGCAGCTGAAGCTGATTAAGACAGCCTCTTAATCCCCTTATCTCATGACTTCATTATCCTCAACTGTCAACTTCTTTGTCATCTAGTTGCATCACCAGGTCACATTGTTCCTAGGTCCACCTGGCTTCTGTCCCCACATCTCTAACGAAATTGAATATGCCCCGTCTTCCTTAAATCAAATTATGGAAGGCAGAGAGAGCGCCTAATATTTAGCAAATCAATGAAAAACATAGGCTCTGAGGTCAGAATGTTAGGGTTCATGTTCCAATTCTACCGTCTGCTTACTACCTGATCTTAGGAAAGTAATGCAACATAACTGTGCCTCAGCTCATCCCTAAAACCAGGCAATTATGTGAGTCAGTATATCTATACTACTTGGAACAATGTCTATTACATAACAAGGACTCAGTAATTGTTACCATTATTGATACTTTGTCTCAGGCACAATGCCAAGTGCTTCATATGTTACATCTTATACCATCTTTATATCAACCCTGTGAAGTAGGAATTACCATCTCCTTTAACAGATAAATGGCACCCCTGGTCACTCTATCATGTTACCTTCTTTTATAGTCTTTATGACACCTACTCCCGTCCCCGTGTGACATAATTTATTAGTCTTCCTGTCTGTTGTCTGCCTTTTCAACAACCCTCCACATCTGCTGGAATGAAAGCTCTTGGAGATAAGGGACTTTGTTTTGTTAACTATGTAATTCTATGCCTAGTAAGTTCTCAATAAATATTTTTAAATAAATGTGTGATTGAATGAATGGATTAATTAGTTCGTGAAAATAAGGAGCTCCGGTACAGAAAGGCCAAGTTGCCGGTCTAAGATCACACAGCAAGTAACTGCCAGGGCCAGGATTTGATATCAGGTGTAGATGGTTCTAAAACTCCAGACTTGCTCTACGGCTGCCTCCCAGCACAGCAGAAAGGAGCACAGGTGGAGGAGCAAGCTGGTGGGAGGGGGTCAGATAACATTTGGCTCCTTAAGCGGGAGCTTCCCCTCTCTCCTCCCAACCAACCACTGTGAGAATACATGTAAGTCATTTAAATTCTCTTAAGCTTTCTTTTTTCTTTTTGTCGTTTGTGCTGACGACATGATTTTATTGATGCAAATAAGTAAACAGACTCACAAAGGAGGGAATCTACTTTAGTGACATTTAATTGTCACAAAGGCTGTCTTTGTGTTAATTGTGCCTAAATGTTTTTTATTTTTTTTTATTTTTTTTTAATAGTTTATTGTCAAATTAGTTTCCACATAACACTCAGTGCTCATCCCCACAAGTGTCCTCCTCCATGCCCATCCCCCCTCCCCCCACATCCATCAGTCCTCAGTTTTTGTCAGCATTCAAGAGTCTCTCATGGTTTGCCTCTCTCCCTTTCCCCCACCATTTCCGCCCTTCTTCTCCCCCTTGTTCCTCCGTCAAGTTCCTCCTAATCCTCCTATACGTGCAAACATATGATATTTGTCCTTCTCTGCCTGACTTATTTCGCTCAGCATAACACCCTCAAGGTCCATCCATGTTGCTACACATGGCCAGATTTCATTGTTTCTCATTGCCATGTAGTATTCCATGGTATAGATAAACCACATCTTCTTGATCCATTCATCCGTTGATGGACACTTAGGCTCTTTCCATGTTTTAGCTATTGTGGAGAGTGCTGCTATGAACATTGGGGTACATGTGCTCCTATGCCTCAGCATTTCTGTATCCCTTGGGTAAATTCCTAGCAGTGCTATTGCTGGGTCATAGGGGAGTTCTATTGTTAGTTTCCTGAGGAACCTCCACACTGTTTTGTTTTTTATTTTTTTAATGCTCATTTAGAGAGAGAGAGAGAGAGAGAAACCACAGGTGGGGGAGGGGTGGGAGAGGAGGGAGACATTGAATCCTAGGCAGGCTCCAGGCTGGAGCTGTCAGCACAGAGCCTGAGGTGGGGCTTGAACTCATGAACCGTGAGATCCTGATTTGAGTGGAAGTCAGAAGCTTAACCGACTGAGCCACCCAGGTGCCCCTTAGTTGTGCCTGAATTTTAAAATGCTGTATTTGGCAGGAATTCTCCAAAATTTAAATGGAAAACATTATGCCTTCTTGTCAACTAATTCAGTTCCTCTGATGACATTTGGGAGTACATTTTTTTTAGAAGAAATATAATTTTTTTCCTGATAATTATTACACCAAAGCACATTTCTGGTAATATATATATTTTATAGCGAGGGTAACTGGTTTGTAATATTTCCCCTTAACATTTTGGATGTTCTCTTTTAAGCTTTGTGTGCACAATTGTGGTATGTCAGCTCTTGCGTCGAACTTTAGTTTCTTCCCCTGTAAAATGGGTCTGAGAATTCCTACCTCACAAATATGTTGAGAAATTCATGTTGAATAAAGTTCGTTGGAAGAGAACATGATACATAGTAAACTTTCAACAAATGGTACTTGTATTAGTTATCTATTTCTGCTTAACAAGTTATCCCTAAACTCGCATCTTAAAAAGATAGACCTTTATTATGTTTCCAAGGATTGGGAATCCAGAAGTGGCTTAGCAGAGATAAAGAAATCTGGCTCAGTCTCTCATGAGGTGTTTGTCAAGATGTCAGCTGGTGGCCTGGGACAATAGTCATCTCAAGACTCATCACATACTTCCAACCTCTCACCTGGTTGCTGGCAAGTTTCGGTTCTTAGCAGGACAGAGGCTGCTGCTGCTGCTTCTTTTAAATGTACATCCAAGTTAGTTCAGCATATAGTGCAATGATTTCAGGAGTAGAGTCCAGTGACTCATCCCCTAGGTATAACACCCAGTGCTCATCCCAACAAGTGTCCTCCTTAATGGCCCTTACCCATTTAGCCCATCCCCCTCCCACAACTCCTCCAGCGCCCCCCATTTGGGCCTCTCCACAGGGCTGCTCACAACATAGAAATTGGGTTCCCCAGAGTGACAGATTCAAGAAAGAGATGGAAAGTGGACACTCCAGATGGAAGCCTAAATCATTCATCGGCTAATCTCAGAAGTGACATAGCTTCACTTCTGCCATATGCTGACCCCAGCACAATGTGGGAGGAAACTAGAGAAGGGTGTGAATATCAGGAGGCGAAAGTCATGGGAGCCACCTTGGAGACCAGTTACGATCATATTTATTCTTGCTCTTCTTTCTTCATCTGGCTAAAGCTAGAGCTTCCTACTTAGTGGCACTGATGTAGCCATCAAAAAGCCAGATAATTTTGGTACCGGTAGTCTGCAGAAAGTGAGAAGTGATCCAGTAGAGAGACTAAAGCACAAGTTCAGCAAATAAGGGAAGCAGAAGCATTAGAAAAGAATTTTATGGGTATTTAAAAGATCAGAGTCGTCACAATGGGAAAATTCAGAACTTTGCTGAACTCCCATACTTTTTTTTTTTTTAACGTTTATTCATTTTTGAGAGAGAGTACAATCAAGGGAGGGGCAGAGAGAGAGGGAGACACAGAATCTGAGCAGGCTCCAGGCTCCGAGCTATCAGCACAGAGCCCAACGCGGGGCTCAAACCCATGAACCATGAGATCATGACCTGAGCTGAAGTTGGATTCTTAACTGACTGAGCCTCCCAGGTGCCCCATATACCTTTTTATTTCTCAATTACTTAGGTGTAGGAGGTGGAGTCTGTGTTTTCCAATGTTTAGGGCCCTGTCTGGGGTAAACACTTTGAGAACCACTGTTCTCATTCTAAGTTCTATCTCCTTCTTCCTGTTTCCCACCCTTAACACGACCTCTACCTCAGGCCCTTCTACCTTTCTTTTCTTGCTACTGTTCGTCTTCTAGCCTGAGTGGCTAAGCTGACCATAAGCTCTTCGTGAGATTTAAAATGTAAGTGATGGCCAAGACTGCGTCAGTTGAAGTAAAGTCCCCAGGTGAAAAGACAGGGGCCCTGCCCTGTGCTGGCTTCACTCACCTACAGTTTTTATGAATCTCGCCTTATCCTCGAGCTGCCCAAGAAGGGGTCAGTGGGCAGGGGCCACCCACAGCAGCTTCCTGAGACTGTGATCACTTCCCCAGCTTATGCCAAGGGTGGCCAAGCCAGGCATCCTGAAAACTAAAGGTCTTTTCCTAGGTGTTCTGGACAGAACTGCCCAGCTTGCCTGATAACTCCAACCCCAGAGGCTGAATCCACTTTTTTTCCCATCTTGGGTTTTTTTTTTTTTTTTTTTGGATACATGTCCTTTTACCTGTTAGTCTAACTTTGACATTCTCTGTTTTTTTCATACTTCTTTATTTTAAATTTCTAAGGTAATACTTTTGTGTGGTTAAAATTAATAATAATAATAATAATAATAATAGAAACATTTACAGAGCACAGTAAGTTTCCTTCCCATCCTGCACCCCCTGCCTCCCTGTTCTCTCCCCACAGGAGAACCACTGTGGATGGTTTCTTGGATAGCCTTTCAAAATGCTCAATGAATTTATAAATAAGTCTCATCCCTCCCCTTTCTGTTGTACACACAAATTGGAAAAAAACTGCGTAGATGATCTTCACCTCGCTTTATTCACTTGGCAAAATATCCTGGAATTCTTTCCTCATCAATGTATATATACTGTTCACCAACAGATATATTCGCCAGCAGATCTACGCCATTCATTAAATGGCGGCATGGTTTCCCATTACCTGGATATGTTACCACTTGGTAATCAGTTCCCATTGGGTACATATTTAGGCTGTTTGTTTGCTTGGGCTTTAGCTAGTACAACAATGGACATCTTCATATGAGCAAATCTGTTTGATAAATCCCTAAGAGTTAAATCACTGGTTAAAGGCAGCATGGACTTTTAATTTTGATATTAATCCAAAGATGATGCACCAGTCTCCACTCACATAGTATTTCCTCACACTTTCACAACACTGAGTGTTGCTAACCCTTTTGATATTTTTATTTTGCCAGTTTGAGACATGGAAAATGCCTCATTTATCTCATTTTATTTTAGGTGTATTCATTTAATTATGAATGGGACTCAGCCTCTTTTCATGTTTATTAGTCATGCCTAAGCTGTTCCTTCTGTGACCTGGCTGTTTCTTCTTTTGTGGTTTGATTTGAGATCCGTGGCAGTCACCAGGCCCTTCCCCAGGCCTGCTCTGCACACACAAGTATTTCCTCCTTGTCCCGCTCAGTTCTCTACTGCCGCCTAGGGACAGGGGCTGGATTTACCACAGTCCCTTGCAGAAGCTCTAGTTGCAAGCTCCTCATTGGGGGCTTAACTCCCCGTTGGAATCATGCCCTTGGCTCCCAGTTTTCTGGTTTAGCAAATAAAAAATGCAGGGCCTCTAGTTAAATAGGAATTTCATATAAATGACAAATAACTTTTTGGCTGGTACATACTTATTACTAAAAACTATGCCTGGTTTATCTGAAATCCAAATTTAACCAAATGTTAAGTAGTTTATCAGGCAACCCTATTCTAAGGCCTCCTGCTAAATCTGGGTCCCCATCATCACCATAACTTACCTCCTTTATTCTCAGCAAGTTCTACTATGCCACGTTCCAACCCGGCAGTTTTCAAAATTATGGTTGTAGGTGATACATAAATCACCTTGGCTCTGGATTTGAATCCTGGCTCCAGCCACTTACAAGGTGTGAAATCTCATGAAAGTAACATCTTCTCTGGAGCTCCGGTTTCCTCATCAAGAAAATAATAATAGAGTATTTTCCTCATTGGTTTGCTTGGATGATATCTGACATTAAAGCTACCATTTATTAAGCACTTTACATGTGTCAGTTCCTGTTATTATAATCAGAGTTAAAAACACACACACAGCAATTATAAAGACACATGAATACTGCGGAGGCATCCAGAAGAGATGAGGGAGGTTGCCACGGGGAGGGTGAAGAGGGAGGGATATGGAAAAGGGTGGGATAAAAGACTACTTTTTTTTAAAGATTATGTATTTATTTATTTTTGAGAGAGAGAGAGAGGGAGGGGGCATGAGCAGAGGAGGGTCAGAAAGAGAGAGAGAGGAAGAGAGAGTCCCAAGCAGGCTCCACTGCTCATCACAGAGCCCCACATGGGGCTCAATCTCAAGACCGTGAGATCTTGACCTGAGCTGAAACAAGAGTCAGGTGTTTAACTGACTGAGCCACCGGGTGCCTCATGGACTCGTTTTATTAAAGATAAATTTTCTACTTAACTTTTAAGATGGAATGCGTGTTTGCATTACTTGGTTAAAAAATTTTTTTAAGTTTTTCAGATATGAAGTCTTAGAGCTCTGCCTGCACTTTCTGTGACCTTTATTCCGTTCTCTTCAGAGTGTCAGCTTCCCTTGTAATAGCAAAGTGGCTGCAGCCAGGCCAAACCTCACATTAACGCACTTCACAACCCAGAGCAGACTTCTTTCCCTGCCATTACTTTAAAGGCCGTTCCAAGAGAATGCCAAGGCCTGACTGCAGAGCCAGTTATGATTTTCATGGACCCTAGGTCCATGAAACCTATTTTCTAGGTTCTTGAGGCTAGAAGTCGAAGATGAAGGTGCTGTCAAGGTTAGGGTCTATAAGACCTCTCTTCCTGGCTTTCAGATGGCCACCTTCTTGCTATGTGCTCACATGGCCTTTCTTCCATGTGGACGTGAAGAGAGAGAACTTTTTAGAAGTTTTTAGAAGGACGCCAGTCCTATGGGATTAGGGTCTCATTTTTATGACCTCATTTACCCTTAACTACCTCCTTAAAGGCCCTATTCCAAATACATATTTGGAATATGTATTAGACATTACACTAGGAATTAGGATTTCAACATATGAATTTGGGGGAAACACAATTCAGTCCATAACCAATACTAAAGCTTCTTCTTTAACCTAAAAGTTCATTTTTTTCCTTTTGATTCTAGAAAAAAATGAAGACATTTTCATGTCTTTTTTTTTTTTAATGTTTATTTTTGAGAGAGAGAAAGAGCATAAGCAGGGGAGGGGCAGAGAGAGAGGGAGGGAAACATAGAATCTGAAGCAGGCTTCAGGCTCTAAGCTGTCAGCGCAGAGCCCAACTCGGGCCGAATCCATGAACTGTGACATCATGACCTGAGCCTAAGTAGGACGCTTAACTGACTGAACCACGCCGGCACCCCAGATATTTTCTTAAGTCTTAAAAAGAATGTGGGCCGTAGGCACTGTGCCTACTATACTTGGCGACTACATGTTCCTGCTTGATTGATTTAAGCCTGGATCCACAGGTCTTTTAATTCAATAACATGGGAAATGAAGGCAAGATTATGCTGATTAGATTATGGCGCTCGCTAGAGCTGGGAATAGGGTCTGTCCCACCCAGATGGAATTTCTGTTATACAATGGTAGAGGGAAAGGGACAGATGCCAGTGAAATAATGGAAATGTCCATTGCAGATGTGAACAATTTACAGAAGAAGAAAAAGAACAACAAATTGTCAATTAGCATATGAAAAGATGCTGGCCAGTGATTGAGGACAGGAAAAATAAAAAACAACAATGAGGTATTTTTCACTCATCAAATTGGCAAAAATTTAAGTTATCTTGATAATGTCCAGAGCTGATATATAGAGAAAAGAATGCTCCAATATATTGCTGGTGGAAATCTAAATTAGTATGCACATTTTGGAGGACAATTGGGTAGTAGCCATCAGAATTTTAATTGTGCATACCCTTCGTCTCAGCAATCCAGTTTCTAGGTATCTAAATATCTAACAGAGAAAAATATGAGGAATGTTTGCACATAAAAGCACGTACAAGGATGTTGACTGCTGCATCGTTCATGTTGGTGAAATTTGCAAGAAGCCTTATAATTCATTAACAGTAGGGTGGTTAAATAAGCTATGCTAAGGGTGTCTGGGTGGCTCAGTCGGTTAAGCGTCTGACTTAGGCTCAGGTCAAGATCTTGCAGTCCGTGGGTTCAAGCTCTGCAAAGGGCTCTGTGCTGACAGCTCAGAGCCTGGAGCCTGTTTCAGATTCTATGTCTCCCACTCTCTCTGCCCCTCCTCAGCTTGTGCTCTCTCTCTGTCTCAAAAATAAATAAACATTAAAAAGTGTTTTTTTAAAAAGAGCTATGCTAAATATACCCTATGGAATATGATGCAGCAGCTATAAAAAATAAAGTACACCAATATGTACTGACATGAAAATAATTCCAAGACATATTTTAAACCAAAAAAAAAAAATTGCATGTACATATGTACACATACAAGCACACACGTAGAATGATCTCATTTCTGTAAACCAAACTGTGTTTCTAAATACACATACTGGAGCTGTATATTGATATGTAGATATTATTTATATTGTACCCTATATACATATTATATATATTGTACCTTAGGCATAATTGTGCATATAAAAACATCTCTGAAGAACCCACAGCAATCTGATATGGTAGGTTCCTATGGTAAGAGACATGAAACTGAGTGGGGTTGGTGGGGCTTTTATGTTATTCATATTGCATGAAATTCTTTTACATCAAGACTTGTATTCAAATACTGTGCAATACATTTTTTAAAAATAACAAAAAAGTAACTTGGCTAAGGACAAATGGTTTCCCCCCCAGCAAAGCTAAGATAAAAGCCTAGACCTGTGACTGGCAACGACCCAGCTCATTCCATTACTGACTGGTCACACAATCTCTCTGAGTTTGCCTTTCTCTACCCTCCTGTCTCTCTCCTTTTCTTTACCAAATGTCTGCAAAGACTAGAGTCACCAGTACATCTTCCCCACCCCCCTCCATTAACCCCTAGTTACTCTGTTCTCCCCAAACCACATTGCAGAAACTGCTTATAAAAAGCCTTGCAGTCAGGTTTGAGGTTGCTTAATGGGGGGGGAGGGGAGGGGAGGGGAGAGCTCTGCCTGCTGAGGCAGCTAACCCGCAGGCCCACTCTGCCCAGGCCTCTGCCTCTCACTAAGGATAACAAAAGCACCACTGCAGCAGCTCTGCTGTTCCGGAGAGACCATTCCAGAAGGATGTCTCTTATTGGAGTATTTCATGTCTGGAAAACGACTCCCCAGAAAGGAGTATATAAAGCTTTTCTCAAAGACTGGGGATGCAAAAAAAATCATGCATGTGAGTGCACATTATACAGTGGGGAATGCTATAAAACCACTGACTACCATGATCCCTGTTTTAAAACCTAAAAAACGTGGTTTGCTTTGGAAAGGCAGTGCATGCACAAGGAAAAACATTCAAACAGCCCCAAAGGGAATGAGGTGAAAGTAAGCCCCCCTCCCTCCCACTTGTCCCTGACTACTCCCTTCCACGGAAACCACTGTTTTCTGGATCGCCTTGACACCCATCTGTTCAAAGATAATCTTTACATGTACAAGCATAGATGTGTGTGCATGTGCATCTATATTCATTTTTAACTGCCTTAGTAGCACATGTTGCTCAACATCTTGCGTTTTTCTCCTAACTGCATATCTCAGAGATTGATAGTGATTAGTTAACTGTATATCTCAGAAATATGCATATATACAGATCTACCTCGTTCTTTGTTAAAGTTGCATAGTTCTCCACTCTGTTTGTACCAATACATATTTTTTTTTTTTAGCTTTTATTTGAGAGAGAGAGAGAGAGCAGGGGAGAGGGGCAGAAGAAAAGGGAGAGAATGTTAAGCAGGTTCCGTGCTCAGTGCAGTGCCCGACACAGGGCTCAATCCCACTACCCTGGGATCATGAGTTGGACGCTCAACTGACTGAGCCACCTAGGTGCTCTGAGTATGTATTTAGTCTCTTACTAATGGACATTCAGACTGTTTTTCAAACCATGCTGCAATTAATAACTTTGTTCAATTGCCTTTACACACATGTAAGAACATATTCTTAGAAAGGCAATTTCTGTGTTAGAGTAGTCATATTTTAGACTTTCGATGGAGAAGGCCGGTATAGTATAGAGCACTGCCTGGAGCCAAGTGCTGGCTCTGCCACTACCAGTTGGGTGAATGTGGGCAGGTCCCTTAGCCACTCTGGGCCACGGTTTCCCCATCTGTCATACTATCTCCCTCATAGGGTTGCTGTGAAATTTGAATGAGTTAATACACAAAAAATGCTTAGAAGAGCACCTGGTGTGCAATAAACACATAGCACTGGACTTCAGTATATTGTATTAATTATTTAGTTTGTCAAACTGCCTTCCAAGAGGCTAAGAATTTTTATTCCCACCATAGTGTCTTATTTCCCTCACCCTCACTCCCCAACATTGCTTATTTTCAAACTTTTCAGGTTTGCTAATTTGATGGGTAAAAAAGGTACCTTCTTGTGATTTTAATTTTTATAAACTCAGTTGCTGAATTCAGTGACCTTCATGGTTCCTATTCCTACTGAACCTCCTTGGAGCATGTGACATTTGCATTTGAAGACTAGACTGTCGGTTGTCCCCTTCTCCTTGGCAAGTCTTCTCTACTGCTTCCCAGAACACTGCACTCTACTCCTCTGGTTCTCCACCCTCCTTTCTCACTAGTCTTTTACTGGTTCCTCTTCCTCCTTCTCTCCTGCCATGTCTCTCAAGATCTTCTCAACATGGCTTCACCTACTTTTCTGACCTGATTTCCTATCCTATTTTCTGACTTCTTCTAAACACATCACCTACTTATTCTCTGAACCCTTTATGCTCTCCTGCCTCTGTCTTTGCTCATGTTCAGACTGGAATTCCATCACCTCTAGGCTTGCCACATAAAATACAGGACACCCTGTTAAATTTGAATTTCAGATAAACAATGACTGTTTCTGGTGTTTTTATTGTTTACCTGAAGTTCAAATTCAGCTGGGTATCTTATTTTATTGCTAAATCTGGCAAGCCTTTCCCCAGTATTTTGTACCCTAATGCGGTTTATACATCATTGCTACTTGTGTTCATACAGGAATGAAAGCCCCGATCAGGCAAGGGCTGGGTTTGTATTTGTATTTTGTATTGTGTGTAGGGCTGAGCACACAGTAGTTCCGCAGGAAATATTTGCTGAATTCAGTGATAATACATTTTCTTTTATTAGGGTATGGGAAACCTGCTCCTTCCTCTCATTCTCTCCCACCTCCAGCTGATGTTCTTAAAGATTCTGAGTAGCTATATATTAGTTACCTACTCCAGGCCCTCTTAGATTATCTATAATTTTATCTGTATGTATTTACTCCAGTTCAAGTGGATTAATTGAAATATGAAAAGGTGGTCTAGCATGGTAGCTAATGTCTCCACAGATTTAAGCCTTGGCTTCACCACTGACTAGCTGTACAATATTAGTCTTTTTTTTTTTTCCATCAATAAAATAGTAACAAGAAGTGCCTTACTACAGGCATGTGTGATTTAATCAGATCATATCCAGGCCAGGCACTCAGTATATAGTTAGGGTTCAATATATGTTAGCTATTATGACATTGAATATTGAAGGCTTTTCATTTAAAGATTCATTCACTTGGTCCCAAAATGTGGACATTCTTTGATGGTAGGTCTTTTTGCTTTATTTATTGAGGTATAATTGACATATAACATTAGTTTCAGGTGTACAACATAATGATACAATATTTATAGATAGATATTGTGTAATGATCACAATAAGTCTAGTTAACTTCTGCCACCATAGTTACAAAGTTTTTTTTCTGGTGATAAGAACTTTTAAGATCTACTCTTTTAACAACTTTCAAATGTGCATCATGTTTTTATGTGCATGAGCAGAGGACTGTGCCAATGATGGAAATAGTAAGGGGTAAAATGGGCGTGGTCCCTGTTCTCACAGATTTTACAATCCAGCATGAGCAATAACCATGGAGTTAGGAAAAAAAAAAACAAAACAAAACGAAAACTATGTAATTACAATCCATGAAAGAGTCCACAAAGGAAAACACTGGGGGCTATGAGAATTTACAAAAGGGGTCCTGAGAGAAAGCTTCCTTGAGAAATAATACCGGATGTTTATCTAATACTCAGCATATACCAGCCTATTTGATTGCTGGGGCTACCATAACAAAGTACCACAAACTGAATGGCTTAAACAACAGAAATCTATGTTCTCACCATTTCTGAGGCTGGAAGTCTGAGATCAAGTGTAGGCAGGATTGGTTTCTTCTGAGACCTTTCTCATTGAGTTATAGATAGCCATCTTCTCTCTATGTCTTCACAAAGTCTTCCTCTGTACCTGTCTACATCGATATTTCCTCTTCTTATGAGGACACCCATCAAGTTGGAATAGGGCCCACTCTAATAACCTCATTTTCACTTAATTACCTTTTAAAAGACCGTATCTCCAAATATGATCACATTCTGACATCCTGGGGATTTGGACTTCAACATATGAATTCTGGGGGCACAAAATTGAGCCCATAACAGCTACATACTAATCTATAGTCCTTACTTCAGTTATTTTACAGCAATCCTATCCTTGTTATTTTATACATTAAACTGATGTACAGAGAGGTTAAACCTTGCCTAAGGACATACTGTAAGGACACAAGTCTAAATGTCTAAACCAAACTGACTCCATGACAGGCTTTAAGTTTCCCCTCTAAACTAGAAGGCCTAAGTTTCAGCTTCCCCAAAACTGTCGGGCAGTTACACATTGCCCAAGGCAGGAGAAACCACCCTTGCAACACCCAATCAGGAAAGGCCGGCGACCACCCTCCACAATACTAAGGGAGAGGCCTAGAGATAGAAACTATAGATAGAACCCTGTTACCTAATGTTAAAGTTAACCCGTTAGTCGCCGAACAAGACCCTAGGCTCGCTCTGTGATTGGTTGAATTTAAAGGTACTCTAAATGTTGTAATTGGATCCCGCCAAAAGTAACGAATACTCTAGACAATGTGTATGGTTAAACCCGCTGTCAATGATGTTGAATAATTATGATTGGATCACTGTTCCCATGCCACAGCTTCTGTAACTCCCCCGTCACAAACCCCATAAAAACCCTACTCCTCCATTGTTCGGGGCTCTCAGCACGGATCCACTGCGTTGGTGAGGTCTGAGAGCCCGAGCTCGAGCCGGTAATAAAGCCCTTTGCTTTTGCATACGTGATTTGGACTCCTTGGTGGTCTTGGGATTTTGGGGAGATCGCGATCTGGGCATAACATTTGGGGGCTCGTCCGGGATTCCCCCCAGACCCCCCAAGGACCCCCGACACGTGGGGCCTACCGCCAGCTGGTAAGTGTACTTGTCTCTTAGTCTAACTCTTCCTGTCTTATGTTCTGGTCCCAGAGCATATTGGTATTGGGAAGTGGTCAATTATGGTCAGGCGGACGCGCCACGGGACCGTGACCACGGGGGATCCTGTGAAGACATTCCAGGCTCCCATCAGTAATGGGGTTCGAGGCCCCATCGGTAACAGGGTTCGAGGCCCCACCGGTAACAGAACTTGGTAACAGACGGAGCAGGTTGCTATCGCGAACCAGCGTGAGGCCGGCGTCTTATTTTTCTGTTGGCTAGCCTTCTGTGTCTGTGTCTCTCTATGGTTGTCAATTTTCTCTGTTGGTGTCTATTACCTTGTGACTGAGACTGACACTATGGGACAGACTTCATCCAAACCCTTAGACTTAATGTTAGCCCATTTTGGAGAGGTTAAAAAATGAGCTCATAACCTCTCAGTGATTGTCAGGAAAGGTCCATTTCAAACTTACTGCAGCTCAGAATGGTCCACTTTCAATGTGAGATGGCCACCGGACATTGTGGTTTGGGCCGATCTGATTGATAACCCACCCCCATAGATTAAAAGTTTCTTGCCTCCACAGAAACCTGACGTCCTGGCGGTGGCTGAAAAGCACCCGCCCACCTGGGCTTTGGAGCTACCGAAAAAGGAAACTAAACCCTCTGCACCTCTCTACCCTTTCTTACAGAGCGGAACGGAGGAAAAATTAACTTCTCCCCCTCCTTACCAACCCCTTCCACAGGACCCAGCAGGAATGGCAAAGGGCGCCACCCGAACCACCGTTGCCCTCTGTCCCGGTGCCCTCTGTCCCGGTGCCCTCTGTCCCAGAGGCCGTGGGGTCGGTGGAAATGGGCCCCGCCCTAGGGACCTGGAGCTGCCTCAAAGCAATGCCTGAGGGGCCGGACTCTACTGTCCTGCTCCTGAGGGCCACAGGCTGCCCCCCTGATGATAGGGGCAACCAGCCCCACCATTACTGGCCCTTCACCAAGAGTGATCTGTACAATTGGAGGTCTCAAAACACTCCGTTCTCGGAGAATCCCCGCGTCCTTATTAACCTTTTAGAAGCTGTTCTGTTCACTACTGAGGAGTGGGAAAGAATCCGTCGGAAGCCAGGAAATTGGTTCCTGGTCCCACTAGAGGTCCCACTGAGATTGATCAGGATCAAATTGATGCTGGGTTTCCCCTGGCACAGCTGGATTGGGACTATAACTCGGCTGAAGGTAAGGAGAGTCTCTTAGTCTACTGCCAGACTCCATTGGCAGGTCTCAAGGCTGCAGCTCACAAGCCTACTAATAAGGCCAAGGTCTAGGGGAAAAGAGCCTCCAAGATCTAGTGGTCGGGGCAGAAAGGGTATACAGCAACAGGGAAAGGGCAGAGGACAAACAAACAGATAAGAGCTGAGAAGAGACAAAACCAGGGTTTAGCCAAGATCCTACTTGCAGCAACTGCAGAACCGGAGGAACGGAAAAGACGCCTCAGGCAGTTGGCTTCAGGAAAAGAAGGTAAGGAGAACTCCAATCCCAGCCGCTCAAAGGCACCCTCGCTTAGGCAAAAATCAATGCACCTACTGCAAAGAAGGACATTGGGCCAAAGATTGCCCCAAGAAAAAGTCTAAAGCTCCCATTCTAGTAATGGGAGATGACAGTGACTAGGGGAGACGGGGTTTGGCACCCCTCCCCAAACCCAGGGTAACTTTAAAAATGGAGGTGAAGTCCACCGAGTTCCTAGTGGACACTGGGGGCTCACCATTCTGTGCTCCTACAACCTGCTGGCCCCCTGGCAAGCAAAACATCCTGGGTCCAGGAAGCCACAGGGATGAAACAGTATCCATGGACTACCCGAAGAACAGTGGACCTTGGTGTGGGCCGGGTACCCCACTCCTTTATGGTCATCCCAGACTGCCCCTACCCCTTGCTAGGCCGCAATCTGCTGACCAAGCTGGGAGCTCAGATTCATTTTTCGGCCAAAGGGACTAGGGTATTAGACCAGGCTGGGCAACCAATACATGTGCTCACTTTGGGGCTGGCGGACAAATATCACCTGCATGAGACTCCACTGACACCAGATGCGGGGATTCAACCTTGGCTCCAGCAGTTCCCGTCAGCGAGGGCTAAGACTGGGTGGCATGTAGGGCCGGCTTTGGTGTGGGCGCCCCTCATTACTCCTGGGAGGCCTAGGTGGCCTTCTTGCTGTCCAAGGGTGCCTTCGGCCCCACGGCGGTGCTGGTCTTCTTGGGTGGCAGCACTGCCTGGATGTTGGGTAGGACACCTCCCTGGGCGATCATCACGCTGCCCGGAAGCTTGTTGAGCTCCTCATCGTTGCGGATGGCCAACTCTGGAATCTCCATGGTGAGGTGCTCGAGCACGGCTGCCAGGTGCACCAGCGCGCAGGCACCGACCTGCGTAGTGGCCCTTGATGAAGAGGGACGCCTACCAAGGGGCTGAGGAACCACCGCCCGCCGAACGTTCCAAACCAAACATGAGACTGCCCAGATTGTGGCCAAGAAACTCCTAGAAGACATCTTCACAAGGTATGGCTTTCCTCAGATGATAGGGTCAGACAACGGACCTGCATTTGTGTCCAAGGTCAGCCAGAATTTAGCCACAGCCCTGGGGATTAATTGGAAATTACATTGTGCATACAGATCCCAGAGTTCAGGGCAGATAGAAAAAAAATGAATAGAACCCTAAAAGAGACCTTAACTAAATTGACCTTGGAGACTGGCAGAGACTGGGTGGCTCTCCTCCCCTTTGTACTCTATAGGGTGTGCAACTCCCCCTACCAGATGGGATTAACTCCTTTTGAAATCATG
This sequence comes from Crocuta crocuta, assembly GCF_008692635.1. NCBI lineage: Eukaryota > Metazoa > Chordata > Mammalia > Carnivora > Hyaenidae > Crocuta > Crocuta crocuta. The sequence continues at coordinate 1,934,044 of NW_027529526.1, forward strand.
TTTGAGATGACCCCTCCCATCATTCCCAACCTCCAAGCACAGGTGATTAACGAGTTTGAAGATCAGCACCTACGGGATGCCTTAAGAAAAGTCCGGTGGGCCCATATATATGTCTGGCCTAAATTGTATAGAATGCATGATTACTAAACATAGGTTTGAGTTTTCATCTTCTATTACAGAAAAAGTAAGACTATTTGGACCTTTTGAAAAAGATGGTTTATGCTTAATTGGTTTCTGGGCCCACTGGAGGTTGGTTCAAAAATTCTAGTGTAAACTCCTCTCAATTAGTTACTAAGTCCTCAATTGGAGACTAAGGTTTCCTAAGTTAAAATTCTGCTAAGTGTATTTAAGATTGATGGAAAATAAGGAAAGCAATCCTGTATATAGGAAACTGAGAGATACATAAAAAAAGATGTAAGAAATGAAAATACATTTTTGTTGAGGGTAAAAGAAAGTAATTGTCCTAAATAAGACTGGTTGCTTAGAAAGAAATGGTTTTGGGACAAAGTTTAAAGGTAAAGAAAAGGTGTAGAAGGTCTGTGAAGGGAAATCTTTGAAAAGGAATTCTATGTGTGCTCAGGAAGGTTGAGATGAATGGAATTCAAAAAGTACACTGGTATAAGGTTAAAAATCTGCTTTTCTCTCTGGTCAAAAGACAAAGTTTTCTTGAATTATAAATCTGCTCTTGATAAGACAATGTAAACAAAGGTTTTCTCCTTTTGCTGCCAAGAAAACTAAAGCTTTAGGTTTCATCTTTATCAGGTCTTTGATTGTATAGTTAAAACTTCTCAATGTTGAAGGAGCTACTCCAACCAATGTTGGTTTCTAACTACTATATTATGTTATACATTGGCCTTTAAGATCTTTTATTGCCACTTTGGTTGAATAGAAAAAGTTTTAAGATTTGTATTGATCTGTAATTCTATTTAGGATACGCTTTATAACTTCCTAAGGTTTTAACAAACTTCCCAGGATTTGAATAGTTAAAAAGGTCTTTTGACCAATTAGGCCCATTTACTTAAGATGTTAAGTTACTTGGAAAAGCACTGTGTACAACAGTAAACCTTAGGTTGTATTGCATGAGTAAATTCTATAACTGCCCAAATATATATGCAAATCTAAAGTTTTAATGTTTTGGTATCGGGTTATCATGTAATATTCTGATTACTTAAAATATTATATGTCACAAAAATAACTGAATTGCTTTGTCAATTGCATCATACTGAACTCTCATCAAATCTTTAACAATGTCCATCTGAGATTTTTGTCATTGTTATCTTTAACAATGTCCATCTGAGATTTTGTCATTTGAATAGATTGCTTGAAAACTCCATTGCCCATTTACAAGAGTCCCTAACTTCACTGGCAGAAGTAGTACTTCAAAACAGAAGGGGGCTAGACTTGTTATTCCTCCAACAAGGAGGACTCTGTGCAGCATTAAAAGAAGAATGCTGTTTCTACGCAGACCATTCGGGTGCAATAAAAAATCTTTAAAGTTCGAGAGGGACTAGCCAAACAAAAGCGGGAACGAGAGCAAAACCAAGGATGGTTTGAATCATGGCTTAACAACTCACCCTGGCTAACTACCCTAATTTCTACCGTAATAGGCCCCCTACTGATCTTATCACTAATCCTAACGATTGGCCCCTGCATTCTTAATAAATTAATCCAATATATAAAACAAAGATTAGGTACCCTTCAGCTAATGGTCTTACGAGCCCAATATCAACCATTAGACCAAAGTGATGGAGATATGACTGACCCAGTATTGGGTCAGTTACAAGACAGAGGGGGAAGTGTAAGGACACAAGTCTAAACGTCTAAACCAAACTGACTCCATGACAGGCTTTAAGTTTCCCCTCTAAACTAGAAGGCCTAAGTTTCAGCTTCCCCAAAACTATCGGGCAGTTACACATTGCCCAAGGCAGGAGAAACCACCCTTGCAACACCCAATCAGGAAAGGCCGGCGACCACCCTTCACAATACTAAGGGAGAGGCCTAGAGATAGAAACTATAGATAGAACCCTGTTACCTAATGTTAAAGTTAACCCGTTAGTCGCCGAACAAGACCCTAGGCTCGCTCTGTGATTGGTTGAATTTAAAGGTACTCTAAATGTTGTAATTGGATCCCGCCAAAAGTAACGAATACTCTAGACAATGTGTATGGTTAAACCCGCTGTCAATGATGTTGAATAATTATGATTGGATCACTGTTCCCATGCCACAGCTTCTGTAACTCCCCCGTCACAAACCCCATAAAAACCCTACTCCTCCATTGTTCGGGGCTCTCAGCACGGATCCACTGCTTTGGTGAGGTCTGAGAGCCCTTTGCTTTTGCATACGTGACTCGGACTCCTTGGTGGTCTTGGGATTTTGGGGAGATCGCAATCTGGGCATAACAATACAATACCTAGAAATCAATGGAACTGGGGCTTAAACCCAGGTAACCGCTCACTAAAGGCTTATTATGGTGCTGAAGGATGAGTTAGAGCTGGCCCAGCAAAGTTTAGAGGGAACACACCAGGCAGAGGGAGAAAGGGGTTAAGGACTTGGAGTGGAAGAGAGGCTGGCACATATAAAGAAATGAAAAAGTAGAGCTGATGATGTTACAGAAGTGGGGCAGGGCACAACATGGCATTCCTTACAAGCCATGGTTAGGATTAAACTTTTGTTCTTTATCCTAAGATCAATCAGAAAACATTGAAAGAGGATTCTACCTGCTGAATAGAGAATCACTTGAAGGAACTGAAAAATCTTAGTTTTAGTTTTTTACACTTGAGGGCCCCGAAGTCTGCTAGTTTTTCCAATACGTTACACTCAAGCTTCTACCTGATCTATGAAATACATGACACTCAAGCCTCTACCTAATCTCTAAGAGTGAAATATTTGTAGAGTTAGCCTCCTGCAAGTGTGAACTACTTAAAGTAGGTGGGCATGTATTTGAAAGGAATGCATAGCATAGGTGAGCTGTGTGCTATGTTGGGCTCCTCAGAGGGGATAGGAAAGTTGAAAATTCCAGGTCTGCCATCAGACTGACTTCCTCTTGGTCTGTTGTTTGGGCAGCTTTAAACGCAGAAACGTACTCAGGGCCCCCAACTCAGCATTACAGCCTCAGTTGTAAAGAGTAAGACCAAGCAGCTTTGCCTAATATTTTAAAACAGCTGTATTGATATATAATTTACATGCTGTAAAATTCACCTGTTCTAAGTGTACTATGACTTTCAGTAAATTTACAATACAATCATCACCACAATCCAGTTTTGGAACGGGATTTCCATCACACTGAAAATATCTGCCCTGTTAGTTGGCAGCTAGTTGTGGCCTATTCCCACCCCAGGTCTAACTAGTGTACTGTACTGTATGAGACGACTTTACAGGCCCCACATACTCTTGCAAGGAACCCAAGACTGGACTCCCAATTAATATGAATACGGGCCATTATATGTGTTTTGTTAGTGGGCCAAGTATATCCAAACTGGGTCTGTGTAAAGTGTTCCTTCATTCATCCACTACGTGGAGCTTATCGTCTAGATAGGGCAAAAGCGCTAAGCCTGTGCCTCTACACACGACATGCATGTATCTGGAGATGAGCACACACCATGTGCCAGGATGTGATGAGTAATGTGAATCCAAGACAGAGGACTAGTCGGTGCCGTGTGCGCCTGCGCAATTTCGCGAGCGCCTAGATACCGGTAACCGAAACCCCCTGCTCGAGATCTGTCGGTTCAGCTGCTGGGGTCCCGCCGTTTCGGACCTGAGAGCCCATCCGTGACACCTAGCGAACCCAGGCCTGGTAGGTAACTCCCTAACCCCTCGCCTTCCCTACTCAGCTCACAAGCAACACCAGGATTATCAAGTCGCGAGCCCCGGTCTCCAGGGAAGTGGATCTCTCCCCTGGCCACACCCCTCATTTTACTAGCCCTCGTTTCATTGGACCGTGAAGGGGATAGTCCCGCCCCTTCGTGCTGACGCCAGCAGCCACGTACCACGTTTCTACGTGTCTGGAGCCTAAAGGCGGAAGTTACGCCAGCGACTCGAGAGCTGAGCGGCGGACCTGAAAGAATATAGGCCACAAGAGGCAAGGGGGCGGGCAGACGGCATTGGAAAGCGCCGGAAGTGGTCTTGCTGAGGAGGGGTGGGAGAGCGGTGGGCCAGGCAGCTCACTTGGTTGTAGCTGGGCGCCTCGGTAAGCCGTACTTTCACTTCTTTCCGAGAGCCTGGCCCAGTGTCTCCGCCTCTGTCAACATGGATTTCAGGGAAATTCTCCTGATAGCTTCCAAAGGACAGGGTGTCAACAACGTGCCGGTAAGTACCAGACGGGTGCCAGTGTAGGAGACCCTAATCTTCAAGTTTGGAATTTGTGGCCCGTGGAACTTCCAGGCATCCGCCTATAGACTCCGGGAGAGGAAAGACCTGGACGCCTTATTTGCTTTTCTTGGGCGTGCATTCTTGGGGAGTGGGTGAAAAGGGGCTTGAGGTACGAAGTGGAAGCCTTCCGGCGAGTAGGTTTCGCCGGCTTAGTCACCCCTGCAACGTGGACTTTGCAGTGCGGGCGTTTTAGAGTTGTGTGAAGGCTGGTGAGTGAAACCGTGCCTGGTACATGGTGGAATCCAGCGCTAGTAGTTTCTGGCTTTGGCATAAACTTCAGCCCAAAGGTTGGAAAGAAAGCGTGTATGTTGGGGAGTTTGAGGGCTTTTAGGGACGTAGTCTGATAGCCTTTTGGGTGATTTCCTGCCTAAGATGAGGTCACACATTGTGTGATTTCTCTAACTAGTTGTCTGATGAGAGGATTAACACCTCCCAAAGGTTTAATAATACCTTTTGTATCGGGAAGAGAAATTGAGCGGATTCCACGAAATCCTTGGCCAACAGAATGGGCGAGCTAGTTTCAACTTCCGTTACTTGTGGCCTTCCAGAATTGTCTTTGTTTGAAATCTATGCCCCATTTGCTCAGTACTTTTGCAAACTCGCTAATATTCGCAGAGCGATGTAACACTTTTAAAGTCTACATGCCGAAGTGGTGGAGAGAACCTGGTCTGCGGGGTGTAGCTGTTTTGCATAAACTAATCATTTCTGGATCCTCAGATGGTACCCACAGCACAGCTGTAAACCGACAAATTGCATTGTGATACCTGCGGTTTGAGCAGTGAGGTGTAGAGCTCGAACAGCTCTCTGTTAAAGTCAGTTCAACTGGAATTTATTGAGCTCTCTCTCTGTGTTCTGCATTTCTTAGATTTTTGTGTATTTGCAGTGTTTTGTTTTTCCCACTACTGCACTTTTCTTGTCTTCTGAGGCTGGACCATTCTTTTACGCCTTTGAAAATATTGATCTGAATATAGTAAAGTAATTGGTAAATAAAACTGGTTTCTGTCAGTTTAATATTTTATTACATTCCCATAAATTCATCTCCCATCCTGAGTACTCTGGATAATCATTCCCCTAAGCCATGAGTCATAAGGTCTGCAGGTTGAACTTTTGGGCTTAAACCACTGAAACTTTGAACAACAGAATTTACTTTGTACAGAGTCTGTAAATTTCCTAGACAAGTCAATATTGGATCCCATAACCATTCATCTTTGCATAATTAGGTCCATATTTTATTTTAGATCTTCCTGACTTTCAGTGGAGGTCAAAAATAGATAATACTAGCTTTGATAACTTAGTAGCATTTTGAGGAAGAATCAGAACCAAGTTATTCTAAAAACCAATAGCTGCTGGGAGAAAAGCAGACATTACTAAAGCAGAAGATTTCAAAATCTGTGTATATTTTAGAATATGTACATTATCAACAGATCTATTAAATAACAAAGATTGGAAGCAAAAAAAGACAGGTAAATTGGTGAGATCATTTAAAATTTAATGAATGAATATAGACATATATTTTATGAAAGCATACATTCCCTTCCCCACCCTCAACCCCCACAAAAAGCTAGAAAGCCTAGAGGTTTGATTTAGTTAGCATTATAATCCTTATCTTTTTACACCAGATGAATGTATCACAAAAGAAACTATTGAGGAGCAGAGCAAGACAGTTCAGTTTAATTCATGATCTTGCTTTCACTTGGCTTATCTAATTATTCTCAGTTACTTTATCAGCTCAAAGCAAATAAAGCCTCTGAGAGCACACCATCAATTGTGAAATCTATATTGTACAGTGAAATAGACTGTTGCAAAGCAGGTATCCTTGTAAACTGTCTTCCAAGTCAAGAAACAATATTTCAATCATGCACATGCACCCCATGTTTGACATAAGTTGTACTGATTGATTGATGGTCTGAAAACCACAGAGGCTTTGCAGTAACTGACAGCATAACCCCATCCCTCTCTAGTGTTCGGTTCATATTTTCCTTTTAGCCCCACCTTCCATTTCAGTCTTATCAGCCAGTGTTGAGATTTCAGTCTTCACAGTTCCTATGTCAAACTTTGCTACAGAAAGGAAGTACGGTGACTAGCACTGATTAACTCCAACGATGGCTAAAATATAAAACACCTGGACAGCCACTTTGAACTCTTTTTTTTTTTTTTTAATTATTTTTGAGAGAGAGAGAGAGAGAGAGAATTCCAAGCAGGCTTTGCACTCACAGCACAGGGCCTGACGTGGGGCTCATCTCAAAACCATGAGATCATTACTTGAGTCGGCATCAAGAGTTGACACTTAACCGACTGAGCCACCCAGGTGACCCTACAGGGCTTCACTTCTAAGAGGTATCTGTTGTGTCTGGTTTGAGAAGCAGTGAACATTTCTGTAATGCAAATTGTTTTCTGTTGTTTCTTTTAAGGAGAAATAGTTATCTTTATAATGTTTTATTAAAATGGAGGATTGCATCATGCCTAGCAATATTAGGCATGCTATCATTTCCCAGTGGAAAACTGAATTTAACAAAACAGCTGATCAAGGTGATGTAACCAGTTATTGTTGCAGGCTCTGTTTATATTTAAAGGAGAAAAGATGTTTTTGGTAACCTTGCACTTAAAATTTTTTCCCCTGGTTATTCTAGGAAAAACCAAGTGTCTTGATTTGATAGAATGATAGAGCTTAGAATATGGGTTCTTGTAGGTTCTAAGTAACTATAATTGATGACTGGTAGTACATAAGACAAGTTATGTGGCTTTCCCACAGTCATACTGTGAAAATCATCCCAGACAAGATACTGTCGCTCTGGTGTGATCCTCAAATCAAAAAGTAAAGACAAAGCATTTATGTGGTACTAGACATATAAGGGTTTGGCGACTACAGCCCCTTGAGGGTACTGAAAAAGGAGCTCAGAGACTTTAACCAGGGTACAAGTTCAGATGTCTTGAGGGCCAGGTAGATAATGTAAGTTCTTGAAGTAGTATGGGTATAAAATGACATTAATGGAAGCTCTTGAAGTAGTCCGGATATAAAATGATAAGTGCCAAGCAAGCCTACCATGTGTTACAGTAGTTATATTTCCTTTTAAAGAACAGTATGGGCCAACAATGTTTCTGCAAGCAATCACTTTGCCACTTTTGATTTATTGGTTATAACTGGATTGCTTCCCATGCTTGGATCTGAAGAGGAGTTTGTCAGGGCCTGAAGTAGCTTTGGGTCGCTAGCCTAGAGGAGTAGTCCTGTTTAACCAGTGTTTTAGGGAGAAGGTCTTTTAAAGGTCTCCCACCACAGAGGTTCTGTTATTTTTCTTCCCCATCACTACCTAAGAGAATCTCTTTCTGAATAATAATGATAATGACAACAACTACCATTTACAATGCTTACGTGGTGCCAGGCACTGTTCTAAGCACTTTATGTACATTGGCTAATTTACTCACTGTAATGACCGTATAAAGAAGGCTATTTTGTGGATAAGGAAACTGAGGCCTTAACTGATGAAGAAACTTGTCTAAAGTCACACAGCTAATAAGTGACAGGGCTAGTAATGGCAGAGCAGAGAATTTTATGCAGGCTAACTGGCTCCAGAGTTCTTGCTCTTAATCATGACCCTGTGTTACATGAAGAGTGTATTGGATATGAGGAAGGTTGTCATTTATAAAGCCTGAACTGATCCAGCTTCCTACCCTTAAGTCCAGCCTAATCTAGCCTTAGGCAACAGCTGTTGATTTCTGTGGCACTTCTCAGTGTACAGTAAAGTCTGGTGGGAGAGAAATTGAAAGGCAGACCAACAACACTGGGACATTGGTGGGTAGAGATTTACAGCCTGTTTGGGAGAGTGCCAGCATGGCTGCCAGAAATAGTCTGAGGGTGAGGGAGGATAAGATAGAAAGTGGTGGACCTGTTTGTGGTCATGGCACCATCCAAGAGGCAGATGGAAATTCAGGAAGGGTGTTTAAGATTGAGGCTAGAGGGGCACCTGCAGGGCTCAGTCGGTTCAGCATTTGACTCTTGGTTTCGGCTCAGGTCATGATCTCACAGTTCGTGGGTTCAGCCCTGTGTCCGGCTCTACGCTGACAGTGCAGAGCCTGCCTGGGATTCTCTCTGCCCCGCCCCCCGCCCCCGCTCGCTCTCGCTGTCTCTCTTTCTCTCAAAATAAATAAAATTGAGGTTAGAGCTGGATGAAAGTGTTGGGATTAAGTTAGAAGTGAGACATGTAGTGGGAATACTTTTGGACCTGAGTCAGGAGACTTAGATTCTAATTCACACTCTGTTACAAACTGTGTGAGTGACAACCAGTTAATATACACTTGTGCTTTTTGGGCCACTTCTAACATAGAGGTTGGGCTAGGGACTCTGAGGTACCCCTCTGGTATTATATTTTATAATCAGGTACATTTTGATCAACACAGTAATAGTAAATTTTGCATTTGACCCTATAGCAATCCTGAATAGCATGCTGTTTGACTGTTTTATTTTCACTCTTTCACCATCTGGCTAAGCAAGCCTAATGCAAGCCATTCATTTTCCAGGCCTGCATTTATTCCTGGACTATGATGTTTACAGACATTTTAGAAATTGTGTAGCATTATTAAACTCAAAGATATATCCTTTGATTATTCCTAACTCTAACTAATAATAAATCTCTAACATGTATAAAGCCATCAGGAAATTTATATTTTCTATAATCACAATATGTTGTTATCTCCTGAGTAAAGAACAACTTTCAAGAAGGGATTGGTTAATGATCCCGACATCACATATTTGGTTAACACATATTTCCAGAACAGAAAACTCCTTATTTTCTTAATCTGACCCTGGCAGTATAATTTCGGTGCAAGGAACACACGTGTCTTAAAGTGAGTTAATGTTTTCTAGGTCTGCTGCCTTCCAAATTACAAATCTTGGCAAAATCTCTGACACTGTATTTAAATGGCATAAGCTTCACTGCTGTGGATCATTCACTGGGGTCCAGCAGAATGACTGAGCTGGCTTGCAGTATAATAAAATGGATACACTTAGGATAAAAGAAACTCTTGTCCAGCTGCTTTTCATGAAGCTCAAACAATGAAGCCGCCTGGTGCCTTGAATCAGATTCAGAATTGGTGGGTGCATCTCCATGTGCTGCTGCTAGAGCTAAATGTGACCATCTGATGCAGGAGAAAGTGCCAAATACTTCTTCTGCTTTATTAAATAAAATATAATGTAATCCCAGCCTGAGGCTTTTTATTTTTATGTTTTTAAACATGGTTCTCTACTGGGCTAGCCCTGTGGGCGTAGGGGATTAGCTAATAAAATATTCTGTTACAACAGATCTCAGATCTTTTGATGAACAGAGTCTGACTACAACCCCTTTTTAAAAGGTCTGGCTAGCTTCCTGTTAGGAATATCTACAGCCCTAGATCCAAGAGAAATGATGCTCACACAAAAAACTTGAACACAAGGGTCCATGGCAGCATTATTCATAATAGCCAAAAAGTAAAACCGATACCCATCAACTGATGAGTAGATAAAATGTCGTAAATCAGCACAATGAAATATTCAGCCATAAAAAGAAATGAAGTACTGACACATGTTACAATGTGAACCTTGAGAACATTGTACTAAGGGAAAGTACCAAGATACAGAAGGCCACAGTAGCAGCCAAGGCTCTCCAGAGAAGCCGAACCAATAGGATTTATTTTAGGAAATCGCTTCATCTAATTGTGGGGGCTGGCAAGTCTGAAATTCGTAGGGCCAATACCTTCTTCTCTGAGAAAACTCAGGTTTTGCTCTTAGGGCCTTCAACTGATTAGATGAATACCATCGGCATTATGGAGGGTAATCTGCTTTACCTAAAGTTAGCTGATTGTAGATGTTAACCACACTTGCAAAATACCTTCACAGCAACACTAGATTAGTGTTTGCTTAAATAACTGAGTGCTATAGCCTAGTGGCGCTGACACACAAAACTGACCATGGCAGCCACATATTGTAGGATTTCATTTTTTCTTTCAAAGTTTTTATTTGAGCAAAAAAAAAAAGGTAGAAAAGTCAGCACTGACATCAGAGTAAAATTACATTATCACCATTTAAATTGACTTAGGTATTACATAATTGTCATTGTAAAGTTCTAGGTATATTCTGTTTTTACTTCAAAAGAATGAGGATGATACCTGTGCCGAAACTGAAACATTTAATGGTCATAGGAACTAATTGTTCTTTTAATTTCCCATAAGCTAGGGAAATAATTAGAATTTTTCAGTTCAGGGATGTAAGGAACTAACTTACAGAGCATTCTCTCAAAGATATTTTCTAGGCCTTTGAAAGGCCTGTTTTCAAACTTAATAATAGAGTCAAGTGAAAATTAACAATAAGGATTTTCAAAATTGAAAAATCTTAATACTTTTTATAATCACTCATATATAACCATTTGTCTATGGCCTGTAAATTTTACCTTATATTGAGATAAATATTGTTGTATAATGGTATACTGGGTACATGATTCCATTTATATGAAATGTCCAGAATTGGCAAATCCACAGAAACAGAAAGTAGGTTCGTGGTTGCCAGGGGCAGAGGGGAGAGAGGGAATGGGGAGTGACTGCTAAAGGGGAAGAGATTTCTTTAGGGGATAATGTAAATGTTCTAGACTCCAGTAGTGGTGATGGTTGTACAACTCTGGATATACTAAAAACCAATGAATTGTACACATTAAATGGGTGGATTTTAGGTGCCTGGGTGATTTGGTCAATTAAGCATCTGACTTTTGGTTTCAGCTCAGATCATGATCCCAAGGTCATGGAATCCAGTTACATTGGGCTCCAGGCTGATGAGCAAGAAGCCTGCTTAAGATATTCATTCTCATTCTCTCTCCCTCCCCCTCCCTCCTCCTTCCTCTCCTCCTCCCTNTCTCTAAAATTAAAAATTTTTTTAAAGCTTGAATTTTATGGGATGTGAATTATATCTCAATAAAACTGTTAAGAAAGAAGAAAATTATCTGTGGAGTTATAGACACCCCCCCCCTTTTTTTTAGCACCAGATTTCTAGGTTTTGACCTAAACTTTGCCTAAGAGAATATTTTAATATTTTCCTGGTATCTGCTTTTGAGTACATCAAGCTACAGCAGACGTAAGAAACTGTTAATTATGACTCAGCTCATGTCAGTGAATAAGATTAAGCCTCATCAAGTTAGGACCTTGCCCCTCTTGTTTCCTAGCAGACCCATGAAATGAGACTTGTAATAGATTTATTGAATCCCTTCTACATCATAGGACAGGACAAAAAGTACTACAGAGTTGTTGGGTTAAAGATAAAGTCAACTTGATAAATACCCTTGAGTATTAAAGCTGCTAAAACAAAAAAGCTGAGTTTAAAATTGGCAATGTGAACAGATGGAAATAGGTGGATACTTGGAAAAAAGCTGAAAGTAATCTTTGTACTTCTTTTCTGAGTGAATCTGAGAGCCTGACCACCCTGTTCCCCTGTTTCTTCTTTGTGTTCTGCCTTTCCTATATTTTTATGTTCCTTTTTGGTATTTCCCAAAGTGCAGTGGATCTAGCTCTGGCTGTACCATGATCTTAGGTGATACAAAAATCGTTTTTTCTCAGTTTTATATATATATGTATGTATATACATAAATGGTTATATTTTGATATGATCTGCAAAAATGTAACTAGCCCTTAAGTCCATCATTTCATGGATATTATTGCTTGAAGTAAAGTTATAAGTCATGGTGTTAGGTCTATATATTTTCTTAAAATTAGTAAATAATAATGCAGATGGTATACTAAAAGGGCAAAAATCATGCAGATGTTCTGCAGACGACTGAAGCTCAGTAAACTGTACCCCATTGATGCTGTTGTTTTCCTTTTGGCTGCTTGTATTCAGTCGTAAGTAGCTTTTCAGCTAGTCCTATCTCATTACCTATCTCTTGAAGTCCTAGGATAGGAAGATGTCTATCCTGAAATCAAATCAAGAAGTGCTCATTGCTGTAATATCTAGGTAACAAACCAGTGCTGATCAAGGTAACACTAACATGTATATTGGCGGTAAAGGGGGGGCACTTTGTATAAGCTTTGATTTGGCAGGCGAACATATGTACTAGGTTGTTGGCAGGGACACGAAAATCTTGT
>NW_027529526.1:1946515-2043540 GCF_008692635.1 Crocuta crocuta
AAAAAAAAAAAAAAAAAATCCATCTTTTCCCCTTACAGATCTAACTGGATTGGGTGAAGTGAGTGGATGTCTCTGCTTATGAGTCTGTGGAGATAGATCTTATATAAACTTTTTGTGGATAAAGCTTACATTTGAGGTTTTTGTAAACGAGGACAGTTTTATATAGGTAGTTAGGTAAAGCAGTATTCTCTCCCCTCTCTTTTCCTTTCAATATTGGGCCCCCATCTACAATGGAAAGGGTCTGTAACTAAATTTACAAAGATAGGGACTTATTCGTGGATTTTATGGTGATTCAGCCAGGCTGACTGGGAAAGGTGTCTGTCTGGGTGCCCTCTGTAGGATTTCTGTCAGGGACGTGTCAGGTCCTGGCATTGCTACGGTGTGGGGTTTTCAAGCTGGATTAGGGCCTGTGCACTAACTTAGCTGGAACTTCCAGGCTGTTTCAGGATGTCTTGTATTTGCTAGCCACATACATAGTAAGCATGGATCCTTTGGCTCTCCTCCAGGAATTGCATTTGGGGAATCCTTTTGGGGGGGGCCGGGGGTTAAGTAGCTGGATTTGTGCTCAGAGGCTAGTGTTCCCTTTTTAACTAGCACAACAGGTCCAGTGGATGAGGATGTCATCTGCCTAACAAAAGAGGGAGAACATTTAAAAACTTACTTGCTATCCATGTATATAACGTGCAATGGTCCTAGAGATGAATCAACCTGGTCTGAGTTGTTGTTTGTCATACCTCTCTAATGATAGATACTTGTACAATGGAAATGTTTTTCCTGTCGTAGTTCAAATTAGCATTACTATGGTTTTAGTCATTTCCCAGTGTAGTTACATAAAAATCAAACCCCAGAGAAATACCATCTGTGCCAGGATAATATTAGTACTTTTGGGGTGATAAGGAAACCTTTCTAAAACAGTTTATGTAACAAATTAATACTTACCATAAGAGCTATGGCTAAAGGTACAGAGAGAATTGAGCATTTCTTGCCGCTTAGATTTCTTTGAAATGCTTTTTAAGCTTTGGTTTGCCACCAGCTTTGCTAATGGTCAAAGTAATATCTCAGTGTTTTATGTTGTAAGCAAAATAACCTGTGTAGCTGTGAGTCTTACTAGAAAATGGTCTGGAATAAGGTACTCAGGAGAGAAAACATTCATGAGTATTTTTTTCTGTTTGTTTGAAATGCTTAGTTCTAAAGAAGGTTGATTTTTTTTTTTTTAATTCAGAATTTTGAAACAGTCCATTTTAAGTGATGATTTCTTTTTTAAAGTCCCCCAATCAAAGTACCTATTTGGGAAAATAACCCCAAAATAGAATTTCTCTGAATTCTTCACTTATGCATTATTTAGGATGTTACAGAGAAACTCTGTACCTAAAAGCAGTCATGCATAATCGTATTTAGACTAAAATTTTATAGCCAAGCTTCCATGTTAGTTATATGATCTCTTAATTATTCAGAATCTGTTTTCAGTCAATATTTAAACCTCTCTGTTGCTTGGTACAGTGCCTCACACCTAATAGCAATACATTTTTAAAGTTGGATTGCTTTTAACTTTAACTTTTTTTATTTTTAGAAAAGGTACAGTTTGGCAGTGGGGCCTCCCAAAAAAGACCCAAAAGTTAAGGGTGTCCAATCTGCAGCTGTTCAGGCTTTTCTCAGAAGAAAAGAAGAGGAACTCAGGCAAAAAGGTATGTATCTATAGCCTTATTCTCAATTTTAAAGTCTCCCACCTTCACAACTAGCTTGTACTTAACTCGTGGAGGCTTGTAATAACAGAATAGGCTAATGGCTTTGTGTCTGAGTCAGCTGAATTTAGAGCATTACATATGTTCTCATGCTAATCATTTGTATGGATGTTATCTTTTCTTTCCTTTTAGTGCTTTTGGGGATGGTGACCATATCTTCCACTTGGCCGCACTAGGTCCCAATAAGAACTCCATTCTTTGACCTTCATTCTGAACCTGCTTCTACATATTTTGTATTTTAATTTTTTAAATTATTATCCAGAATGCTATCTTAAAAGTTAAAATAGGGACAATTTTTGAAGACCAGCAAGCTCAAACAGTAGTTTTACCTCATGCAAATGACACGGAAGCTGATGTAGTATGTTTAAGTATTCATAGTTAATAATGACTGTCAAAGTGGGTCCCACTGTTTCTTTCACTTGGTAGATTTATTTGGTATGAATTTTCTATATTTAAAGCTAACACCCTAGTCTCTCACTTGCTTTGTCATATTGAAAAACCCATATGTGACCCACTCATTACGTAAAGATGACTCAACTGATACTTGTTCAACGGACTTCCTCCTTTGATTCCTAGATGTCTTCGAGCTGTAACTTGAATGTTGCCTGTGTTTTGGCCACCTACTGATTTCAGATGAACATACTTGAGACCTCCAGACCCTGAAGTACTTTCTTATTTTCTCTATTTTAGCTTTAGAGGAGAAAAGGAGAAAAGAAGAACTAGTGAAAAAGCGAATTGAGCTAAAACATGACAAAAAGGCAAGAGCTATGGCCAAGAGGACAAAGGATAATTTCCATGGTTACAACGGGATTCCCGTTGAGGAAAAGTCAAAGAAGAGGCAGGCGATGGAAAGCCACACTAGCCAGGGAACAGAACAAGAGTATGAGATGGAAGAAGAAGATGAATTCTTAGAGTACAATCAAGCAGAGTCAGAGCAAGAGTATGAGGAGGAGCAAGAACCTCCCAAAGTTGAAACCAAACCAAAGGTCCCCCTTAAAAGTGCCCCACCACTCATGAACTTCACTGATCTACTCAGGCTGGCTGAGAAAAAGCAGTATGAACCAGTGGAGATCAAGGTAGTGAAGAAAACAGAAGAGCGGCCTATGACTGCAGAAGAACTTAGGGAGCGAGAATTTCTTGAACGGAAACAGAGGAAAAAGAGAGCTGAGACAGACGCAAGACTACCTCCAGCCAAAAAGGCACCCTCTCAGAAAGAAAGCGTGGGCACAAAACTTAGCAAGCACCCTTCTTCCAGGGGTACACCCCTTCCTCATGCTGAGAAGAAATCTAGACCCAGTACAGCCAATGAAAAACACTTAAGTGTGTCTTCATCCAAATCCATGCCAGGAGAGAGGACCAAGGTGGGATCTGGCAATTGCTCCCAGCCCTTACTTCGTGAGGGCCATGACAGACCTGTTTTCAATGGGGCCGGAAAGCCCCACTCCAGCACCTATTCACCAAGTGTCCCAAAGACTTCTGCTAAAGGGCCTCAGAAATCTGCTACTGAGCACAAAGCCAAAAAATCTCCTCCCCATCCTAGCCATTCCAGGCCTGGGCCTGTGGTCACCCCACACAGTAAAGTTAAAAGTCCAGGTGTCTTCAGGCAGTCAGGCAGCAGCTCCAGCTCAGCTCCCGGGCGGCCCAGCACAGGGACCGCTCGGCCCACAGTTAGTTCTGGCCCCGTGCCCGGGCGCCAGAATGGCAGCTCCATCTCGGGACCTGAGCGATCATTCAGTGGGACCAAGAGGCCAGCCGGTGACTTAAAGCTCTCTGGACGGACACTCAGTGGTACGAGTGGCCCTGGGCATCCTGCGAACAGCTCAAGTGGCCCTGGGCGACCCACCAGTGGCTCAGGTGATTCTAGGAGGTCTCTGGGCAGCTCTGGTGGCCCTGGACGGCCTGCGAGCAGTCCACATGACCTCCGACGAGCAGTCAGTGGCTCTGGCCTCCCTGGGCGGCCAGTCAGTGGCCCTGGGCGGCCAGTCGGTGGCCCTGGGCGATCAGGAAGTGGCTCAGTGCCAGCTGGACGGACTGTCAGTAATTCAGGCCCTGGAAGACCAGTGAGCAGCCTGGGACCTGGGCGAACAGTTAGTAGCTCCGGTCTCCCCCTAAAACCCAAGTGTACTGTTGTCTCAGAAACAATTTCTTCCAAGAATATAATTAGCCGATCCAGCAATGGACAGATGAATGGAATGAGGCCTGCCTTATCTGGCTACAGATCTGCCCAAGGTAAAACTTTCTTTTACATAACCAGAGACCCTGTGAACCCTTCCATGTGGCCTTTAATGTACTCCTGTATTGATAGAATCTTGATGCTTTGCCTCTCTTTGTGCGAGAGTCCCTTTAGTGATCATAACTTGGGAAAGGCTTTAGAAAGAGCGTTATCTAGGACCTTCTGTGTTCACCCCTGTAATGTCTCCAAGTGCATTAAGCTTGGCTATGTGATTTGTGAGACAGGATAAGTGTATATGCCTTATGGTTCAATGAATTAATTCATCTTTACCTTTTCATGAGGACTAGAGAGACCTTTCTTCAAAAGTTGGAGTGTATTTGTAAGTTTGAAGCCTTTGGTGCATTGTTTACGCATCAGATACTTTTTAAGTACCTACAGTGTACCAGAAACTGCCCTTGTGTTTCTGCTCCTTAGAGTGGGCAGCGTCAAGGCCTTAGCTCTACTGGTCCTTTAGGAATTTACTGAGGTAAGATTCCATGCTTTAACTTCCTAGTTCAACTAGAATATTGGTTCTCAACCAAGGATGATTTTGATGCCCAGTGAACAGTTGGCAGTGTCTGGAGACATTTTTGACTGACACCACTGGGCCCAGGTAATCTAGTAGATAGAGGCCAGGGATGCTGCTATTATCCTATAGTACACAGGAGAGTCTGCTCACAACAAAGAATTATCTGGTCCCAAATGTCAGCAGTTGAGAAAGAAACCCTAAGCTAAAGAGACAAGCCACACATATTAACAACAACTGTAGATCAACAAAAGGAGTGTCTATCATCAGGGACTAGAAAGCACTTGTTCCCAGATGCTGCTCTATTGATCACTGCCTGTCTTTTGCAAAGTTTTAATCATTGCCTGTCTTTTGCAAAGTTTTAATCAGTCTTTTGGCAAAATGACAAAATAAGGGATAATGTAGTGATTTTCTTTTAAAGTCAGACTTACTCATTGGAGCAATTATCCATAATTCTGGGACTCTTTCCTACTCTGTTGGACTTTAAAAAATGTAACGGAATTATGGTGGCAATAGATGGTAGGTTGTTACACTTCTGTGTCTTTTCTTGGCAGAGTTAAAAGTTAGTGATCCTCAAGAAGATGTGGTTTATCTATACCATAGAATACTACATGGCAATGAGAGACAATGAAATCTGGCCATGTGTAGCAACATGGATGGACCTTGAGGGTGTTACGCTGAGCGAAATAAGTCAGGCAGAGAAGGACAAATACCATATGTTTGCACGTATAGGAGGATTAGGAGGAACTTGATGGAGGAACAAGGGGGAGAAGAAGGGGGGAAATGGTGGGGGAAAGGGAGAGAGGCAAACCATGAGAGACTCTTGAATGCTGACAAAAACTGAGGACTGATGGATGTGGGGGGGAAGGGGGGATGGGCACGGAGGAGGGCACTTGGGATGAGCACTGGGTGTTATGTGGAAACTAATTTGACAATAAACTATTTGTTAAAAAAAAAAAAAAAGTGATCCTGGAAGCTATCTGCAATTTTTTCTTTTTAATTTTGCTAGTCTTTTAAATCCAGGAGGAAGTGTGACAGATGCTTCTAGTAAGCCCTAGGATAAATAAAAATTCTATTCCTTGTAGACAGCGTGAAGCAGCAGGGATGATTTAGCAGTGACTCCATGCTGTGGTCCAGTTTGCTGGCTCTGGTTTTTGAGGGTACTTTCTTAATGAGTTCTTAAAAATCTCAGTTTATGTAAAACTTTGTTGGGACTATTTTCAGTTTTAATGCTCTTATAAATAATGACTTTTCTATTCTTAGTTCCTCAAAGGCTTCCCTTCCCTAGTGGTTACAAAAGGCAGCGAGAATATGAAGAGGAGGAAGATGATGATGAATATGACTCTGAAATGGAAGATTTTATCGAAGATGAAGGAGAACCTCAGGAAGAAATCTCAAAGCACATTCGAGAAATCTTTGGCTATGACCGAAAAAAGTAAGACTATAGACGATTTAGATAAATGATATACTTATTTTGAATGACTCATGCTATGGGGGAAAAACAAACATTAATAGTAGAGGCAATAAATAAAATTCTTAATTAGGAATCATTGGATGATTGTTTAGATTTACTCTTTTAGCACTTAACAATTAACTCAATTTTTTGTGTAGTTGCATGCCAAAAAATACCTTTTTAAACTGTTGTCCTTATAAGATGTATATTTAATGAGAGTGAAGCAGCTTAGTGTAATAGAACTAGATTGACTTTGAACTCAGAAAGCCATCCACAGGCCTATGTTGAAAGCTGGTCTGATCCGACATCTGCTTTTCTTTGATGTAAAAAGCTTTACTGCTCAAAAGTATGGTCCTTGGATAGCAGTCAGCATGGGACCAACATCATTGACATCACCTGACAACAGCGTTCAGAACCGTAGGCTTTCAGGTCCCACTTCAGAGCTACCAAATATGGGACGCCTGGGTGGCTTAGTCACTTAAGCATATGACTTTGGCTCAGGTAATGATCTCATGGTCTGTGAGTTCGAGTCCCACGTCGGGCTCTGTGCTGACAGTTTAGAGCCTGGACCCTGCTTTGGATTCTGTGTGTCTGTCTCTCTCTGCTCTTCCCCCACTCGCATTCTTTCTCTCAAAAGTAAATAAAGATTAAAAAAAAAAAAACAGCTACCAAATCTAAATCAGCTTTATAAGGTTCCCAGGTAATTCAAATGCACATTAAAGTTTGAGAACACTAATATAGATGAAAGATCAGGGTCTGAATGGAAGTTCTACCACTTACTAGCTGGA
The DNA here is from genome assembly GCF_008692635.1 of Crocuta crocuta. NCBI lineage: Eukaryota > Metazoa > Chordata > Mammalia > Carnivora > Hyaenidae > Crocuta > Crocuta crocuta. The sequence goes on from NW_027529526.1 coordinate 1,953,237, forward strand.
TAAACTTGAATAAATTATTTTTAGAATGACATATGAAAGGATTAAATGAGGTAGTATATATTTAAAACATAAGGGATGTATTATAGTGCATATCAGTTAACAATTGCCTGCTCCTTTGAAGCCATGGATATGAGAAATTAGAAGGCAATCCTGAGAAAAAAGTGTTATTTTAAAAATATAGTATTAGGGGTGCCTGGGTGGCTCAGTCAGTTAAGCATCTGACTTCGGCTCAGGTCATGACCTCACGGTTCATGGGTTTGAGCCCTGTGTCGGGCTCTGTGCTGACAGCCAGCTCAGAGCCTGGAGCCTGTTTCAGATTCTGTGTCTCCCTCTCTCTCTGATCCTCCCCTGCTCACACTGTCTCTCTCTCTCTCACTAAACAAAACATTAAAAAAAGATACTTAGTAGTAAAAAGAATTGGAATAAAAATCAGATTTTAAAATCTAATAGTAATGGGGCGCCTGGGTGGCTCAGTCGGTTGGCTTAGACCATGATCTCCCGGTCTGTGAGTTTGAGCCCCGTGTTGGGCTCTGCTGACAGCTCAGAGCCTGGAGCCTGCTTCGGATTCTGTCTCTCCTCTCTTTCTGCCCCTCCCGCACTCACTTTCTGCTTCAAAAATAAACATTAAAAATTTTTTTTCTTAAATAAAAACTAATTAGTAATGTTGTTAGCTAGTTACATGTTCTTGGTCAAGCCACTAATCTGCTTGCTTCAGTCTCTGTTGTAAAGCCCTTTCCTTTCTCATAAAGCTCAAATGAGATTAATATGTACAAAATAATTTCCATATATAGTGTCCTCTCAGAATTTTAATATAAACTATTCTGTAACTAGAGGTGAGTGTGGTGAGTAAGCATTATTGGATTGGGTACCTTCATTGACGTTAGATTGAGGAGTAATTGCCTTCGGGGAGTAGTAAGGGCTCATTTGTCTTGACTTTAGAAACCCATCTCTACCCATCCTCTGCCTCTGTCACTCCTTCCCAAACAAAGAAGGTTAATCCTTAACTGTGTTTTTTATTAGTTATAAAGATACTGATTTTTAAGACAGGAGGATGCAGTTCCTAAATATTTGGGAATTTGGGTTTTTTCCGCTAACAACGTTGATTTCCTCTTATCAGATACAAAGATGAAAGTGATTATGCCTTACGTTATATGGAGAGTAGTTGGAAAGAGCAGCAGAAGGAAGAAGCAAAGAGGTAAGCACAAAACTTAACACATTTATGCAGAAATGTCCTAATCATTCCGTTCCGTTTGCTGCTTCAGTTACACCATCGGGAACGGGGGCTTTGGGCCCCTTGGTTCTGAATTCCAATCCTGCTTACTTGGCTGTGGGGCTTTAGACAAACTCCTTAGCCTTTCTAAATCTATCTTCTTGGGGCACCTGGGTGGCTCTGTCACTTAAGTATCCGACTCTTGATTTCAGCTCAGGTCATGGTCTCATGGTTCTTGGGTTCGAGGCCTGCGTCAAGCTCTGTGCTGGCAGTGTGGAGCCTGCCTGGGATTCTCGGTCTCCTCGTTCTCTGCCTTCCCTTGCTCTCTCGCTCTTAAAAATAAGTTAAAGATTTTTTTTTCAAATTGGTCTTCTCATGGGTAAAATGAGAATTTACTCTTTTTACCCACTGAGGTATTAGATAACATGTACAAGTTGCTTAGCACAGTGCCGCACCATTAGAGGCACACAATCAGTGTTGAGGCCTCCTCTGATCCCTTGTAATGTGTAATGTGTTCCTTGTTTTTCTTTCCCCATCTTTAATTCCCTTTCTACATCAGACACCTCTCAGTCTTGCCAACCTGTACCACTGCTGGCCTTAGGGCCCTGATGAGGAATATGAAATTCTTTCTGTCCAATTCCTGTTTGACTCCTGATAATAAAACTAATGATAAGTTCCTGGGGTGGGATAGCGAGTGATTACTTTGTTTATAGTGTTCACTTGGTAAAATAATTCACTTCGGTCTCAACTCAGAATATTAAACCTTTTTTCCTCTTGCCTTCCCTTCCTATAACTACATAAAATATCAAACTAAAGTGATGGGAAGGGATAAGAATAGAATGTTATTTATTGAATAAATTTTCTTTTATTTTTAAAAGCCATTGTGATAAACAATTTACAGTTTATTACTTTAATGGGAATGTTAAGGTATTTTGTGTTGAGGTTTTACATGAGGTCTTCTACTAGAAGTTGAGTCAGTGGCAGAGGCTCCTAGTGAAAAATAATTCCTGATAGTTTGTTTCCAGGGGTAAAGCCTTGAGGCGTTTTTAATGCCTCAGCACATTCCATACGAATCCCCAGTTGAAATTTCATTCTTAATTTTTAAAGAGAGTGGTAACGTCGTGTATGTTGACACTTTTTTTTTTTTGACAGTTTAAGACTAGGTATGCAAGAGGACTTAGAGGAAATGAGACGTGAAGAAGAAGAAATGAAGCGTCGAAAGGCCAAGAAGCTGAAAAAGCGTTAGCTGCTGCTTTTATTATTTTTGTGAAATTCTGGAGACACTCTGCTGCAAGGTCCTGCCTTCAGAATGAAGAAGCCCCTTTATGATTTTAATTTATACTTGGGTACTCAAGTATAAGGAATGCATACTGTTATTTGCAGGCTGTCGTTGGAGCATAAAGTAGTTCCAGATCCTTTCCAGGGTTAAACCTAATACAGATGGTAGCATGCCCAGCGAGTGCTCTTGTTGAAGTAACTGTTCACAGGTGCCAGCCTTGACCCTGACGAGCTATGCACTCTCATAGGGGGCCGCTCACCTGTCAGCCAATCGTATATTTGCCACTTTGAAAAGGAAAAAAAAAAAAAAGGATTGCCCCTTGACTTCATGTTCTGCTGATGTGTGAGTAGGGCACTGCCCGGCTCCCAATCAAACTTTGTCTTTTAATGAGGAACCTGGCCCTTCCATGAATGTTGCCAGCAATAAAGTGACCTGTCCTAATGTATATGTTTGGATTGAGAACTTGAAGATGTAGAGTAGGCTTTATAATTATCATATGGATGTCATCTCTGTGACTTTGAAGTAAAAAGTAGAATAAATTATATTGTATTTTGCATTATTCATGGATTGGATGCCGAGCATTCTTATTCACTAATTTAGGTGATAAGGCAATTAACAAAAGTTTTTTCCCAGTTAAAATACAAGTCACGCCATTTAGTTTAAAAATATCTGTTTCCAAGTTTTCCTTTCAAATTTACTGTTATGTTGGCTTTAGCATAAAATAGACAAGGTCACTGTGCCGATTGATTTTTATCTAGAAAAAGTCATTTTTATATCGAAAAAGAAAAATACTTATTTTACTCAAACACTAGATTTGGAAGAGTAATAATTTAAAAAATAAGGAAGTGACATGTGAGACTCCCCTCCTCCCTCTCTATAAAAGATATTTTGGAAAAAGGTGCCCCTGTACCTCTTGATGTTAATGACTGCATTTTATCTTAAATTCTTTAGCAATTAATGCCAAAAACCAAAAACTAAATTCATGTATATTGAAAGCACCACCTTCTCTTTTTGCCCACATTGCACTTTCATTTCAAACTATGCACTGTGAAGAGATTGTTTTCCCAGGTAGAAAAAGACGTTCCCTGCTACTGGTGCTTTACTGGGCTGTGGAACTTTCTTCATTCTCACTTTTTTCCAAGTCCTATCTGTAGACTTCTTATCTCTTAAGCCTCAAATCCAGGCAGTTCCAATCAGGCTGACCTAGGTTCTGGCTGGAGAGAAGCCAAGTCTCCAGGGAAAGTCAGCAACAGAAAAATGAGATATGATGGTGCCAGAGAGCACTTGTCCTGGATTCTACATATGGAGTGTTGGGGACGGTGGGACATAAGCTGGAAGAACAGTTCCAAAAGTTTTTTTTGTGTATTTCTTTTTACCCATAAAGCTTTCTTTATTCTCCAAGCTTGGGTGGTATACATTACTGTTGTTAGCCTCCCTTACTGGGACAGCCATCTGACCTAGTCCCCTAAGACTGACTCCTTTTGAATTGAGGTTCAAATTTCAAAAATGCAAGGATTTAACTTTGAAGCTGAATCCTCTAAAAGAGGTCTTCATCGCTAGGAGTAACACCCTTCCTAATGATCTACAAAGAACTGTTAAACTGGCAGAAAATCCTGTGGACTGCCTCTCACCCATCTCAGAATACCTTCGGTGAAATTGATTTAAAGGTAGTGTGGTGTTCCGTGTCATAAAACCATTGGGAACATTATTTCCTTTGCTGTCACTTTTGTGCTTCCCCCTGCCCCACCCCTACAAAAGTTGTTTTCTTGGATATATTTTTTCAATATTTAGACTCTCTGAAAATCTATTACAATCAAGTGCTTATCATAGCTGAAAGATTTCTGGTGGCTTAATGTTTACTAGCACTTTACTCAACGTGCAGTTATTTGTACAGAAAGGCACCACTGCTAGATAAAAGTTCTAGAACTTGATAGAAGAGTCAGGTCGTGTCCTTAGGCATCTATCACTTTTGAGTGCATTTCTTCTACAGATGTTGATTTTATATTATTCCTCAGCATCAACATTATAAAAGGGCACTTCTGTAGCTCATTTAAAAAGAAAGTCCTGAGAAAGTCTTTTAAATTAATCTTGGCCTTGTTTTCCAAATCCTGTCTTCCATTTTGTTCTGCAATTCCTGACTGCTCTTACAAAAAGCTCACAACCCTTTGAAGAAACTGGAATAAGCTGTTATTTTTATCAAGGTTTACAAATTAAGTGCTTGGTTTTTAATGTATCCTCTACTGTTTTTGATTTTCAGATTTTATTAATTCAATATCTGAAGATGTGCCTTTTATTGGGTAATGTTAATTCATGAATGTAGTGATGTTATTTCACGATTGTAATGTTACATGATCATGGGTGTGGCATTCTCTAACAGATGATGTGAGAGGAAAGTAGTTTTCATAAAACTCCTATGGCTCTGATTGCACAGTCCCGCTTGCTTTTGATGTTGTTGTGGCAAAGCAAGGGGCTCTTTTCTTTAAAGGCTACTTTCAAAACTGGTCTTTGTATTTTCTCTAAACTACAAATGCAATTACGTCCATTTGGAGGCCAGGGTACCACATGTCACAGACAGCCTTACATGTGTGCCACGAGAAGGTTCAAAGACTGTTAACAAAAAAGAAAGTCTACGGGAACTCGAAATTTCATTTTTTTAATGTTACCCCAAGATTTTCTCCAAGAAATTACTGTTTTGTATTTTGTAACTTAAAAGCAGCTATTAGTACCTTTCTGAGATATAGCAGGAGACCAAAACACGTTTGGAAAGAGAATAAATATATGAAGAGAAACTGGTTGGTTTATTTTCAATGTGCCGAATATATTAGACTACTATTTATTTTGTGAGTGGATGTGATAAAATAAATATTCAGGTGTTTAGTGTATGATTAAGAGTGGGATATAGATTTCTTTGAAGTTATTAAATCCATCATGTCTTTTACATAATGGACAAATCAAGTTTTAAAAAAACAACATTTACATAGTTTAGCTTGTTTTCTGGTGCAGTTGACCTGCAAGAGAATCTACTTTTGCATATACAGGTGAAAGTTTTGCAATTTATGTATAAAAGAAATTGTAGGCATTAAAAATATTTTATTGATATTTTCACTGGTTTGCATTTATTTACCTAAACTCAGATATTCCTTCTTTCATCGCCCTGAACCATTTTTCTAGTTAGAAACCCCAATAGACTTCTCAGACTTGAGATGGGGTTTGCCTCCTTACACACACACACACACACACACACACACACACACACCTCTGTTCATTCTCCCTGACACACTGACTTCTGCTCAACTCCCACAACTGACACATCTCCCCACCCCCCACCAGCTTAAGAGAGCTATTCTGAAGGTTTGAGAACTGTTTGGAGGTATATTCAGGGAACCAGAGGGAAGAAGGCCTGGGTATATAGTTCCTCTTCTCAAGAAAATGAGCAGGTTCTGATCCCCTATAATAAAAAGAGCCTGAAATAACAGAAGATGAGTCCTTTGGGATATACAGGAGGCAACTGGGTATAGCCATGGAGCCAGAACATGTAGGCACTTAGCTCGATGGGATATGTTGAGTCTAGGTCATATACGAAGTATTATAAGAGATAGTATCCTAGGGGCGCCTGGGTGGCTCCATCAGTTAAGTGTCTGACTCCGGCTCAGGTCATGATCTCACAGTTTTCTGAGTTCAAGCCCTGCATCAGGCTCTGTGCTGACTGCTCGGAACCTGCTTCAGATTTTGTGTCTCCCTCTCTCTCTGCCCCTCACCTGCTTGCACACTCTCTCTCTCTCTTTCTCTCAAAAATAAATGAAACATTAAAACAATTTTTTTTAAGAGATAGTATCCTAGATTCAGGATTATACAGTGTTGCTTATGGATTCTGAATTCACTGTTCTTTCCATAAAAAATAAAAAGGCAATCCATTCAGTGCACAGAGCCACTTAAAAATAGTTTAGCAAATGTGTGCTAAATTGTCAACAAAATGTTAACCTACATAACTAAAAAGATGTACTTTGGTGGTAAGGATGCACATCCGAATGATGGAACTATGGGTCATCCCCAAGCAGCCGCAGAATGGGAAAAGTTCCATACAGTTTATTTTAAAAGCACTTGCTCTTGTTGGGCTCTTCACCCCCCAGCACACACACTCCCCCCTCTTAAGATCAGAAAATTCCAAACCACCTCTAGAGAGGCTTATGAGGAATATCCTAGGGCTGAAATACCCAGATTAATTGCATGGGTCTTACACTTAGGCTTCCATACTCGGTCTCAAACTGCATCATGTTGAGAACTGAGCACTGGGCTTTTGTTTCTATGCACGCTGTCCTGTATGAGCGGTTACTGCTAAAAGAAGTATCAGGCACCTTTTCTTGGCTATTCAGGTGAAGGGGGCACTTGAGCCAAGAGATAGCCAAGATCTTGGATAGTCCAGTTTTATGTTTGGCTCTTTTCCTTGGCACATGAAAGCATGTCAAGGAGAAGGCCTGGGTCTTGATCCTGACTCCAACCCAGAGCTGTGCAGTTGGCAAGATACTTGAGCCTCTCAACTTCATTTGTGCCAGTTTGTTAAATGGAGCTCGTGCCCAATTCAGAAGCTTCTAAGAATTAAAATAATGTTTAATTTAGCATCTAGCACCCCATATTAAAATGACGTTCCTTCCCCACACAATGTAAGCCTTCAGTTCTTGATAACAGCTATGAAAAGGCCACAGAGAAGTATCCCCAAAAGATACTTTTGGTTTAAAGCTGCTGCAATCTCTAGCCTTTTCTGTAACGTATTTTGGACCCTGGACCCTGGACATGGGGGAAAGACTATACCTGGGAACTAGGTCTAAGGAGCTTTAGAGAATTTCTATCCTTAAGGGTACAGAATTAGGGAGCAAACTGAACTAGGTATCTTAGTCTTAATGTCAGTCTTAGAGACTGAAACAGAGGGGACCCAATCAAATTCGTCTAACCCAACTACCGCCGCCCCCCCATCTCCCTATTTTGAGCTAACGGAACACCAGCTCTTCCCCTTAAAAAGTACAGTAACTTTTTACATAAAATGTGACAAAATAAGGTGCAATTACTTTATGCGAAACCAACAACAGGAACTGTACAGCTGGTCAGGTGAGCTTCAGAGCTGCATGACTTCACCAGGATCATCTTTGCTTACTTCCACCGGGATCTGGGAGGAAAAACGTATGTCAGGTGGGCCTTACTCTAGTGTTTGCTAGAGTGAGAGTGTGGGGCGGAGGTAACTGCCTTCCTTGCCGAGTACAGGCAGAGGTGGTTTTGTCCAATTCTGTCTCTTAATGTCTGATCCCAGCTGCCGGGGAGGGCTTAGTCATGTGGGAGGTGACAAGAGGTAGAGGAAGGACAAATATCCAAGGTCTAACAGGAAGAGAGAAGATTTTTAGCACCAGAGCCATTTTATAGACCACCCTTTACTTGATGAAGGAGAGTTAAGTGTGGATTGTAAATCAACTGGTCAGGGCTAATTTAAAAAATGGGACTTAAGACCGATCCCATGAAACGGCCCCTGAGCACAAGACGAGGTCACTCATGTCAGGCAGCTTTGCCTGAGTCATTACCTCTATACCGCCAGGTAATATGAAACTGAAAAATGTAACAGCAAAGATTCTTAGGAAAATATGTATAAAAGACAGACATGAAAGACACAGGGAATGCTCTGTGAGCAACAACAGAAGTAGGGGAGCTACAACCACTTTCTTAATAAAGAGGAGACTACTTGTTTCTAAAGTTACTAGAGTTGGATTTTGATGCTTAGGTCATTGATCTGGGGGAATAAATTTCAAAGTAGGAAGACAGAACAAAGTTTAAAAGCACACTTACCCCTCCGGGGGGATACTTATATCCTTTCCACATGGTTCCTGCAATGAGAAGCAGCCATAAGACAACAATCATTGTGGGGCTTCCTGCTCAGCTGATGGTATGTGCTGGGGGAAACAGGTGGTTCTGCAAGGTGTGTTCTATTCCTAGTGTCCTGGGAACTGGGCTGTCTTCATTCCAGACCGGAGGGTGGATCGCCCAGCATGACAGCTCCTGGCTGAAGAGCTTCGTGGTCTAGTCTGAACTGAAATGGCTGACCATGGGCATTTTAGGGGGCAGAGCTCAGACACCAATTGTGACATCAGCTCCTGTGACCTTGGGAGGGACCCATCAGAGTGAGTGACTATGGGACAATTGGCCAGGATGCCTAGTGTTTGGGGGCCCAGTTCTCTGGTGACTCTACATGGTTAGGATCCAGCTGGCATCAGAACTTTATCAATTCATCACCTGTCAAAATATAACTATTGCTTTCATGTAATCAGATGCAAAAAGCATGCTATACAAACAAACAAAACAAAACAAAAAACATCCTGGATTAATTTGGAGGATTGGCTAGGTATGCTATGAGCAATTACTTTACATACTATTGTTAGGCTATTCACACACACAAAACAATCTTGCATTGTGTGAAATACCACAGATAAACCCTCATCATATAGTGTTCCCTTCCCTGGAAAGGGAAGAGGAGGAAGATAGGCTGTTCTGCTCATTCCACAGCTGGAGAACCGAGGCACAGAACATTTCCGGTGGCTTGGTCAGGATCAGGGTGGCAGTGGCTCAGCTAAGCAAGTGCCCAGGGCCTCTGTCTACATCCTCACCTCAATCATGGTCTGACCGAGCTGGGTCAACACCTGCATAGAAATTCTGGGGCCAGTGGTGGTAGAAAAACCCCTCATACCCTGCTCTCAGTGTACCTGGGGTTGGGACTTAATACTGCTGCTTTCCAGAGTAGCTTCCCAGAAAACCTGCTCCTGTAATTGGTTTATTACTAAGATTCTCAGAGTAAAGTTTCTTCAACGATGGGAACACTTTTGAAAAAACAGATCTGATCGGGGTGCCTGGGTGGCTTAGTCGGTTAAGCGTCCGACTTTCACTTAGGTCATGATCTCGCGGTTCGTGGGTTCGAGCCCCGCGTCGGGCTCTGTGCTGACTGCCAGCTCAGAGCCTGGAGCCTGTTTCAGTCTGTGACTCCCTCTCTCTCTGACCCTCCCCTGCTCACGCTGTCTCTCTCTCTCCTAGAAATAAATAAAACATTAAAAAAAAAAAAACAAACACAAAACAGATCTGAGTAAAAGGGAGTGGGAGAGGAGAAACCCATGGGATGTCTGCTAAAAGGATACTGCTGTTCATGTTTCCTAAAGGCAGGCCGATCTAGCGGAATGAGCGCAAGAGGCTATTAAGTCCAGAGCACTAGCCTTGCATCCCAGTTTCTCAAAGGAGTTGATTTGCATGGCCTTGGGTAAATAGTTGAGGTTATCGTCACCAGTAAATCTTTGTGGACTGGGTCATTATTTTGCTTAGTTGTTAAGCTGGCATTTAGTAAATGCTTTGCATCAAACGCCTTACATGAATTCCCGGATTGAATTCTTGCAAAAATAGTAAGATACTGAGATATCTCCGTTATACAGATGAAGAAACTGAGGTTTAGAGACAGTAAACCTTCCCAAGGTCACATAGCTAGTGAGTTGCAAAGTTAGGACTTGAACTCAAGTCTTGGGATCTGCCAAAAGGGGCGCTAAAAATGTTGGTCCAACTTATTACAGAATTTGTGAGAAAATAAGTTAATAGACGGGAACAGTCTTTGGAAAGAATAGCAATGAAATGTGCTTAACAAATCTTTGAGCCTTGGCCTGCTGTCCAAAGCAGTGGCCACTAAATTCTCTTTCCCCACCATATATCTCAAACCCCTTCCCTTTCAGCAGTTTATTGTTTCCCAGGGGAATATAAACTCCCCACTGAGATTTCAAGGGGTTGTCACGTTCTCTGGAAAGGGAGGAATTGAGTCCAGCAGACCTGACCACTCACTCATAGTTGTGGTTCTTCATCCAAAGTCAGGCTCCTCAGGCGTGTCTTGTTGTCCTGAATAGGCCACTTCTCGTTCCACCTCAGAGTTGGAGGCTGAGTCAGAAAGAAATTTAAAGAAGCGGTTCTACTTGTTGGCCTAGTAGGTAATTGCCTCTGTATGTGACTGTGGCTGTTGGGAGGTCCCACCAATGCCCACCTTCCCTTTCTAGCCAGTGACCACTGATCTACTTTGCTTGAAATCCACTGTCTCCAGCAAACCCCTTATAAATTTGAAATAAGTAATGTTATGTACTCAAGGAGTGGGTGGAACTTAAGGATATCCCAATGGGTTGGGAAGTAGCCCAAGACACTAACTTTGTTCCCGCTCCACCCTGACCTCTAATTAGTGATGAGGCCTCAACTGTCTTTCCCACTTGGTCAGAACCCCTGGCTGGGAGGCTGAGTCAGAGCCAGGACTGACTACCTACTACCAGGGATTCACAGGCAGGGTCATTACTTACCATGGACTCTGGAAATGTGCCCATGTAACATGCAAGTCCAACAAAAAGCATCCAGCTAAGCACGATCATGATAACAAGTAAAACAATGTCTAAGACACAACTGCACAGTGAAAGGCTATTCACCAAGATCTTGGCAAGGGAGTGTGCTCATAAAACCCTCAGTTGGTAGAGGTCTTGCATGTCAGTTCCAGTCCTTGGCTTCAAAGGATCCGCAACACCCTAGTGGAGAAGTTGGAGTCTAGTAGGGCATTGTGACATCATTGGTCACATGGCCCAGACTCATCACATGTCAGAGATACTGCCCCCAGACCGGTGGCTGAGTAGCAAACTCAACTTTTTGTATGTATTCTCTCACAGCAAACATGATGATTATCAACTTTTTTATTTTACTAGTCAGAAGACTTAAGCAGAGAGAGCCCAAGTGTCTTGCACTAGGACACCGCTGATGCTCTGTATCAAGGCCAGGACTCAGGGCCCAGCTACCTATTAGGAAGCTGGGCTCCTTCGACTACAGGCAGGGATTGGGTAGGGTGTGTTCCTAGGTCTATGACAGCTGGGAATGGAATAAATGCATTCTAGGAAGTGAGACATTTCTTATTTCTGTCACTGCAAAGCCCTCATCATCTCAAGGGCTCTGTCACCACCATTTTATACCATTCTTCAATACCTTTGGTCAATAACTCTCTGCTGGTTCTCTTCTCTTGGCCTTCAAAAAGCCACAAGTATCCTTGTCCTTTTCTCATAAAAGCCTCCAACTGATGCTACGGCTCCTTCCTAACTTGTTTCTTAATTTCCTTTTATGACCAAACTTTTTAAACAAGTGGCCCACACTCAAAGCCTTTCTTCCTAATCTCCCCCTTTCCTCCATATATCACATTGTCTTCTGGCCCCCACGCCACTACTTAGATGCTCTCAGAGGTTACCAAAGATCTTTTTGTCCAGTCTAATGACCTCATCTTCATCCCTTTGACCTCCCTGTACTGTCACAATGGACCCTTCTCTCCATCAGAATTCTTCCTACAGACACACCTCCCTATTTATTACTTTGATATCCTCTTTATTTTCATTACTTTTTAAAATTACAAAAATAACAGGTGCTCATTGTAAAACATGGAACCACCCAAAGACATATAAGACAAATTTAACAACCTCCCTCTTTTTTCCCCCTCAAATCCCATCCCCATAATGTACCCAAGCCTGGTGTGTACCCTTCTGCCAAAGAATCTTCCATGAGCTTGCAAACATCAGTACACATACAGAGGGATATAGAGGGGTTTTGTTCAGTGTTACTTTATTAAAGGTGATCAAATTACCTATGCTACCGTGCAACTTGCTTTTCTCCTGTTAACAATAATACATCATGAACAGCCTCTTGGGTCAATGGATAAAAAAAAAAAAAAAAATCTAACCACATTCTTTTTTTTTGTAATAATAAGCTTTATTGAAGCATAAATCACATATGATAAAATACACTCCTTTTTAGTGTGCAGTTGAGGAGTTTTGAAAAACATGTCAATCTTGTAACTACCACCACAATCAGCAGAGAAAAAATTTCAACCATCTCAACAATTTCTCTGTATTCTTTTGCAATTGGTCTCCTCCCCCTTAACTCCTTGCCCCTCAGAAACCATCGATCTGCTTTTGCATTTTCCAGAACTTCACGTAAAGAGAATTATAAGCTCATTCACTGGCTTCTTTCACTGAACACAATGCTTCTGAGATTCATCCATGTTGTGCAGTAGCTTGACCTGTTTTATTGAATGAACATATATTCCATTACATGGCCATAGCAGTTCATCAATTTACCTGTCAAAGAACATTTGGATTGTTTCCAGTTTGGGGTTATGAATAGAGATGTTATAAATATTTGTGGAGTTTTTTGTGTGCGAACATAAGTTTCTCAAAGGTAAATACCCAGGAGGGGTATTTGAATCACATGGTAAGTGCCTGTTAAAAAGACTTTATCACCAGTTTTCAACAATTTTACTTCGATCTGACTATGTAATTTTCCACAAGTTTCTTCTATCTGGGGTTCAATGAGCTTCTTAGAACTGTGGGTTTAATGGTCTTCATCAAATTGGAAAAATATTTGGCTAATACTTCTTCGAATAGTTTTTCTGCCTCCCTTTTCCCCTCTGTGACCTCCGGTACGTGTCTAGGAGGTCAGTAACCAGGACAAATGTGTCCCAGGGCTTGCTGGTACTCTGTTCATTTTTGAGTCTTTGTTTCTCTTTGTGTTTCATGTTGGATAGTTTCCATTGCTATCTTTTCCAAGTTCATTCATTTTTTTTCCCCTACAGTGTCTTAATCTTCTGTGAACCCCATACGGTACATTTTTCATCTGATGCTGTATTTTTCATGTCTTCAATGTGTGTCTTTTAAAAAGTTCTTTCATGTTTCTCCATATCATGTTCATGTTTCCCTTTATATCCTTGAGGATTTTTATAAGATTGCTAATAAACATTTTAGGGACTCCACCTGCGAATCTATCATCTGTCATTTCTGGGGTTGTTTTGATGGTTGGTTTTTGTCTTTTCATTATGGGGGATACTTTCCTGCTTCTTTAAATGCCTGGTAACTTTTGGTTGCATGTTCAACATGGTGAATTTTACGGGGCCGTGTGCTGGACTTCATTTCATTCTTTTCAGTAGTGTGGGACCTTCTTCTGGGATGCTTGGGATCAGTTTGATTCTTCTGAGACTTGTTTTAAGCTTAGTTATGGTGGACAAAGGGCAGCTTTTACCCCGGGGGTAATTATCCCCACTAATGAGCTACCACCCCTCTAATGCCCACTGAGTGTTCTCTACGATGCTGTGGAATTGTCCACAATGCCTAGCACTTTTGAGAGCTCCCAGAAGTGTTTGGCTGCTGTTTCTGGGTGGTTCTTACCCTGCCTCATGGAGTTTTAGCCTCTCTATGCACCAACTCAGCCAAAGACTTACAAGGACCCCTATGGAGATCTCCAGAGTTCTCTCTCTGTGGAACTCCTCCTTTCCATCCTGCAAATTTCTGGCACTCTGGCCTCCTTTGTACCCTGGTATCTTTCTTTACAACTCAGCAAGACTAGTCTTGGTTTAGGTAACCCCACTGTGCTAGAATCTGAAAACTGCTTCCAGGCAGTAGGCTGGGGCACCTGTAAGGCTCATCTCCTTTATTTCTTGTCTCTCAAAGTTTACTGTCTTGTGCAGCTTCTTAAGCAAGATCTGAAAACAATTGTTTCATAGATTTCGTGCACTTTTCTACTTGTTTATGGAGAGATGGCAACTCCTGTAGCAGTTGGTCCTTAGGCTGAAGCAGAAGTCTAACTTATCTTTTTTTAATTCCTGCATAATACTCCACATTTATTTCCTCTTTCTCCTAACGATGAATAGGTAAGTCAAGAGACAGAAACTACATAGTAAATTCAACAGAGAAAGTTTAATAAAAAGAATTATTAACTAAGAAAAAGGTAGAAAGCTCCACATAATACAGAAATAGCATATCTAAGGAGCAGCTACCACATCTAGGGCTGAGGCAAAGCACCCAAGGAAGAAACAAACTTGGAAGAGTTGCTCATCTCCGGGGCTGAGATCCAAAACTTGTTGAATAAGGGGTGGCCATGACCAACCGGGTGGTAGAGAAATCCAGTAGGCTGTAGGCCAGACCCGACAATTAGACAACGACCCTAGGTGCTGGTGGAACTGGCCAGGAAGTCTCCAGAGGGGGTTCTGGGAGATTTACTGATCACTGCTGACAATCTAGCTTCTGGGTCTGCCAGCAGAATACACCAGGGAGCCACCGTGTGGGGTGCTGGTGGTAGAACTCAATGGCAAACTGTTTCAGTGTCAGGGGTACCATGGAAACTCAATGGAAAACAGTCCATAGAGACGCCATTGAAACTCAACAGGGGTGAGCACCACTGGATAGCCCCTATGTGCCACCGGCAGCCACACAGCAAAAGAACAAAAGCACACTGGAACCAGGAAGAGAAGTTTCTTCCTCCTACAATATCCCCCCAAGGCTCTCTATTGACAAAACTTAGTATCATGCCCACTAGCAAGGAAAAAATGTTTACAAGGTCCGGCTCTCTTACAACAGAGCAAGCTGTGAATGGTGGACTTGGTGGACTTGGAGCTGAAGGGCAATATCTTCATAGCTGGCACAATGTATATTTTGGTTTTCTCCAATTTTTTTTACCACCATAAACCATGCTGTAATTGCTAAACAAAATTCCTTCAACAATTTCTTAGAGCATTGCCAGTTTTTTTACTTGTTAACCGGTAAAGCAGCAAGATAACAAAAAGGGTATGCCAGATCAGATAGAGTGTGAAAACAGAGAGGCCATATAAAATCCTTACAAGAAGGGGCGCCTGGGTGGCTTAGTCGGTTAAGCGTCCGACTTTCGCTTAGGTCATGATCTCACGGTTCGTGGGTTCGAGCCCCGCGTCAGGCTCTGTGCTGACTGCCAGCTCAGAGCCTGGAGCCTGTTTCAGAGTCTGTGTCTCCCTCTCTCTCTGACCCTCCCCTGCTCATGCTGTGTCTCTCTCTCTCTCTCTCCTAGAAATAAATAAAACATTTAAAAAAAATAAAAAAAAAATAAAATCCTTACAAGAAAATATCTAGTTTAGGAAAGAAAGATTACAATTTCTTTTCTTAAGAAATAGGGCCACCAAAGACGGAGGATGTCTGTGGAAGGATCGCCTGAGATGCAGGCCAATGAACAACAAAAGTTCCATGCATCTAAGTAAAAGATACTGGCTTTTGATGCACCCATTTTACAAATTTTTCATGAGGTCCAAGTTGCCTATTTTTTCCTTTGTTGCCTATGCCTTTGGTGTCACAGCCAAGAAATCACTGTCAAATCCAATGTCATTAAGTTTTTTTCCCCAATGTTTTCCTCCAAGAGTTTTATTGTTTTAGGTGTTACATTCAGGTCTTTGATCCATTTTGAGCTCACTTTTGTATATGGTGTTAGATAAGGGTCCAATTCATTCTTTTTTCTTTTTTTTTTTAGGTTTATTTACTTTGAGAGAAAGAGAAAGTATACGAAGGAGGAAGGAAGGGGCAGAGAGCTAAAGAGAGAGAATCCCAAGCAAGCTCCATGCTCAGCATAGAGTCTGACTGCAGGGCTCAATCTCATGACTGTGAGATCATGACCTGAGCCGAAGTCAAGAGATGGATACTGAACCGAATGAGCCCCCAAGTGCCCCAAATAAGGGTCCAATTCATTCTTGCACATGGACATCCAGTTTTCCCAGCATCATTTGTTGAAAAGACTGTCCTTTCCCCCATTGAATGGTCTTGGCACTCTTGTCAAAAATCATATGACTACGTATGCAAGAATTTCCTTCTAGGCTGTCTATTCTATTAGTGAGGTACTTAGAGAAGTCAAAATCACAGAGATAGAAAATAGAATGAGAGGGAAGAATGGAAAGATATTATTTAATGGATATAGAGTTGTGGAAATAAAAAGCATTATGGAGATGAACAGTAGTGATGGCTGGGCAATATTATGAATGCATTTAATACCACTGAACTGTATACTTTAAAATGGTTAAGATAGTAAATCATCTTTTATGTGTATTTATCACAATTTAAAAATGGGGGAAATCGAAGTAAATAATAAGGAATCATCCATCTGGGGGCCTGGGTGGCTCAGTTGGTTAAGCGTCTGACTTGGGCTCAGGTCATGATCTCATGGTTTGTGGGTTTGAGCCCCACATTGGGCTCTGTGCTGACGGCTAGCTCAGAGCCTGGAGCCTGCTTCAGATTCTGTAACTCCCTATCTCTCTGACCCTCCCCTGCTCATGCTGTTTCTCTCTCTCTCAGAAATAAATAAACATTAAAAAAGAAAAAATTAAAAAAAAAAAAAAAGGATACATGCGTCTGATATTTAGAATACCAGGGTTTCATCCCTGAACAGTATGTCTGTCAGGACCAATAACTATGAAAGCAAAGGGTATAAATAGAGATCAGAAGCAGAGCACCAAGAAAAAAAATCTAATTTTAAACAAGCCATTTTTGTGATTTTTCTCCAGCTGCAAACAAAGATGCAGAATCTACACTTCTCTCTTTTCTTAGTTTGGGGATCTTCTTTTTTCCTTTTAATATAATTAACATTTTCGTACGCGTATCTTGGGTACTTTTTTTTTCTCTAAGACAAATTTCCCAACATCAGGTTACAGAGTCAAAGGTATATCATATTACTTTGCCCAAAGGTTGTAGCAAATTATGCTCACACCAACTACATTTGAGTTTCTTAAACTAGGATCCAGGAATGGGCTTCAGTGAATTCATGAACATTCCTGAAATTGACACAAAATGGATCGCATATGTTGGCATTTACATTTTCCTGGGTACAAATCTGTATCTTTCAACAGATTTTTTTTTTTAAGTCTGAAACTCAAACAAGGCTGAAGACTAGTACAGTATCCTATCTTCTCCCTATGGCTGTGGTTACCCTAGACTTTCATTCATTCAGCCAACTTACCAAATACTAGAAGAATGAAGACATGCATAAATTCAGGCATGCTAGGCACTGGGAATACAGAGATAAATGAGATTTGACAGCTATCTGCCTGTCTTTGGGGACAGAAAGAGGGGAGGAGATGGAAGTAGTTGGCTATGATAAAATATCCCAGGCAGGCATTAAGCCACAAAGCAAGGAAGATACAGTGTGTTTGGGGAAAAGTGAGTTTCAGCCTGGTTAGATTACAGGACCTAACAGTGACAATTTCTGGATATGAGGGGGTCCTCCCAGAAGTCAGCCAATGTTTGTACTACCCGATCTTCCTCTTATGACTAAGTACCAACAGGAACAGAATTCCAGTTTCCTAGAGAATACCAACCACAAAATTTCATCACAACTTCACACACACACAGAGAAGCTGTAAAATGCAGACATTAGGGACATGATCTCTGACACCACCTTCTGCAATAATTTAACCTGAGTCTTGGTTTCCCTAACTGTGAAATGGAGCAAATTATACCATATATCCTCTGTTTTCAGGGACATACCTTTTCACATTTTAGCTCTTTTCAAATAGGTATAAGTGTTAAAATAGGTAATTGTATTTAATTTTGTAATCTTTTCTCCTAGAACATTGTCAATACATCTCTTATTCAACAGGATCTCAGAAACAAGGAAACAGGTAATACAACACTAAACCTCAATTTCCTCACCAGTAGAAATGAGATGATTCTATCTAGGTCATAGAGCTTTGTGAAGATTGACTGTGATAAAGCACATAAAACTCTTAGCAATGTACCTTCCAAACAGGAAATGATGCCCCCCTCCCCCCCCCACACACACACTGGCATTAAGTGCTCACAGTACTAAGAAGTCGTTCATAATGACTAAACCAGAAGAGAATCAGCTGTTTGGATGGAAGGTGTCTTCTATAAAAGGCTCTTTTATAAAAAGACAGAAGAACCTTGCTCAAACCTCATTTCTACTGTGGTATCTTTTCCTTGATTCATGGATTTCTGACAAGATCTACTAGATCCTAGAGGCCCTGGAAGTCCTACTGTTTCCAAGGGTTGTTAGATCTGCGTGAAGTGCTCTTATAGGCCTCTTATCTTTCCATCTTCTTATCTTTTCCTCACCTCCTACCTGGTCCTCTGGCTTCCTCTCTTGTGCCACACACAGTCTCTTCACAATGCAGCTGTCAGACCTATTCTTTTAAAATTTAGATCACATCACTTCTCTGTTCAAAATCCTCCAGGGCCTTCCTCTTTCTCTCAGGGTAAAAGCCTAAGAAAGAAAACAGCAGCCCCCTAACATCTGGGAACTGGTCTGACTCAGCTAGGAAAGCTCTCGGTGTTGCTAGAAGCTGGCACTCACAGCTAGGCTGTTATTCTCCTGGTGGATAAAACAATCTCACAGAATACAAACATCAGACAGGGTCACTCAGACCATTACAAACATCAGACAGGGGCACTCAGACCATGATAAAATGAGACAAAATAAAGCCACATCATAATCTTGTCTAAGCAGAGACAAATCAAGGTCATGGTGTAGCCCATGTAATACCAAGCATCCTCTTCTCTCTGCTAATGAGTAACTGTTACGTCTTTACCAATTACTGCTTTATCCTTGCTCCAGTTTGCCCATCTTATATTTATTGAGATATCTAATCACAGAATTGTCTCTGCTTTCTGATAGCAACCAATCCAAAGTGAAAGGTCACTTCATCACACCCTCCCCAAAGTCACCCAAAGCCCCAATCCTACAATCCTATGGTAGGTTCCTCTAACACTGCCTTCCTGAGCAGTCCCGCTGGTTTTCCATAGTGTCGGCGCTCCCACTGCAAGGAGTAATCAGCCCAACCTGTTTAATTAAGTGTGGGTGTGTTCCAGATGCGCGCAGGCTGGAGGATATTAAAAAGAAAGAGTCACCAAGGTCTACAAAGGCACCAAAGCGGTTCTCAGACTTCACCATGCATTAGAATCACCTAGGTTTGTAATAACTGTTTGAATCCCCCTTCTCTAGAGTTTCTGATTCTCTAAGTCTGGGGATGGGGTCTTAGAATCTTTCTAACAAGTTCCAGGTGATGCTGAGGGTAAGTCTGGGGGCCACACTGGAAGAATCACCTCTCTAAACCATCTGTGGCTTCACCCTTATTTCTCTGACTTTGCCTACTACTGTTTCCTCACCTCTTACTTCATTCTACTCCAGCCTCACTGGCCCCTGTGCTGTTTTGAATGCACCCCTGTCTTAGGACTTTGCTCTGAATGCCCTCTAATATAGAACGCTTACTCTCTCCCCTGTTAAGGAGACCACCCTGATCTCCTTACCCTGCCTTTAAAAATTTATTCCCCACAACACTTGATTACCTTCCAGCATACAATCTAATTTACTTATTATATGTATTGTTTTGCTCTCCTCCTGATGAAAGAATGATAGCCTTAGGACAGGTGATATTTTTGTCTATTTTGTTCACTGTCTTATCCCAGGACCTAGAACAATATCTAGCAAGTAGTCAATGCTGAGCAAAAGTTTGTTGAATGAATATATACCCAGTTCAGCCCCTACTTTCTTCTCCTAATTGAGTCACAGCATTCCTGCCTTTGGCTCTCCCGGTAAATACAATTACCGCCCTGCTTACCCACCCTCCTGACAGTTTCAGGATCTATCTCCTGAGACTTTTTAAGCCCAGTGGCTCAAGCCAGGGATAATGCAGGTAAGTAATTCACAAATCAAGGACACCAGACACGGCCAGCAAATTGCCTTCTCTCTGTATACACCTCCTCTCTTGTTCTCAAACTCTTTCCGACCTAGCTTTTTCCTCTCTTCCACCAACAGTCACGGCGCCCCACCTTAAAAAAAAAAAAAAAAAAAGCAACTCCTCCCCGAATGCTGCACCAACCCTCACATCTCCCAGTTTTTCGACAAGCTCCTCCTGACTCCATTTTCCCTTTCTAGCTCCCTGAAATTCTGCTTTTCAAGTTCTGTTACCTCTTCCTTCCTAAATCGAACTACAATTTTTGGTCTTGATCTTTCTTGATACTCTGCTGAATTTAACACACCCTTCCAGAAACTCTCTTCCAAAACAGCGCGAGTTGCTTCTACCTCCTTTTACTGCTTCTCCTCGGGTCCTTCCTATTCCTCTCCTTACAGATGTCCCCAAGTTTCCTTCCAACAAGCTGGGTTGTGCCCCCCGGGCGCTAACGCCTTTCCGACGGCGCTCAGGGTCCACGTTGGGGCGCTGGTTCGACTCCCGGGAGGAGCGGCCGCTGAGCTTGGGCGTTGGACGCGGGCGGACTTTCGAGCCCGGGAAGGGGCGTGGCCTTGGACAGTTCTGAGAGGCTTGGACCTCGGCGGCCTCCGTCCGGGAACCGGCACGGAAGGAGGTCCACGGCCTGGGGTCGCGCCGCCTAGGTCCGGGACGTGGATGGACATGGAGTTCGACTGCGAGGGTCTCAGACGGCTCCTGGGCAAGGTGCAGGCAGCCCGCCGGGCCGGGTCTGGGGGTCCGGGGTGTCGGGACTGGGCTATCTCCCCGTGGGGTTTCCCAGTCTAGTCGCGGCGTTTGGAGCGCAGGCGGGCTGCCTAGAAGCCGGCTCTGGGGAGTGGTCCCCGGGAGGCCGCGGGCCTCTCCCTTCCGAGCCGAGCATCCCTGGGGCGCGAGCTGTGGCTCCGCCCACGACTCCGAAACTCCTGGTCTCCACTCGGTGAGATCTCACGCCACCAGCGTTTCGGGGTCTTAAACAGCTCCCTGCGCTCGCCTGTGCCTTTAACCACGCCTTTCTCTCCACTGAAACGGCCTGCCCCTTTTTTCTTGCTTTGCACTCCTTTCTGAGATTCAGCTCAGATGTCACTCCCTGCAAGATAGAATCACGCCCTTCGCTCTGCTTGCCTTCGGAAGTGTGGATTATCACATCGTGGAGTAATTATTTATTTACAGTTATTTACTCATGCGGTGGACTCTGACGGCAGAGAAGGTGTTGGTGCCCTTCCCTAGCACTGTGCCTCACCGCAGTGAATGAAAGGCTTGAGTAGATACAGGAATGAAGACAGGGCTTGAAGGCCCAGAAGAGATCCTCTTAATGTTGAAAGGGTTGAGCGGCAGGCCTGACCCAGAAGTCTAACCTACGTTTCTAGAGCATGACTAGCTCCAGTTTCCAGGTTAGTGCAGGCTCTTGGTCCAGTCTCTTTGACTTCCCACCAATGCATATTCTTTTCACCAGCTTCCTAGTTAAGTGATTTTTAATGCTTCCTTAAAGCTTCCCCATGCGGAAACCATAGACGTACGCCGCTTTGTGGGATTTGACTCTTTTGGGGCAGTTAGTACATCTGTGCGAGGTTGTGAAGCCTCATGATTAGAAATGTTTATTTAATTGATTTGGATGATTTTATCTACTGTGACAGGTGTAGATGTATCATCTTGTAGGAAGAGAAGTATCATGCTTACGATTACATCCTTTGTGTCTCCTCAGAGAACCGCTCGATCAAGTTTTTTAAGAAGGGGAAAATGATGTATTTATTGTTCGGTGGGAAGAGCTGTTAAAGTTGAGAAGGAAAAAAAGAACTTCATAATTTTTCCCTCGTTAGATTAGCATAAATTAAGATAATTCAGATGATTTGAAGGATGAACTTGCCTCAGCCACACTGCTGGTGGTTAAATGGTTATTTAACCATCTGGAAGAACAATTTGGCCTTGTTAATTTGATTATGAGGGTTTTATATCCCCTCTGCATCTAGGTGGCTACCTAGATAGGGAATTCATAGTATATGAAGCAACAGATATTTGCTGAATTGTTCTAACTAAAAATTAGAAACAACCCAAATGTACATTAACAGAAGGAAGGATAATTCGTTGTATATTCACACAACGAAAACATTACTATGTGGCATTGAAAATGAATGAGCTACAATATGCAACAATACAAACTAATCTTAGAGACATGATGTTGTGTGAAGAAAATTGGAGGTTATATGCAAAACTATGTTATGATAAAGCCAACAAAATTAAAATTAAAAGGTAAACAGTAAATATAAATACTAAATACTGTGTTGTTTAGGGATGCACACACACATGCATGATAAAACCAGAAGACAAAAGCAGAGAAAAGTGAAGATACGATTCAGGGGAGGCAGTTGAATGGGTGAGAGGAGGACTCAGACAGATGTAGTGGTGTTGGAGAGGGCTGTGCTGTCCAGTATGGTATCCAGTAGCCACAAGCGGCTATTTGTCAAAATTAGATAAAATTAAAAATTGAGTTTCTCAGTCACACCAGCCACAATTTAATGGTCAGTAGCCACTACTATATTAGATCTATCGCACATAGATCTTGTCCATCATGGCAGAAAGTTTTGTTAGACATTACTATTCTATGTGTCAGTTGGTGCATGGCTGTTCAGTCTTCAAAATTAGTGTATATGTTTGTGTATGCATATGTGTGTATGTGTGTGTGTATATATATATATATACATAATGTATATACTCTTGAATTTGCTTTAAATATTAAGTTTAGAAAGACTATCTGGTTCCCCAATTCCTATTTCCCACACCCGTAGTTGGATTACCTTGGACAGGTAACTTAACCTAGATTTGCTCTGCTCACTCATAGAATAGTAAGGTTGAACTTGATCTGTAAGATACCTTCCTGTTAACATTTTTTTGAACGTTTTTGTTTTTATTTTTGAGAGAGAGAGCTAACGGGAGGAACAGAGGGAGAGAGAGAGAGAATCCCAAGCAGGCTCCATACTGTCAGCGCAGAGCCCGACGCGGGGCTCAAACCCATGAACTGTGTGATCATGACCTGAGCTGAAATAAAGTTGAATGCTTAATCAACTGAGTCACCCAGGCGCCCCCTGTTAACATTTTTTTTAATGACATGATGCCACAAAGTATTCCTCAGTGTGTCCTATATTTGAACATAGGTCCTGTAAGAATACTCTTATGCACTTTTTATACATATAAGTGTACTAAATAAAAATACTGTAGTATAACAGATAAAACTAAAATTTTAGTAACTTCTCAAGTTTTCAGTGTTACTGACTTTTATGACAGTATAATTGCTTTAGCTTTAGAATCTCACAGGCCAATTTTCCTCTTTAGTGGCATGCCTCTGCCCTTTAAGCACATGGGATTGTCTGAGGCACATTTCCTTAGAGAATGTTATGCAGACTTCTCTTAGGTGATATAGGAACAGTAATAGAATGTGTGTCTTAATATTACACTAAGAAGGTACTGTGTTTCATATATAGTAAAAATGATGTGAAAAAAAATTTTAGGAAAAATAAAGCAGGACTGTTTATTTAGGTGTCAAAAAGGCAAATCACATATTTGACTAGTAGTGACATTTGGGTATTCAAGCCCTAAGGAAGAGTGCTTTTGCCCTCTTTTGAAAACTTTTATAGCAGTTTTGCAATTAAATCGATTCTGGTATATATCCCTACGCAGCCATTAATAATCACATTCTCATAGGACATTAAAGATGTACAGAACAGCTTATAATTTTAAGTCTGAAGCAAAACAAAAATTGTTTTTGTTCATAATAAATGAATATTTCAGCTGACAACAGTGCAACCTTCTGTACATTTGTGGGATGATTCCATTCACTTTTGTTTATGCTGAGTCAGGGACCCTGAATCTGGGACTCATTTCACCCTGCTGTGTTTAATACTGATCAGTTCTTAGTTTTAATGCCCAGTCGTGTGGCTCATACTCGTATAAATCTACTTCTTTGCTAACTCCCAGCCAGGCAGCCTTTATTTATCAGAGGCATACCCTGTGCTAAAGTGCTGTGGGGAGGTACAAAGATGAGGAAGAGATGATTCCTGCTCTCAAGTTGTTAATAATCATGGGCTTTCTCTTCTGCCAAATTCTTTCCCATCTTAAAATGATCTTCCCCCTTACCTCTCATTTTCTTTTGTTTTTGTTTTATTTATTTTTGAGACAGAGACAGAGCACGAGTGGGGGAGGGGCAGAGAGAGAGGGAGGCACAGAATCTGAAACAGGCCCCAGGCTCTCAGCTGTCAGCACAGAACCCGATCTGGGGCTCAAACCCACGAACCGTGAGATCATGACCGGAGCCGAAGTTGGACGCTTAACTGACTGAGCCACCCAGTTGCCCCTCATTTTCTATACTGTTCTAGACTCTAATGCAAATTGTAGACAGCTATTGCTGGAGGCCTTTCCTTAACTTAGAAATGCTTTATGTCAGTTCATCATTTCCTGTCTATACTTACTATTGTATATGTTTTAATATCTCACTTTTCCATATATTAATCATAAAGTGTTCATATGTGCAGTTGAAGTTGGTAGGCAGTGGAGCCATATCTCTTTTGCAAATGAAAAACTTAGGCTCAGAGAGAGGAAACAGGATCCATTGGCAGTCATCCCCATTTCTAATCTCCCATAGTGCTAGTCCCCCACTAATCTACTTTCTGTTTCACTGATATTCCTGTTCTGGATATTCCTTATACAAATCATATAATATGTGACCTTTTGTGTCTGATTTCTTTCACTTAGCATAACCGTTTTCAAGGTTCATCCATGTTGTAGTGTGTATCAGTTCTTTATTCTTTTTATGGCTGAATATTACATTTTGTGGATCTATTACATTTTATTTATCCATTCATCAGTTGATGGAGATTTGGCTTGTTTTCACTTCTTGGCTATTAGAAATAATGCTTCTTTGAACAGTAGTGCACATGGTTTTGTGTGGACATCTGTTTCCACTCCTCTTGGTTATGTACCTCAGTGGAATTGCTGGTCATGCAGTAGCTCTATGCTTTATCTTTTGAAGGACTGCCAGACTTTTCCAAAGTGCTGTACCATTTTTCCACCAGCACATTGGCTTATATATACAGGGGTTCTGACTTCTTCACATCCTTTCCCATACTTGCTATTTTCTGTGTTTTTACTGTAGCCAGTCTTTTAATTATAGTATGCATCCTCCAACTCTTCTGATCTTTTGCAAGATTGTTTTTGGCTATGCTGTCTCTTGCATTTCCATCTGAATTCTTAAAAATTTATTTAAATTCAAGTTAGTTAACATACAGTGTAGTATTGGTTTCCAGAGTAGAACCCAGTGATTCATCACTTACTTAGGACACCCAGTGCTCATCCTAACAAGTGCCTTCCTTTTAGCCTATCCCCCCACCCACCACCCCACCAGCAACCCTCAGTTTGTTCTCTGCCTTTAAGAGTTTCTTATGGTTTGCTTCCCTCTTTGTTTTTATCTTATTTTTCCTTCCCTTCCCCTATGTTCATTTGTTTTGTTTCTTAAATTCCACATATGAGTGAAATTATATGATATTTGTCTTTCTCTGACTGACTTATTTTGCTTAGCATAATACGCTCTAGTTCCATCCACATTGTTACAAATGGCAAGATTTCATTCTTTTTGATGGCTGAGTAATATTCCATTGTATATATTTACCACATCTTCTTTATCCATTCATCAATTGATGAACATTTGGGCTCTTTCATAATTTGGCTATTGTTGAGAGTGCTGCTATAAACATTGGGGTGCATGTGCCCCTATGAATCAGCACTCCTGTATCCTTTGGATAAATACCTACTAGTGCAGTTGCTAGGTCATAGGGTAATTCTATTTTTAATTTTTTGAATTTCAAGTATGGCTTGTAAATTTTTGCAAACAAACAAAAGCCAGTTGGGGTATAGGTAAGGATTGTTGATTATTGAATCTGTTGGGGAATATTGCCATCTTAACGATAGGAAGTCTTCTGATCTATTAACAAGGGATGGTTTTCTTTTACTTAGATATACACTAATTTCTTTCAACAATGTTTTTTACCTTTTACACTAAGTTTTACATACTGTCATTCAAATTATCTCTAAGTAGTGTTTTCATTTTCATACTATTGCAGATGTAATTGTTTCCTCAAATTCATTTTGAGATTGATAAGAGATTCTAAACATACTTCTTCTTTCCTTCATTTAATCTTCAGCACAAGTCTAGGAGGCGGCTCTTTCTCTTTGCAAACAAGGAAATCAGTTCAAAGAAGTTAAATGCTTTTGCTGAGGTAGTATTTGCGGGAGTACATCTGGATGAATGAGGAGGCGGTTCACTCGACTTGACTGCAAACCCTTGAATGCTGTCTGTTCTCCCTTTGAAACCCAGGATGCAGCGCCAGGAGGTTTAGGAGGGGAACTGAAGGTGTCTCAATCCTTGAGGGAGGTATTCAAGAATGAGCCTTGGATCTTAAACAGCGGTGACAGGGGTGGTGCCCCTGCCCTATTTCTTAAGCTTTCAGGAGGTATTCGGAGATTTAGTTTGATTTAGTGATGCAAGGCCCAGGTCCAGAGTTTGAGCTCTGGCTTCAGTCTTTAACTATCTAAGTCAGCAAGTTATTGTGATTCTCTAGCTTTTTAGTCATAAGCCCTGCTACTTACTTCGTGGGGTCATTATTAAAACGAGTAAATCACATACTATCCATGTTCATAAAACTCAGAGCCCGGGACCTAGCACATGGTGTTCTGTTCAGTGTTCATTGTAATTGCTCTGCTGCTCGTAGCTTGGTTCTTACTCTGTTCTCACCTTTCTCTTTTCAGTACAAGTTCAGAGATCTAACTGTGGAAGAACTAAAGAACGTAAATATGTTTTTCCCACATTTCAGATATTCCATGGACACCTATGGTAAGAGTCATAACCTCTAGTATTAACTACAGTAAATTGTTAATTATTCTTAGAGAGCTACATAATTATAATTTCTCATTTCTCTCCTTTATCCCCTGATTTTGAACTATACTTTGCAACCTGTGGTTTCTGAGGAAATTTAAGCTAATACAACTTATATTGTATTAGTTTTCTGTTGCTGCCATCACAAGTTAGCAAAAGTGTCCAGGCTTAAATACAAAAAACAAACTGGTGGTTGCCAGAGGGGAGGTGGGAGGCTGGATGAGTGAAAGAGAGAAAGAGGTGAAGAGAGAGAAAGGGGATCACTTACCTTGATGAGCACTGAGAAATGTGTAGAATTGCTGAATCGTTATATTATACATCTGAAACTAATGTAACATTGTGTGTTAATTATACTTTAGTATAAATAAACAAACAACAACAACCAATCAGTATAAATTTATTAGTAGCTTAAAAAAGCGCAAGTTTACTGTCTTAGAGTTCTGTAGGCTAGAAGTCCAACACGTCTCTTTAGGTTAGACGTTTAGACTAAAATCAGAGTGTTTGCAGGTCTTAATTCCGTTCTGGAGGCTCTGGCAGAGAATCTAATTCTTTGCCTTTATTATTACTAAATTTTTTTTAGTTTATGTATTTCTTTTAGTAATCTTTACATACAAGGTGGGGCTTGAACTCACCACCTCAAGATCAAGAGTCACATGTTCCACTGACTGATCCACCAAGGCGTCCCTCCTTGCCTTTTTAATTTTATTTATTTATTTTTTAATTTTTTAACGTTTATTTATTTTTGACACAGAGACAGAGCACGAGCTGGGGAGGGGCAGAGAGAGAGGGAAACACAGAATCTGAAACAGGCTCCAGGCTCTGAGCTGTCAGCACAGAGCCTGACGCAGGGCTTGAACCCGCAGACCGCAAGATCGTGACCTGAAGCCAAGTTGGACGTTTAACTAACTGAGCCACCCAGGCGCCCACTTCCTTGCCCTTTTTAGTTTCTAAAGGTTACCCACGTTCTTTAGCTTGTGATCTCTTTCCTCCATCTTCAAAGCTAGCAGTGTTGCATGTCTCTGACCATTCTTCTATAGTTGTATCTCTGCTGTCAAGGACCGATGGGATTAGTTTAGGCTTACTCCAATAATATAGGATAATTTCCCTATCACAGGATTCTTAACTTAATTGCATCTAAAATGTCTCTTTGCCATGCAAGGTAATATATTCACAGGTTCCTGGTTCTGCCTACCACATAAATGGTTGAGTCTGAATTATTAATAATAATAAAAGTTTTAGTTATCTTATCCACTTATGGAAGAAAGATTTTACTTCATTGTCTTTTAAAATTTCTGACCACAAACCATGCTTTGAAAATGAATTTTAGGGGTCCCTGGGTGGCTCAGTCGGTTGAATGTCTGGCTTCGGCTCAGGTCATGATTTAACGGATTGTAGGTTTGAGCCCCTCATCGGGCTCTGTGCTGACAGCCCGGAGCCTAGAGCCTGCTTCAGATTCTGTGTCTCCCTCTGTCTCTGCCCCTCCCCCACTCAGACTCTGTCTCTGTTTCTCTCTCTCTCTCAAAAATAAGTAAACATTTAAAACAATTTTTTAATGCATTTTATATCCTGACTCCATAGACACCTAACTGAAATACTGTGCACACTCTGACATTTTCTGTTCCATTCCATTTCATTTAAAAACAAATGCTGTTTGAGATTCACAAAATTGATCTTAGGACCCACAAATTAGTCCAAACACACAGTTTTCAAAAACTTGTTTATTCTACATGGGTATGTTTTATGTTAGAATTAGTTGAGTCAAGAAATGTATCTAATTCAGATTTATAGATTAGAAATTTTGAGGCATTCTTAAAGTATTCCTTGGGGATAGCTAATTTCACATGTGGAAGGAATTATTAAGTTCTAGCCCATCTGTGACTGGCGTATCTTGATCAGCACCTCATTATACCATGCTGCATAAATGCGTGGGCTAAGGGATATAACAGCTACTTTTTGTTGAATGCCAGATATGTTTCCACATGTTTTATCTATATTATCTTACATATTTTTTACAACCCAAGCTGTGAGGTAAGATAAAATCAAAAGAACAATTTCAAAATAAAACTTAAATATAGCAATTCTGTTATTTACATTAGGAATCAAAAGAGAATAAAAATGAATGAATTAAATAAAAAGTTCACGGAACAGACTATGTGATACAGTTTCATATTTTAAAAAAAGTTTATTTTTGAGAGAGAGAGACAGAATGTGAGCAGTGGAGGGGCAGAGAAAGAGGGAGACACAGAATCTGAAGCAGGCTCCGGGCTCCAAGCTATCAGCACAGAGCTGGATGCCAGACTCAAACTCATGAACCATGAGATTGTGACCTGAGCCGAAGTCAGATGCTTAACCAACTGAGCCACCCAGGTTCCCCTTTAATGTTTATTTTTGAGAGACAGAGAGAGAGAGTGTGTGTGCAAGTGGTAAAGGGGCAGAGAGAGAAAGGGAGACACAGAATCTACAGCCAGCTTTAGGCTCTGAGCTATCAGCACAGAGCCTGGTGTGGAGCTCAGACCCACAAACCATGAGAGATCATGACCTGAGCTGAAGTTGGACACTCAACTGACCGAGCCACCCACTGACTGAGCCACCCAGGCACCCCAAAAGTTTATGAAGTAAACTTTTAAAAGTAAAACCTTTAAAAAGGGCTTCAGAGGAATATGCTATCTTTCTGTAAAGGAATTATGGTTGAGTCTTACACTTTAGTTCATGTTTCAGTAACTTAGTAGGTTTCTAAAAGCATATATACTTTTAACATTAACAAAATCAATAAAGTATTTTTTCTTTTAAATTTTTTATTTAAATTCCTGTTAACATACAATGTAATATTAGTTTCAGGTGTACAATTTAGTGATTCAGTACNAATATCTTATTTATTTAAGCCATAAATAAATAAGAAAAGTGAAACCAAAATGAAAGTTACAGAGGCACCTGGGTGACTCAGTCAGTTGAGCCACAGACTCTTAATTTCCACTCAAGCCATGATCTCACGATTAGTGAGTTCAAGCCCACATTGGGCTCTGTGCTGTCAGCTTGTGATTCTCTCTTTTCCTCTCTCTCTGCCCTGCCCTGCTTCTGGGCACTCTCTCTTTCTCTCTCTTTCTCTCTCTCTCAAAATAAATAAACTTAAAGAAAAATAAAGCTAACATTTTTTTTCTTAATTACATCTAAAGATTATAAAATTATAAAATCTTAAGATTATAAAGTTGTAGTCTGGTATCTGAAAGTGATTATAATTGATTTGTTATATGTGACAATTATTTGATAATGTCCCTGAATTTTATAGTCCTAAACTTTTTTTTTATATGTTTATTTTTAAGAGAGAGGGAGCTCTTGCTCAAGCTGGGGAAGGGCAGAGAGAGGGAGACAGGATCTGAAGGAGGCTCTGCACTGACAGCAGCTAGCCTGATATGGGGCTCGATCTTACAAACCACGAGATCATGACCTAAGCTAAAGTCAGACGCTCAACCAGCCAGGCTACCTAGGTGCCCCTATAGCCCCAAACTTCTTAAATATGTTTTCACATTATCACATTTGATCCTTACAACAACTTTATGATGTAGTCTTGGCTATCTTTATTTTATAGACAATGAAACTGAAGGTCAAAGAGATTGAAGTAACCAAATGCTACATGTGTCTAAGTGGGGAAAGTAGGTCTAGAACCTGGAATTTCTGTATCCAGCCCCTCTGTGCTTTCAGCTATCCTCTTGGCTTTCTAAGAAAACAGTATCTAGTAATTTCCCCTTGTCAACATAGTTACAGATTCCTAGATGATGAACCTTGGAAATCAGGTGTGCTTCTGTATGTATGTATGTGCATGTGCAGACTTTCATACGGTTTTTTATACTTTTGAGTGTACATTTGGGGGCTTTTTTAAATTTTTCTTTCAGTGTTCAAAGATAGTTCCCAGAAAGACCTGCTGAATTTCACTGGCACTATTCCTGTGATGTACCAGGGTAAGTGT
The DNA here is from genome assembly GCF_008692635.1 of Crocuta crocuta. NCBI lineage: Eukaryota > Metazoa > Chordata > Mammalia > Carnivora > Hyaenidae > Crocuta > Crocuta crocuta. Next base: position 1,984,175 of record NW_027529526.1, read on the forward strand.
ACAAATTGAGAAAATGTGGGAATTTTATAAAAGAGCAGTTTAACAAGAACTTACATTTGTTTAGTCCCGTAACATTCGCAAAGTATTTTCACATTTAATATGATGTATACAGAACCTTACTGCAAATAGCAGAATGCCATCCCATTCAAGGTGGCTGAGATTAATATCAACAAATTCAATTCAGTTTTCCTGCATCTCTGAGGTTTTGATTACTTTTAACTCAAAATAACCTTTGTGCCAAAGTGGCCCATCTTGGGGCAGCCTGCCTTGGGCCCCTACACAGACCCAGGCCTGAGCTTATGGGGAGTTCTCTTTGTTTCCCAAAGCAAAATCCAAGGATCACTCCTTCTTCTCCATTACGGCAATGTTTTGATCCTCTCCGTTTCCCTCTGTATGATGCCCCATTCTGTGGGTGAAACTCAGTCTTAGCCTGGTCAAGTGATTTACCTAAGACCACACAGCCAGTATCAGATTATAACTTGAAACTCCAGTAGGAAATTTAGGGCCATGAAAGCTTAAAGAAAGAGACATACTTTCAAGTGATCTGACAGCTCTCCAGTGATAGCTAAGTGTTTGCCCCCCCCCAAAAAAAAATCACTATTTCCCCTTCTAGCTTGTCCAAGCGTACTTCCATCAGTGTTCAACAGGACTAACCTTTCAGAGAGGTATCATAGGTGACTTGCTTATATAGTATGATGTGAAGAACACCAGTGAAGCTGTGGTTCTAATAGATTTCTCTGCTGCGACGCGTGAAATTCCACCATTAAAAATCTCTTCCTGGCATATAATCCCAAGAGGGTTAATATCCCAAACCACTAATACATAGTGCTGTGTTTATAGAAAATACATGGTAAGTATTTGTTGAATGGTTGAGTTTGTTCACTTGGTTACTGACCGAAGGGGCTTAGTAATAAATGAATATGCTGAGCATTTGACACGGAGGTACACTGAAAAAGGGATGAGGAGGACCCGAAAACAAATGGGGAGAGAACAGTGGAATTTGCTCCTTTACAAAAAACTCAGCACTGTATTATGAAAATACACTGCCCAGAAGACACCAAGAAGCTGTATTTGGGGGCACTTTTTTCAGAGTAGGTACTGCATTATGGTAGTCCTAGACTGTTAACCAACCCTTCTTAATTTCTTTTTTTTTTAATTTTTTTTTTTTAATGTTTTATTTATTTCCAGGAGAGAGAGAGAGAGACAGCGTGAGCAGGGGAGGGTCAGAGAGAGAGGGAGTCACAGACTCTGAAACAGGCTCCAGGCTCTGAGCTGGCAGTCAGCACAGAGCCCGACGTGGGGCTCAAACCCACGAACCGCGAGATCATGACCTAAGCGAAAGTCGGACGCTTAACCGACTAAGCCACCCAGGTGCCCCAACCCTTCTTAATTTCTGCTCCTCCGTGATCACTTACTGCCTGAGGTTCACTCATGTTTTATTCTGCCTGGCTGTGTCCCACCATGGCAACCCCTTTGGCACAGGAAATGCATAGGAATTCAGTTTGGTTTCTATACATAGGAATATGGTTGGAGATGAAAGGAGATAGCAGTGAGCTGGGCTCTGCAGAAATTGCAGAAGTGATTTTTATTTTCCTCCTTGTTCCTCTCCTACCAAGCTCTCAGTCTCTTTTCTGGCTGCCTAGAGCACTTTACTCAGACCTGTTTCCCAGGCAGTAAGACTATGAACGCAAGAGTGACTCTCAGGAGATGCAATAAATACAGCTAATGGAATTGATGAGATTCATAGTTTAAGTTTAGTTTTTACATTTTTATTAGGTCTTAAATTTGGGCTTCCTGGCAGCCAGAGCCGTCAGGGGTATTTGCTCTCGGTAGTCATGACATTACACGTGTGTGGCTGGGAGATCATGCCCTCAAGTTCCTGTCTGTCAGTACGCTGAGATTTAAGAACCACCAGACAGGGTGACGCTTAGGTTCTCTTCAGCTCTAAGTTCTGTGTATCTAACCCAGCTTGATGATAGTTCATGAGCAGTTTGAGGGTCAGTATCAAATGTGTCAAATTCATCTTTGTTAATGCATTAATTTTTCATGTGTTTATTCATTCACTTATTCTTTTTTTTTTAAATGTTTTTATTTAGTTTTGAGAGAGAGAGAGAGACCATGAGCAGGGAACGGTCAGAGAAGGAGGGAGACACAGAATCCGAAACAGGCTCCAGGCTCTGAGCTAGCTGTCAGCACAGAGCCCAGCACGGGGCTTGAACCCACAAACCCGTGAGATCATGACCTGAGCCGAAGTCCGACGCTTAACCGACTGAGCCACCCAGGAGCCCCTCATTCACTATTCTTATGCATATAGGAAACCTTTATTGAGCAGTCAGTATATTAGGCTCTATACGTGGTGTGGGGAAATAGAAATGAATAATACCTAACCCTCTGGACATTTACAGTGTGAAGAGAGATACAGATCTGTAGGTAAATAACCTCAATGCAGAATAAGTATAAAAATAGAAGTATCCACTACCTTTTAAGAAAGGTATAATAGCTGTGCTTGGGTGGGGCAAATACGCTGTATCCCAGACTCCTGGTACAGTAGGTCCTGTAAATATTTATTGGACTGAATTGGATGAGCTGGCCAATGTCTTAATTAAATTTCTTCAGATATTATGCTGGTGATTTAATGGGAATATACAAATGGAGAAGTAGGCCTCGATTTATGTAAATCCTTTATATATACACTTGACTAGGCTACAGGTCTTAAAATGCCACCTGGCTGTGCCATAAGTATAATGTATATGCTTCGTCATTGTTTGAAGATGTGTTTATTTTGTCTCAAATAGGTAATACATATAACATACCAATTCGTTTATGGATTTTGGATTCCCACCCTTTTGCTCCCCCCATTTGCTTCTTAAAGCCAACTGCAAATATGGGTGTCTCAGTTGGAAAACATGTGGATGCTCAAGGCAGAATATACTTGCCCTATCTTCAAAACTGGAGCCACGTAAGATCAATTTGGATTTTCTTGTAAAAGTTTTTATTTTTCTGGGTATTTATCTTTATCCTAATGGTACAAATAAGCAAATTTTCTTTTAATGATACTCCTCATATGGTCTTTAAAAGTAATTTTTTTTAACTTTTTAAAAATATTTATTTAGTTTTGAGACACAGAGAGAGAGACAGAGTGTGAACAGGCAAGGGACAGAGAGAGAGGGAGACACAGAATCAGAAGCAGGCTCCAGGCTCTGAGCTGTCAGCCCAGAGCCAGCGTGGGGCTCAGACTCACAAACTGCAAGATTATGACCTCAGCCAAAGTCGGACGCCCAACCGACTGCGCCCCAGGTGCCCCTTTAAAAGTAATTTTAAATTGAGCTCCCTAGAGTCACTCAAGTTCCCAAACCCCAGTGACAGACCACAACCTGCATGAAGCACTCTCTCCAGGTCTGGAGCCAACTATTATTGGCTCCCTCTTTTTATAGTTGTTTACTGCTTATAAAGCACATGAAAAGCTACTAGCAAGATATTGGGCATTACTTCCTAGTCTCTCCTTATTAAAGATTTTTATGTAATATATATATTTGTATATAGTTTTGGGAGTGCCCTGGTGACTCCGTTGGTTAAGTATCCAACTTTGGCTCAGGTTATGATCTCACAGTGAGATCATGCCCTGCATTTGGCTCTGCACTGACAATGGAGAGCCTGCTTGGGATTCTCTCTCTCTTTCTCTCTGTCTCTCTCTCTGTCTCTCTCTCTCTGTCTCTCTCTCTGTCTCTGCTCTACACTCATTTGTTCCTCCCCAAAATAACTAAATAAAAACTTAAAGAAAAAAAGAATGTATTTAAACTTTTGCGTGTTTTTGACCTTTATGTAAATTGAATCATACTGTACATAATTTTCTATTACATGTTTTGTTTTAACTGAGCACTAAGTTTTAAAAATACATTCACAATTATATATGTGACTAGTTTATTTGCTTTACAAGTTCTCACATTATACAGTTTTGTTTTCTGTATTTTCATCTACCATTATATTGAGCACATCTCATGTTAAATAGTCTGCTCAAAATACATGGTCTTTAATTGGTTGCTTGATGATCTAGCATAATATATTCACAAATTGCTTTCTTGTTAGAAATTTAATGGTGAGCATCCTTAAATATAAATATATGTAAACATAAATGTGTGTATATTATAAATATTTAATCATTTTCTAATGATAAGTCTCTAGGAATGGAATTACTGGATCAAAGTTTATAAATGTTTTGAAGGCTATTCTTATACATTGCCAAATTGGCCTCCAGAAGGTCACTTGAAATCGGTGTAGAATACCAGTTTTCCAGCACTCTTGCTCTAAACAGAAGGTATTATCATTAAAGCAAAACAAACCTTTGCTTATCTCTATATATTTACTTACAAGGATGTACAATATGTTCTCATTTTTATAAGTAATTAAGATCTTTATGAAAGGATAATTTATAATATATTTATATGTACCCAGAAAATTGTAGGGCAGGAGGACCAGGGATCCCTGAAGGGCCAGAAGATGTCGAGTCAAGTGAGGTTGGAGTAAAGGATGGTGTTAGGGTTATCAGTTTTTATTTTATATACGTCCTGTAAAAAGGTGTGCAATCATGGACATGTTTGACTTTGTTTTTACAGTTTTCTCTATTTTTCGTATATGTAAAACCTTAAAAAAAATTTTTTTACATTTATTTATTTTTGAGAGATAGAGTGAGACAGAGTTTGAGTAGGGGAGGGGCAGAGAGAGAAGGAGATACAGAATCCGAAACAGGCTCCAGGCTCTGAGCAAGCTGTCAGCACAGAGACTGACACAGAGCTTGAACCCATGAACCGTGAGATCATGACCTGAGCTGAAGTTGGACACTTAACCGACTGAGCCACCCGGGCGCCCCGTAAAACCTTTAAAAAGAAAAAAAAGGGGCACCTGGGTGGCTCAGGTGGTTAAGCGTCTGACTTCAGCTCACAATTTGTAAGTTCGAGCCCCGCATCAGACTCTGTGCTGACAGCTCTGAGCCTGGAGCCTGCTTCAGATTCTGTGTGTGTCTCTCTCTCTCTCTCTCTCTCTTTCTGTCCCTCCCCTGCTTGCTCTCTGTCTCTCAAAAATAAACATTAAAATTTTTTTTAAAAAAAGAAGAAGAAATAAAAGAAGGGATACACACCAAGTGGTTGGTGGTGGAGTTTAGGTGTGAGAACATTGACCTTTTACTTTATGAATTTGTACATTGTTTGCATTATGTGATGATTTTATTAAATAAAATTGCCAGTTTAATGTGATAAATAGGGCATAATAAAAATTTATCCATTGGAGGGACAAAAATGATACTTTAATGGTTAGTTTTTTGATTATTTGAGAAATTGAGGTCTTTTTCATATATTGATCATATATACTCTTTTTTTAAATTGTTTATCTCCTTCATCCATTTTTACCCTTCTTTTTTTTCCCCCAGCTCTCCTCAAACAGTATTTTGACATCTGTCCCCTGTTGTGGGAATTCATCTTTCCAGTTTCATTTTTCTGATTTTCATTGGCATCTCTTTTTATTTCTCTTTGTTTGTTTAGTAAATACTTAGAGATAGCCCTATTAACCTAGTTGGGGTTGTGTTTGATTTCAGTTGAGACAGTATTGATTTCACTTTACTATTCTGAGCTTCTTATAAGCTAAAACTATTCTTTTTTTTTTAAGCTGAAACTAAAGAAGACATTATGTTATTTAACTTGCCCTATTATTAAAGCACTACAGTAACTTTAAGTTCCTCATGTAGTTGGAATTACAATTATGTAGTAGAATTACATAGAATTTTGGAGCTGGAAGGAATCTAGAGGCTGTCTAGGCCAAAGATTGCAGATGTTTTCCCTAAGAAATTCACTGTGCTGTTAGACCTACAGAGTTTTGTTGAATAGCAAAGTGGTTTTTTTTGTTTTGCTCTTAATATGAATTTGAATGCCTGTATGTATAGTCTTTCCAATTTGTCACAATAACCATCTCCCCAAATGTTCTTCTACTTGCCAACTTTACACGTTACCTGCTTGGTCTTTAAAGGTGTTTGAGCTTTTGATCCTAATAGCTTCATCCTCTTAATATATAAGTAATGAAACTTTCAGACTCTGAGAAATTAAAGCCTTTAAAAAAATTTTTTTTAATTTTTATGTTTATTTATTTTTGAGAGATAGAGCATGAGTGGTGGAGGGGCAGAGAAAGAGGGAGACACAGAATCTGAAACAGGCTCCAGGCTCTGAGCTGCTAGCACAGAACCCAATGCAGGGCTCGAACCCATGAACATTGACATCATGACCTGAGCCGAAGTCAGATGCTTAACCGACTAAGCCACCCAGGCACACCAAAGTCTTTTTAAAATAAGCAAACTGCTAAATATTTTTAATAATAATAAATAAATATTTTATACTCACAGCATATGTTTGCATGCATTTGTTTCTCATAATAGCCACTTGGGATTTATTATTCATATTGCTCAGAGAGGTTAAGTGGATTTTACTAAGTTTGCTTAATAAATTAAAAGAAACAGCACTAAATTAGATATTTTATCAGTGTCACTTTTCTGATTTGATAATGCTTATATAGGAGAATGTTGTGGGGTTTTTTTTTTTCTTTTAGAAAATACACACTACAGTATTTAGGGGTGAAAAGGTATCGGATCTGCAATTTATTCTCGTTTGTTCAGAAAAATATGTAGAGGGACAGAGACTGAGAAAATATATGTGTTAAAATGTTAACATTTGAGTTATCTCAGTGAAGAGTATATGAATATTCTTTGTACTATTTTTGTATTATTTTTCTATAAGTCTGCAATTACTTCAAAATAGAAAGTACAAAAAAAGACTGTTCCTGAACATAGGTAGTCATGCTATTTTCCCATCTTTTGGAGACGTGGATTAGCATTTCTCTACTTTCCATTTAAAAGAATTAAGTAATTTTTCAGTTAAAAGTATCATATAATTTGTATGATAAGTTTCAAAAACGAGCACAATGCAAAACTTTTTTTAGGTTAACTCGATAACAGTGCATAGGTTAATAAGGTAGTATCCTTTAGCAAAATTTTTGCATAACCTTTCCCCTGTGTGTATTCTGCAGCCTAAATCTGTCATTGTTGGATTAATTAAAGAAATGATCGCCAAGTTTCAAGAGGAACTTCCCCTGTATTCTTTACCATCATCTGATGAGGCACGGCAGGTAGACTTGCTGGCCTATATTGCAAAAATCACTGAAGGTTTGTATTTTTTGTTAATCAGAGAGTTATGAGCTTATAATTTCTCACTAATCTCATTTACTCTCTGCTATTTGATTTCTTTTTCTTTTTTTTAAAAAAAATATTTATTTTGAGAGAGAGAGCACAAGCAGGGGAGGGGCAGAGAGAGAGAGAGAGGATCTCAAGCAGGCTTCGCCTGTCAGCTCAGAACCTGATATGGGGCTCGATCCCACAAACCATAAGAACATGACCTGAGCTGAAATCAAGAGTCTGACTCTAAACCAACTGAGCCATCCAGGCACCTGCTGCTATTAGATTTCTATAAGGAAATAGATTCACATATCTGTATATATCTGTATTGAATCAAAAATTTCTACACAGCTATCAGGGTAAGTGTTACCATATAGTTCTAATGAGTATGCTTTTAAATGTAAAAGAATTACCTTTCTACTGACAGATAAAATAATTACTGTTTTGTTCAAAATCATTTGATATATATTAATGACCCCAAGCCTTTTTCATTATACTTTTATGTGGCTTTTTGCCTCATTCAAAATATTGGACCAGAAATATCTATGATTCTAGTGTTTCTCATTGAACAAAAAGCAAAATATCCATGCTTCTAAACTTCAGTAAGACGTTAAACATTTTTGCATTATAGACCAGAGCAGTAAGAATCAGAAGGTTTTTCAGAATTATGGAAATCCTAGTTTTTAGTCTTATATAATATTTTTTTAATGTTTGGAAAGGTTTTTTTTCTTTTTAAGGAGGTAGCCTCTATTTAGTATAATTTTTAATGATAACCCTGTGTTTCTTGCATTTCACTTGTTCAGGTATTTTTGAGTGCTTCTTGACCAGCACCATGGTGTACTTTTTTTAGATGCTAAAAAAGATTTTTCATACTGTTTTAAAATTCTCATAATAGTCCACTTTTATTTCTAGGTGTCTCAGACATAAATTCAAAGAACTGGGCAAATCATGAGCATAAAACAGTCAACAAAATTACTGTGGTTGGAGGTGGAGAACTGGGAATTGCCTGCACGTTAGCAATCTCAGCAAAGGTATGTAAGCACAGTGGTTATAAACCCATCTATCATATTGCTACACTTTTAAGCAGTTTATGTTTAATAATGGCTTCATTTTGTCATGTGGGAAAACCTCACTTTGCCTTATATTTAATAAGTTAGCAAAAAAAAAAAAAAGCTGAAAGCTCTCATCAGGGATATTGCTTCTTAATTAGTAGTCATGGAATAGGCTTTAAAACAGTGACTTGAACAATCGGCTCATCATGCTATCCAAGGGAAACCTCAACGTGACATTCATCCCACTTGGCCCCAAATTCCTTTGTGTTTTCTGACTCCTGCCACTTTATTTAAACTCTTATTTAATATAATACTTAATTTTAGCTTTTTCTAAAATTAACATTTTTTTTTCTTAAAGATTGCATTTTCTGGTGTAATTAATCCACTGTCTCTTAGGATCATAGTTTCTGAGTTGATATTTTATACTAGTATGCAATTTGTTTTATTCTTCCATCACTCTTTTTTACTACATCTTTTGTATATAAATTATTTGCAGAAAGGCTTACATTCCCTTTCAGAGAGGTTCAGAAGATGCTCCAGGGTCCCTCCCAGTCATGGGAATAGCACGTCTGTGTCACTTCAGGATGTAGACCACAGTAGAATAGCTGTCCCTCTGTTTCATTGGTAGCTGGTGTTTCAGTTTTTTTTTTCTATTAAAATGTGATTGTTTTCCATCTAAATTCTTCCCTTCTTATTTTAAACTCACATATGTCTTAGAGATAGGTTCTACTTGAGCAAATAAAGTGTATCCAGGGAGCTAGAAAATTGTAAAAGCTGGCTGCAGCAGAACAACATCTGCTAACTTTTGACTTAGTTTCCTCTCCACCCTCCATTTGAATATACTATTCCCTCTTAATTGGAATTTGAATTGTTTTCAATTCTTTTGTTACTAGACAGAATGCTTCCATAAACATTGCTTTACCAGTTGCTTATTTTCTCCTCTGAATTTTCCTTTAGGTGTACATAAGCTCAAAAACAGTACTACTAAGTCAGGGCATGAATGGTCTGTATGGCACTTACTACAAATTGCTAGATTGTGCTTCCGAAAGGGAAGAACTAATTCATGCTGCGCAACAGTGTGCACATCAATCTGATTTTTGACATCCCTATCAATACAGGGTTTTATCAATTTTATTCAGTTTTGGTAAGTACAAGAAGGCCCCTTAAAGTCATGTTCCTTCAGCTGTTGGAAGCTCACTGTCAGTATTCCTTTGTAAACTGTCTAAATGGAAAATTTTTCCCTTTTTTTCTTTGTAAACATTAATATTTGGATACAAGGTACAGTATATAAAATATTACAATACGCTAGTACTTAAAATAGTGTCAGTAGTGGTGGTGGTGGTAGCAGCAGTAACTAGCATTTACTGAATGCCTATTAAGTGCCAGGCACTCAGCTAAACTCTCATTTTTACAACGACCCTATGGGTTAGGTATTATCATTACTGCCAATTTGCAAAGGAAGGCAGAGGGAGATTACGCAACTTGCCCAAAGTCACACTGTTAATAAATGGGGGCAGGATTTGAAGTGAGGGAGTCTATTTACAGAGCCTGTATTCTAAATCTTTACTATCAGCATGTGGCTTTCAGACCAGCAGCACTGGCAACATCTGAGATCTTCTTAGAGTTACATTATCTCAGGCCCCACCCCAGACCTATGAAAGCAAATCTGCATTTTAGCAAAACCCCCTGTGTCCATGTGCTGCACTGATCTATTAAATGCTGACCCCTTAAAGCTTGGGAAGTTCTTCTCTAAACCACTATGTTATACTGCCTCATTATTGCTGCTGTTGTTACTCATGGACATTTAAATTGTGTCTTGTCATTTGAAAACCTTTTATGTGGGGCACCTGGGTGGCTCAGTCAGTTAAGCGTCTGACTTCAGCTCGGGTCATGATCTCATAGTTCATGGGTTCGAGCCCCACGTTGGGCTTTACTGACGGCTCAGAGCCTGGAGCCTGCTCAGATTCTGTGTCTCCTCTCTTTGCCCCTCCCCTGCTTGCTTTCTGTTTCTTTTTCTCAAAAATAAATCAACGTTAAAAAAATTAAAAGAAAACCTTATACTTAGTATCATTTTACACATGTACTAATAAACTTGTAGGATAATTTCTATAAATGAGATAGATGGGTCAAAGGAATTACTGTGTTTTTAAATTTTGGTAGAACATGACAAATTATCCCCCATTATTATACCAGTTTATCCTTATGCCCACAGTGTGTGAGGATGCCTGTTTTCCCCACACTTCTAATGTTTAACTTTTGGATTTTTGCATGTCTCATAAATGAAGATGGGAACTCACAGTTTTGTTTTTGGTTTTTCTTACCTTTGTCTTATGAGTGTGGCTGACAATAATAAAATTAATAGGTACAGTTTAGAGAGGACTCCTCTCTGCCAGCTCTGTGTCACAAAATTAATCCTCTTAACCCCATGAAGTAAGGTCAAGTTCAGTGACTTGCCCAGTGTTACAGACTTAAGTACTATTGCTTTTGTTTTGTACTTTTTGCTTGATAGTCTGGTAGATCCCTGGTATTCGTACCTCTGCACTCTAATGTAGGAAAGATCCTCAAACCGCTTACCAATTTAGAAAAGGACCTTTCACAAAGGTAACCTGATTCTGAGCAGTTTCTATGCCATCATTTACATGGTACCCAGGGAGCCATCGACAGGCATATGGAATGTTTTCCTTTTCTTTTTTTTTTTTTTTTAATATTTACTTATTTTGGGGAGAGCCCAAGTGTGGGGGGACAGAGAGGAGGACAGAGGATCTGAAGTGGGCTCTGAGCTGACAGCAGCAAGCCTGATGTGGGGCTTGAACTCATGAACTACAAGATCATGACCTCTGAGCTGAAGTTGGACGCTCAACCGACTGAGCCACCCTGGTGCTCCCGAGTGTTTTCCACAAGATCTCTACATGATAGAGAGTTCTACATGATAATAGAATTTTATTTTAAATCTATGGCTATTGTCCTTTTTTTTTCTTTTAAAGAGAAACTTAGCATTAATAATGACTGTCATGCTAGAAATGAGGTGCTAAAACAGGCCAAAAAAATTACTCTTAAGTACTTTCAGAATGGAAATTGTGACATCAAAATGAAAACATAAATTCAGGAATGACAGTAAATATATTAAGTGCACCAAGTCATCTTTATTACTCATTGTCCCATCAAAGGATATCCCAGTCTATGACTTCTTCTTTAAGTGCTGCTAGATCCCAGTTTTCAGTCAAGCCTAAAGAATTACATTACTCAGGCTCATAGTAATTTCTTGCTTACATGTCCCATTTATTGCTGTTGTGTTATTTTTCTTTCATAAGACAGACATTAGGCCTGTGCATTCTCCTTTAGCTTCCTTTCTGAATGAATTTCAATCGAGTAACCAGCTGTGTTTGTGTAATGTTATATGTTCTTTTTGTTATTGTCCTGTACAGGGCATTGCAGACAGACTGGTCCTCTTAGACCTCTCAGAAGAGACGAAAGGAGGAGTGATGGACCTTGACATCTTTAACCTGCCTAATGTGGAGATCAGCAAAGGTCTGGTTACTCTGCTTAATACATCTTTGCCTCACTTGCTCTTGTATTTGAGTCCTAAGATTGTTTTAGTATTTTTTTAAAACAGTTTTAAGTTCATAGCAACATTGAACGAAAAGTTTCCCACATACCCCTTACCCCCACACATGGGAAGGCTCCCCTGTTAACATCTCCCACCAGAATGGCACAATTGATGAACCTACCTTGATACACGATTATCATCCGAAATGCATAGTTTACATTAGGGTTCACTCTTGGTGTTGTACATCCTGTGGATATGGACAGATCTATCTATATGGACATAATCATATTTTTCACTACCCCCAAAATCCTCTGTGCCTTGAGTCTTAGAATTTTAATGCTAAAAAACACATTAAGGATCATCTAGTCAAAGCTCCTCATTTTACAAATTGGGAAACTAAGATTCACATAAATGGAATGACTAAACCTAATTCATAGAGATTCTAATTGATTAAATTAAGAAGAGTCAGGGGAGCCTGGGTGGCTCAGTTGGTTGAGCATCTGACTTCAGCCCAGGTCATGATCTCATGGTTTGTGAGTTCAAGTCCCACATGGGGCTCTGTGCTGACAGCTCGGAGCCTGGAACCTCCTTCGGATTCTGTGTCTCCCTCTCTCTCTGTGCCTCCCCAGCTCACACTCACTCTCTCTCTGTTAAGAATAAAAAAATAAAAACTTGAAAAAAAATTAAGAAGAGTCAGATGAGCAAATAGCATTCTGATTTGTCAGAAAGATTTATTCTGTCTTTGACTTACACTACAGTATAAATTTGTTTTCTTTGATTGCTTCTATTCTTATATCGGTTAAGAGCATTGGTTTTTAGAGTTAGATAGGAGTTTGCATCCTAGCTCTGCCACATTATAGTTCTGACATTGGTCAGATTACATGACTTCTCAAAGTTCAGTTTTATCATCTGTAAAGTGGGAATAAGACCTACTACTTGGCGTATGGCAAAGTGTTAAACCAAGATTTAAAAAAATTCACATCACTTTCACTAAAAATATATTGTTAAAATAAGGTTTAATAAGAACAAAAGGATTTTGTATCATTAATAAATAAAAGTTTAAATGTTAGGAAAGTATTCTTTATCTCATCTTTTTAATTAAAAACTTTACATATATTTTATAACATACATAATGTATTAGTGCAGACATATATGTAGGTAAATACCATATTTGGGGATGTGGGCTTAAAAATATTTTTTTACTAGAGATGCATGATCAAAAAAACTGGTAGACCAGGTTATAGCCGAAGTCAAGTTGTAATACGTTATATTTGCTTGGCTTTCCTTACTTAGGTCCCCTGTATTCCTTGACCATATTTATTTATTTATTTATTAAAATTTTTAAATGTTTTATTAATTTCTGAAAGAGAGAGACAGAGCATGAGCAGGGGAGAGTCAGAGAGAGAGGGAAACACAAAATCTGAAACAGGCTCCAGGTTCTGAGCTAGCTGTTCAGCATAGAGTCTGACGTGGGGCACGAACCCACGAACCGTGAGATCATGACCTGAGCTGAGTTTGGATGCTTAACCAACAGAGCCACCCAGGCGCCCCTGACCATATTTTTAAAAAAATCAAGATGGTGTCATGTAATTGAAAGAATAGAATCCTTGGAGTAGATGTATAGTATATGGCACTTGCCACCAAGTAGGGAATGTCAGATGAGTCTACACCATTTTGGGGCAACTTTCATGTTCCCCTTGTTAATTTGGTTACTCCTGATAGCACTGAATTTAATTCCTATTACATGAAGAATTTTAAATATAATGTTAACTGACCTCTCACAAATATTTTCCATAATATGGAGAAGTGTGTTAATAATTTTGGGAAATTAAGATCAATAGTTTAGAAATTTGAGGAATGCCCTATCATGGCAGGCACTGATCATTACATCTGACCCTCCTAGAGTTGTGCTTTGGCTCCATTTGGGGTTTTGCAAAATAGCTATTAAAACACTTTGGGGAGGGATATGCATATATACAGGTGAGCATGCAAAACCATATGCATATATACATAAACAGTTATGCTTGTGTACACATAGACTGACTCTGGAGAAAGACAGAGGAATTATTAAGAGTAGTTGCTTCAGGGGTCAGACTGTGGAAACTGGTTCTGCATTTGGGTTTTGAAGTTAATATTTTTATTCCTTTATTTTTATTTTGTGCTGAAATAATATTTACCAATAGTGACATTTAGGAAATTCATAGTGTTCCACAGCCATTGCCATTATGTAGTTCTAGAACCTTTTCATCATCCCAAAAGGAAACCTTGACCACATTAAGCAATCACTCCCTGTTTTCCCTCTCCCCAGGCTCTGGCAGCTGTCAGTCTGCTCTGTGGATCTGTCAGGTCTAGATATTTCACATAAATGGAACCATACAGTACGTGGCCTTTTGTATTTGGCTTCTTTCACGTAGCATAATGTTTTCGAAATTCATCCATAGATGTGTGTGTCAGTACATCGTTCTATTTATGGCTGCGTAATATTCCATGGTATGGACGTACCACATTTTATTTGTCTGTTTATCGGTCAGTGGGACATTTGGGTTGCATCTTTGTGCTGTTGTGAATAGTGTGGTTATCAGCATTTATCTACAAGTTTTTGTTTGAATAACTGTTTTCACTTCTTTTCGTTACATACCCAGAAGTAAAACTGCTGGTTCATGGTGATTCTGTGTGTAAGTTATTGATGAATTTAATAGTATGCTTTCAAACAGCACATACAGATCTAAATAGCTCTGTTTTTTTTAACAGCTTCATAATATTTTGTCAGGTGGATGTCTTTCTCCTGTTGGGCAATATTTAGGTTGTTTGGGGTTTTTTTTGTGCTTACAAATAATAGTGAGGAGAACATTGTAATGCAGAACTTTTAGTGTACTTCTCTAACAAGCAAGATAAAGTAGAATTACTGGGTCAAAAGATACATGTTTTTAGGGGCGCCTGAGTGGCTTAGTTGGTTGAGCGTCCGACTTTCGCTTAGGTCATGATCTCGTGGTTCGTGGGTTCGAGCCCCGCATCGGGCTCTGTGATGACTGCCAGCTCGGAGCCTGGAGCCTGTTTCAGAGTCTGGGCCTCCCTCTCTCTCTGACCCTCCCCTGCTCACGCTGTCTCTCTCTCTCCTAGAAATAAATAAAACATTAAAAAAATTAAAAAAGAAAAAAAAGAAAAGATACATGTTTTTAAAATTTATATTGTTAAAATTGTTCCCAAAGAAGTTGTACCAATTAATACTCTGACCAATAGTATATAAGTATTCCTTTTTCCTTTCTTTTGATTACTTTTATTCTATTTTAAATATAGCTAAGGAGACCATTGTCCTATGATATTTTGATCATGGTTATTATGTTTGTTATATTATCATGTTTACTATTATGTTTATGTGTTGTCTCTTAATAATAGTTGCCATTTCTTAAGGAATCAGTAATATATGCTAGATACTTTATATATATTCATATACTTTTCTTACTTTATTTTATAGATGGCTCAGAGAGATTGTGGCTTAGGACATGTAGTTAGTAAGAGGCTAAAACTAAGGTTTTAAATGCAAGTTTGTTACCAATTTCACATGATTCACTCCAGAAATATTCTGTGTATATACAAGCATAAATGCTTGTGTGTATGAGTATATGCATGCTTGTGCATGGAGAAAAAAAGTGTTCAGTAGTTGTAAAGTTAAAAATAATGTGTTGTAATCAAAACCACACTGAGATACCACCTCACGCCAGTCAGAGTGGCTAAAATGAGCAAATCAGAGAACTCGAGATGCTGGCGAGGATGTGGAGAAATGGGCACCCTCCTACACTGTTGGTGGGAATGTAAACTGGTACAGCCCCTCTGGAAAACAGTGTGGAGGTTCCTCAGGAAACTAACAATAGAACTCCCCTATGACCCAGCAATAGCACTGCTAGGAATTTACCCAAGGGATACAGAAATGCTGATGCATAGGAGCACATGTACCCCAATGTTCATAGCAGCACTCTCCACAATAGCTAAAACATGGAAAGAGCCTAAGTGTCCATCAACAGATGAATGGATCAAGAAGATGTGGTTTATCTATACCATGGAATACTACATGGCAATGAGAAACAATGAAATCTGGCCATGTGTAGCAACATGGATGGACCTTGAGGGTGTTATGCTGAGCGAAATAAGTCAGGCAGAGAAGGACAAATACCATATGTTTGCACGTATAGGAGGATTAGGAGGAACTTGACGGAGGAACAAGGGGGAGAAGAAGGGGGGAAATGGTGGGGGAAAGGGAGAGAGGCAAACCATGAGAGACTCTTGAATGCTGACAAAAACTGAGGACTGATGGATGTGGGGGGAGGAGGGATGGGCATGGAGGAGGACACTTGTGGGGATGAGCACTGGGTGTTATGCGGAAACTAATTTGACAATAAACTATTTGTAAAAAAAAAAATTTTTAAACAAAACAAAATTAAAAATTTTGCTCATCAAAAAAAAAAATAATGTGTTGTTGGGTCACCTAGGTGGCTCAGTTGGCTAAACATCTGACTCTTGATTTCACCTCAGGTCATGATCTCACAGTTTGGTTTGTACGGTAGGATCAAGCCCCACATTGGGCTCTGTGCTGATGGCCTGTTTGGGATTCTCTTTCTCCCTCTGTCTCTCTCTCTGCCCCTCCCCCCACTCATGCATGTGTGCACACTCTCAAAATAAAAAACATTTAAAAATAATGTGTTGTTGATATATAGAGCAAAGCAAAATATGCTCAATAGCCAGTGGTTCTTAAAACGTGGCTTGTGGGTTAATCACTTATATCAGAACCACCGTAAAATTACAGATACCTGGGGTCCACCCTAGGCCTATGGATCCTGAATTTCTGGGAATCTACATTTTAGATAAGTAGCTCAGGTAATTCTTATTCTCATTAAAGGATTCTAAAAATGATAAATAGTAACATTATTGCAGATTGTGGAATCAGCACACTGGACCATGACCAGCATTTTATAATAATGAACTAGAACAATAGAAAATATCAGAGTAGTGTTAAGAGTATTTTCTGTAATGTTTTTGTTTTATATATGTATACATATGCATATATTGGGTCTTGGGTTGCGATAGAAAACGTATTTCATGGCATGTCCATCTCATGGTATAGGTCACAATCAAAATTTTGAAATTCACTGTATTGAAGTTGAAACTCTTGACTTAAGCCCTTTTTTGCCTCCTTTCCCCCTTTATGCTTACCCCAAATAAATACTTCTTCATTAACCTCAACATGCCTTTCATACTTAAACTTGAGTCACCTTTTCCCTAGGAAACCTTCCAGAATAATCCTAATGCCAAACCACGTATTACTCTTCATGATTTTAGTATTGATATTGGAATTTATGTTGTATCATTTTTTCTCTTACACATTTTAATCAATAGATTTACTTTTTATTTTTAAGACAATCCTCCCGAAAGAGAGAGATATGGCATAACATACGTAGTTCTTGGCCTTAGTTTGCCACATATGGTAAATCTTAGAAAGTTTCAACATTGTTTGTACAGCTCCAAAACCCAGACCACTGTGGCAGTAATCGTTAAAGGCACTCACTTGAACTGAACAGTGATTTCCTATGTTATTTTTTAATATGAGTATTCTTGTTTTAAAAATTAACATTAAAACAAAAGTCTACCTCCGTTCATCAGACAAAAATATCCCCTCTAGTCATTGTCTGAAATAATTCTCAAAGCTTCTGAGAAGCCATTCTTTGGTAGTTCCCTCCCCTGCCAATATAGGAAGATTTCTAGTAGCTCTCGATTTAACACAATTTCTAAATTAAGGCTCATCACCATTTCTAAAATTTTGCACCCTAGTGAAAAATAATTTGAAGAAAGTTTTTATGTAATTTTATTACAGTTAGAATGGTTTAGCAATATACCAGAGAAATGAAAATATTTATACTGTCTCCAGTATATTCATACTGATAATACTGGCTAGAATACTTCTGTGAGGTCTCCACAGCATTTGGACATTTTGATTGGATTGATTTTCCATGGTTTTGAATAAAATAATTCAGCAGTGACTTAAAATCAATGTGTATTTCATTCATCATCATCCTCATAATGTGAGAACAGTAGTATATGGGAGCATGAAATATTTGCTGGGTCCTTTGACGTGCTTGATATTGGATTGATGTCCCCCCAGTGTCAGTAAACAAGCACTGGTCTAGGGCCTATTGATTGGGAACCAGTGGCTTGGCAAGAAGTATGCAGTTTTCTGGCCTTCCTGTGCAGCTGGGATAGAGGTAAGAGGTTTCTGTCCTGGAGGTCCAGATGTGCCTCTGACCCAGGAGGAAACATCGCTACGCTAATACGTAAGTGGTAAAGTTAGGATTTGGAGCAGGAGATCTCACTCTGAAGTCCTCCATTCTAACCCTTGAACCCTACCGTATTACATCAAGGGCAAGGACAGTATGTCATTCACTCTGTGTTCTTAGGGCCTAGTATAATTACCCTTGGCATGACAGGAACCTGGGCAGAGGTATATCAAACTAATTATTATTGAATAAACTTTTGTTATGATCCTTAACCTTGTAAGTTATATCATAGTTTTACATAATCATGCTTAAGGTTCTTCCTGACTTTCTGTATAACTGTAAAATTTTTTTCCTCCATATTAAATCACCAACTTCTTTTAAACTTAATTTTATTTTTTATTCAAGTACAATTAACATACAGTGTTATATTAGTTTTGGGTGTACCATATAGTGGTTCAACAATTCTATACATTTTTTAGTGTTCATCAATAAGCTTACTCTTAACCCTCTTCACCTCCTCTTCCATCAATATAAGCTTACTCTTAACCTACTTTACCTATTCCATCCAGTGATCTCCACTCTGGTAACCCTCTGTTTATTCTCTGTAGTAGAGTCTGGGTTTTTGTTTGTCTCTTTTCCTTAGTTGTTTGCTTACTTATTTCACTTAGCATTTGTTTCTTAAATTACAGCATTTACCTTTCTCTGACTTATTTCACTTAGCATTATACCTTCTAAGTCCATCCATGTTGTTATAAATGGCAAGACTAGATTCTTTTTTATGGCTGAGTAATATTCCTGGTGTGTGTGTGTGTGTGTGTGTGTGTGTGTGTGTGTGTGTGTGTGTCTATCTTCTTTATCCATTCGTCTATTGGTAGACACTTGAGTTGCTTTCATATCTTGACTATTGTAAATAATGCTGCAATAAATATAGATCTTTTTGAATTAGTGTTTTCTTTTTCTTTGGGTAAATACTTAGTAGTGGAATTACTACATCATATGTTAAGTTTATTTTTAATTTTTTTGAGGAAGCTCCATACACTGATTTTCCACAGTGACTGCACCAGTTCACATTCCCACCAACACTACATGAGGGTTCCTTTTTTCTCCACATCCATGCCAACACTTGTTATTTCTCATCTTTTTTATTTTAGCCATTCTGACCGGTGTAAAGTAATATCATTGCAGTTTTAATTTGCATGTCCCTGATGATTACCAGTGTTGAGCATCTTTTCATGAATTTTTTGGTCATCTGTATATCTTCTTTGGAAACATATGTATTCTTGTCGTCTCCCCATCAAATGGATTGATGGTTTTTTTGGTGTTGAGCTGCATAAATTCTTAATGTTTATTTATTTTCGAGAGAGAGACAGTCAGACAGGAGTGTGAGTGGGGGAGGGACAGAGAGAAGAGAGAGAAACAGAATTTGAAGCAGGCTCCAGGCTCTAGCTGTCAGCACAGAATCCTGTGTGGGGCTTGAACTCATGAACCGTGAGATCATGACCTGAGCCAAAGTTGGACACTTAATTGACTGAGCCACTCAGGTGTCCCAAGTTGGATAAATTTTTTATATATTTTAGATACTAACCCTTTATTAGTTATATCATTTACAAATATCGTCTCCCATTCAGTAGGTTGCCTTTTTGTTTTGTTGATCATTTTCCTCACTGTGTAGAAACTTTTTAATTTGGTGTAGTCCCCAGTAGTTTAATTTTGCTTTTGTTTCTCTTACTAGAGGAGACATATCTAGAAAAATATTTCTTTGGCTGATGTCAAAGAAATTACTGCTTATGTTTTCCTCTAGGAATTTAATGGTTTTATGTCTCACATTTAGGTCTTTAATCCATTAAAAAATTTTTTTAAGTTTATTTATTTTGAAAGAGGGACAGCACAGAGGGAGGGACAGAGAGAGAGAGGGAGAAAGACAATCCTAAGCAGGCTCCGTGCTGCTAGTGCAGAGCTCAACATGGCGTTTGAATTCATGAAACTGTGATTTCAAGACCTGAGCTGAAGCCAAGAGTCAGATGCCTGACTGAGCCACCCATGCACCTCTGGTCTCTAATCCATTTTGTTTATTTTTGTATATGATATAAGAAAAGGGTCCAATTTCATTCTTTAGAATGTAGCTGTCCAGTTTTCCCAACACTGTTTGTTGAAGAGACTTTCTTTTTCCTACTGTATACTCTTGCCTCCTTGGTCATAGATTAATTGACCATAAAAGTGTGGGTTTATTTCCAGACTCTGTATTCTATTTCATTGATCTGTGTCTGTTTTTGTGTCCGTACTATAGTGTTTTGATTACTACAGCTTTGTAAGGTATCGTGAAATTTCGGATTGTGATACCTCCAGCTTTGTTCTTCTTTCTCAAGAGTGCAATGGCTATTTGGGTCTTTTGTTAAATCATCAACTTCTAAGGGAAGACCTGAGAAGGAAGAGTCCAAGAAAAATTTTGAGTGTCTACGAGGTACAAAGAATTTAGTTGTCTGTGGGGCAGTATTCACCAAACCTAACTGTGGTTAAGAATCACATGGCGAGTTGCACTCCTGAGTGGTATTTCCCTTTATTGAAATAAGTCTTCAGAACATGGGGTTATCTGTGATTTTATTACACTTCCCAAGTTATGCCTAAGTACCCAGCTGAGTATTTAAAAACTACTGTAGGAGATTGATAGAAATGGAAGCAGCTTAAAGTTTAGATGGAAAGACACACGTGGAAGATGTAAACAGTGATTCATGACAAGAGAACAATGAGGCAATATATGATTAATTGCCAAGAGAATGGTATAGACAGTGAGCACTCCTGGAGTTGAGTGGAGTGAGGTACTACTTTTGGCTAAGTAGGATGGAGGTCTGTGGTAGGTGTACCGGGATTAGGGAAATTTGGATTGCTCTTGGGGGGAGGTGCTGAATGTGGCTGTCACTAAGTATCTAGATCTTGGAGATGGAAAGATGAGTAAGACACAAACAATCCCTGCTCTCACAGAGCTCATAACATGTTTAATATTGTAAATAGCTAAACAGATATCTATCTAATGTGTGGTGAGTGCAGTGAGAAACATGCCAGCTAGAAAGAATTTGAGGGGTGCCAGGGTGGCTCAGTCGGTTAAGCGTCTGACTCTTGGTTTTGGCTTAGGTCATGATCTCATGGTTTGTGAGTTTGAGCACCATGTCCCAACTCTGAGCTGACAGCACAGAGCCTGCTAGGGATTCTCTGTCTCCCTCTCTCTCTGCCCCTCCCTGGCTCACATGCATGTTCTCCCTCAAAAATGAATAAATAAACATAAAAAAAGGAAGAAAGAATTTGAATAAGAGTCCTATCAGGGGGGCGCCTGGGTGGCTTAGTTGGTTAAGCGTCCGACTTTCGCTTGGGTCATGATCTCGCGGTTCGTGGGTTCGAGCCCCACGTCGGGCTCTGTGCTGACTGCCGGCTCAGAGCCTGGAGCCTGTTTCAGTCTGTGACTCCCTCTCTCTCTGACCCTCCCCTGCTCATGCTGTCTCTCTCTCTCTCCTAGAAATAAATAAAACATTAAAAAAAAATTTTTTTTTAAAAAAAAAAGAAAAAAAAAGTCCTATCAGGGAAGTGAGAGAGATATGCTGGGAAGAATAGGGTCCAATTCTACTTGAGCCAAAGGTTTACATAGGAGAGTACAAGAAATACTAGTTTCTAGGCTCAGAGGAAGAGAATAAAAGGCTTGTAAGCTTGGGAAACCTTATGGAGTACGAAGCCTTTCTTGTACTTTTGAAATCCTTTTAGACAGCTACTACTTTATTTATTCATGAGGCAACCTTGAGGGCAATGGCATATGTATCATTCAAAGTAGAGGAAGCTAAAGGGAGGAAAGAAAATAAAATGATCCTGACAAAATAGGTTAGGACCAGATTTTAAGGTCATAAATTGAACTGTTCACTGATAATTTGGTAATATGGACAAGTCACCTAATCTCTCTAAACATCAGTTTCCTCATCTTTATGAGGGTTTTGGACTCAGTTTCTAAATACAACATAGTGCTTAACAGCACTCTACAAGCCAGGTTCCCTGGGCTTGGATTCTGGGTCTGCTACAAATAGCTCTATGATTGAGTACATTACTCTTCTATGCCTCATATTCCCCATCTGTAACATAGGGGCTATGACCCCGTAGTGTGTTGTAAATTAGATTAAATGAGTAAATATATAGAAAGCTCTTAGAATAGTACCTGGCATATAGAAGTGGTCCAGAAGTGTTAACTATATACCTTTCAACTCTTGAGGTTTTGACTCATCACTGGGTATCTACTGTGAACTCTAGAACACAGGAATTATTTAAGAGTACTCATGAAGAGGGGCGCCTGGGTGGCTCAGTCGGTTAAGTGTCCCGACTTCAGCTCAGGTCATGATCTCACCACTTGTGGGTTCGAGCCCCACGTCAGGCTCTGTGCTAACAGCTCAGAGTCTGGAGCCTGCTTCAGATTCTGTGTCTCCCTTTCTTTCTGCCCCTCCCCCACTCACACTGTATCTCTCTCAAAAATAAATAAATGTTAAAAAAAACTTTAAAAAAGAAAAAAGAGTATTCATGAAGAACCATAATTAAAATCCAGGACTCGGAACACCTGGGTGGCTCAGTTGGTTAAGTGTCTGACTTTGGCTCAGGTAGTGATCTCATAGTCCGTGGGTTCAGGCCGCGTATCAGGCTCTGTGCTGACAGCTCAGAGCCTGGAGCCTGCTTCAGATTCTGTGTCTCCCTCTCTCTCTGCCCCTCCCCTGCTCACTCTCTGTCTCTGTCTCTCAAAAGGAAGACATAAAAAAATAAAATAAAATCCAGGACTCAGTTTTTGGATCTACTATCCCCACGACAGTGTCAGAATAGGAGCTAAACTTGGAAAGTACATTTCCCAGAGGATGTATTGCAGAAGTGCTTCCTTCTGAAAATGGTTTAGAGAGATGGCCGTAGAGGCTTAATTAAGAATATAAACACTGGAATCTACTCCTTGTCTCCCTGGGATGCTAATATTAATTTACAACTGTTGACTAATGCCATCTACTGTGTTATTTTTCTGTTGTCTCTGATGCTGATAAAGCCTGGCTACTGTTTTGACACGTACTTAACTATAAAGCACATTGTGTAATAGAGAGTAACGTAGTTGTAAAAATGTAAAATTGCGTATTGTGTGCTTCAAGATCAGAGGAACAAGTCTAGAGAAAAGCTTTTCTTAAGTTGTTACAGTTGCTTACCTAGGCCCCATTGAAAGAGGAACCTAAAACCAAGGATACTGGCTTCAGTATAAGGAAGTCTATAAAAAATTGGCCAAGATATTTTATCTTGATACAAAGATTTTCCAACCATTTTTTTTTCCTCTTTGGAGTAGAATCCTTCGTAAGTAAAACAGACGCAAGCAGAGCTACTCTGCCTAGAGAGGTCAAAGTAAACAGTGTGGAACTGTGCCTACCAGCCTTCTTTCCACATATTCTCACACCTTCCATGTGGCCTGTGAGTCACTGTCAAAGAATTCTAGGGCTCCTAAACTCATAGTTTAAAAATTAGTGACTTAATTGATTGTAGGTTCATTTTGCCTATTACATATTACTTATTTCTCCTAGTTATGCATTATAGAAAAACTTAAATCCTTATTTTTAGCTTCTGGGTCCTGCACTTTATTTTCTTTATCCCCTTTTGTTCTCTTTCTCCCTTTGAAATACACTCTTGCTTTTAATTATCTTTCTGGAGACAAACCTCAGCCCTCTATATATTTCTATGGATATAAGATTGATCTGGAAGGCCAATATACCTAAAGGCTCTCCACTTGTAGAAAAGAATAAGAAAAACAAGAACAAGAACTTGACGAAAACCTAGATATTGAGCTCAGACTATTTCTTTTTATTCATTAGATTTGTCTGCCTCTGCTCATTCCAAGGTGGTGATCTTCACAGTCAACTCTTTGGGTAGTTCTCAGTCCTACCTTGATGTGGTACAAAGCAATGTGAATATGTTCAGAGCCCTCGTCCCTGCTCTGGGACATTATAGTCAACATGGCGTCCTGCTCGTTGCATCTCAACCAGGTAAATGGTTTTATTTTAAATTAATCTGATGGTCCAGTACATGAATAGACTTGCCAGTACTGATAAAAGTCATAAAACTATATTATAAAAGGACAACTAGACTATTTAGTCAAATTATTCTTATACTGAGCAATACAGTACAACCATATTCTGTCAACCGGTTACTTCTTATGACTCACATTAACTAGAAGTTTTTTAACTTGGGATTTTTTATGACACATCACCATCATTCTGTTCCAGGTTGTTGGCCATGTCTTCTTCAGTGAGAAAAAGGTTACACACCGAAGAGAAAAATGCAGTGGTTTATATGAAAGACCTTTTGTTAATTCTAAAATGTAAAATGTTAGTGGGCGTGTCAATGTGTGTTTCTAACTTTTTTGTATATTGCAAAGTATTTTGAGAACTGGTTTACTTACAAAAGAAATATTATCAAAGAATTAAGTGGTATCAGACTCCAGTTGATGAACAGATTTTCTTAATGTTCCCAGTATAAGGGTATGGTGTGTATTTTGATTGTTTTCCTATAGTAATAGGTTGAGGGACACTGATCTCTTTCATTCCTGATGTCCTTTTGGCATGGCAGAAAAAAGTAGTTGTGTTTTTGTTTGTTCATAATGTTGCACTGTATGGTGGTAGTATATGATCATTATTTTAATTTAAAAATAGAAATTCACCTTAAGATAGGTATAAAAGAGGGGTGCCTGGGTGGCTCAGTCAGTTGAGCATCTGACTCTTGATTTGAGCTCCGGTCATGATCTTGTGGTTTATGAATTTGAGTCCTGCATTGGGCTCCATGCTGGAGGCACAGGGTCTGCTTGGGATTCTGTCTCTCTCCTCTCTGCCCCTCCCCTGTTCATGTGCTTGCGTGCACACTCTCAAAAATAAACAAACATTTAAAAAAATTTTTTAAAGATATTAAAAAGACCTTGATCAATGAAATACAAATATTCTTTTCTGGTTTTCTATGCCTAGTTTTCATCTTTCTTACTTAACTAGGAAAATATCTATTTTCCACTCTTAGTTTATATTTAACAACAAAGTTATGTAAAATCATGTTGAAACCTGGTTAGTGTTTTTAATATACATTAAAAATGCCTAAAAGTGCATTTAGGACCTAAGAAGAATATGTAGAAGCTCTAGTATGCTTATTAAAATAATAATTATTTTGTTTATGAACTAGACTAGAAGTATATTTTTTAAATCTTTACATTTTTACCTTGTGTGCAATTTTTAGTGGAAATCATGACCTATGTGACGTGGAAACTGAGTGCATTTCCTACAAATCGAGTGATTGGAATCGGATGTAATCTGGATTCACAGAGATTACAATACATTATTACAAATGTTTTGAAGGCACAACTAGCAGGAAAACAAGTATGGGTTATTGGTGAGCAGGGAGAAGACAAAGGTAAGAAATGTATTTTTAATAGTTATATTGACAACCTGAGTCCCCAGTGGCCATGATACTCAGATATAATTTGAGGATTCCAGGATAGGTGCACTTACTTGGCTTTTGTTTCACAGGCCCTGTATTGTGATTAGGCTCTTCAAATATGTCATTCTCATTTGTTTACTTTTCTGTAAGTTTAAGATTAGGCAAGACTCCCTACTTTCATATTTTTTAGTTGAATTTCAGAGTTTAGGGTTAATTTGAAAGTTTCATTTTCTAGAGAGCCACATTCATATAAACGCTGAAGCATATATAGAACTCTTGCCTTTATTCTCCCAATACTTCACTGTTGTTCCTGTTTCCTAAGTTCAGACTTTCNTTTATCTTTTTCACCAGCCACTTGCTCTCTTCCTACCACACAAATCATTCCATTCCCCATACCGGGAAGCCCCTTTTCCTATCCCAAAAGAATACTTTTCCCTATTCAACTTGAGAATCTCTTCCTTTTACTCCTTTACTGTGTCCCTCATGCCGTAAAGTGAAGTTGGTCAAGTAACAGAATTGCTCGTTATCTTCATTTTGTTCAGTTTTATGTAATTAAATGAGTAGTGCCTACTCTGTATGCAGTACTGTATAGAGTGTTAGTGTGATATAAAAGAGGCATAGAGCGTGGTCTCTTCCTTCATCATACTTAAAAATTATTTTAGAACAGTAATAAAAATATTTACACGATATTTTAGCTAACAGTGAAAGTATAGGAAACTATTTCATTAAGTGCCAGAATGAGTATTTTAGACTTATAGATAGTGCTTAGCTTATGAGTGAGCATTTAACCTGCATTGAAATGACTGGAGAAAATTCTATACAGGCTGTCATTGAACTGGACTTCGGAAGAATGAATAGGATTTGAATAGAGAGCAGAGTGGGAAAGATATTCCAGGAATGGGAAATCAGAAGCAGGCGAAGGCACATAGTATGTTAAGTATGGCATGTGCATAGGATAAAAAAAAAAATCTAGACTAGTTGTTGCAGAGAGTTTCATCCGGATAAGCCTGGGTGAAATCACATTTTGGAGATCCTTGAACACCTGATTGAAGAGTTGGAAAGTGATTCTCAGGCAGAGGGAACGCATTAGAGGTATTTGAGCATGAGAGTGATATGTTGAAAGGTAATTTGGGGGCAGTTAATCATTACTTCATCATTTGAATGACATTACTGTTGCTTAATTTAGCATGTAGGTCCTGTGGGGGTAGAGCACAATGTGAAAAAGAATTTCTCTGCCTATGAGGAGGTGATCCTTTAACTGGAGATCTGAAAAAAGAGCAGGCACATTAAAAGTTAAATGAGGGTCAGTCAGTCCACAGTGCCACAAAGCAAATCACCTTCTCAAAACTATTTCCTTAAAATTTCAAGTTTGATGTCATTAAAACAGAATATTAACAGTGATTGTATCTGGGTTAAAGGTATCTTTTGAAAATTTGTACTTGTCAGTATTTTCTAATTGTGTCATTATGGATATATAGTATATGTATAAGTTTTAAGAAATTTTTAATAAAATGCAGAAATATTTAAATCTGTGTAAATTGGTACCGGCTACCTAGAAAATTCAGTGCCAGAGAGAGTCAAGTTGTAGAAGAAACCTTTACAAAACCTGACACTGTGATTGAGTAGAATGACTTTTCAGGCTCAGAATGCTCCCTGACGCTGAACACTAATCAACAGGACCCTGAAAGAGGATAGCAAGCAAGAACTTGGGGCAGATGACCTAGAGGAATGCATCTCTAGGGCTGCAAACAAACCTGAGGTCCCATAGTTTACTCAGGAGTGCCATTTGAGTTCTGGGGCCGTGTTGATCTCTTGCTTCTCTGAATCTTGCAGATCTCCAAGTTTAGTTTGCTATTTCCCTTCTTGTCTACCCTGTAAATGATGGCAAATTAATAATGATAATAACCAAAATTGTACCCTGTACTCTCATGTATTAATTCAGTCTTCCTAAATCATACTCCTTTTTTCAGAAACTTTGACTGGCTTCCTCTGACCGAACTGTTAAATTCCTTTCCTTGGCATTCAAGATGTCCCCAAATCTAGCCCTAACCTTTCTTCCCAATTATAATTAAGGAGGTAGAATATTATTTGAGAACTGGAAAGGACCCAAGGGATCATTGATTACATTTTGTTTTAGGGACCCAGCAATGGATATAGGGATGGAGAGAGTGACCTGCCCAAGAGCCTAGTTTTTAGGGTCAAAGGACTAAAGCCCAGGTCTTGTGCCTCCCAGCCCTACCCCACAGTTTTGCTTCAGCCAGAGGGAACTTTGCCCTTCTCCCCCTCTCTCAACATATTCAAATCGCTTCCTTTGAGGTCTAGGTCAAGCCCTCCTTATTGACACCGTGAAGCCTTTCCTTAGACCGTGTTTTACACTGTGAATCTTTTCCTGGTCACATCACTCCACAGTGATTTCTTCACTTTAATTACTTTAATAAGTAATCACTTTAATTACTTTAATAAGTAATCACTTTAATTACTTATACAGTAATTAACCATATAACTGATAAACATAAAGTTTATTCTTTTGTTAAACTGCTCCTTATCCTGATCTGATTTGAGTATTTTGTGTGCATATGTTCTTACTGAAAGTGTAAATTATTAAGCTGTTATTTTAGTTGAAAAAGTCATACATTCACATGACAAAAAATTAAATAGTACAAAAAGATATATGCAGTAAAAAATAAGTCTCCCTTTGATGCCAGATACTCGGGCTCTCTCCCTAGATTCAGTCACAGTTACCAGTCTCTTATGTAACCTTCTAGAAATGTTCTCTGCATAGATAAGCACATGTATGAAATATACGTACATCATCCTGCACCTTGCCCTTTTATTTATTGACTTGAGGTGCAAATGATTGCATAATGATATATAGATCTCACTCATTCTTTTCAACTACTGGATATGTCAGTCTCCCTAATAAGTTACAAATTTTTAATGAGTAAAAATATTTCCAATATGGTTGTATTCATATTTCAAATTGTAAAGAGAAAATAAAGGATAGTGCAACTTGACAAATAAGCCTGAGGCACAGTGCTGACTGCTGTTATAGATGTGTAAGAACCTGACTATATCTTTAGGAAGCTTAGATCTAACACAGGAAATGACTGTAATGAAAGGCAGCATTGATTTGCTGTGAGAGAGGTCCAAGGGAAGTATGATAAAAATATAAGGAAGAGATATGGTAATTCTGTCTTGAGCTCCCAGATGGGAACGAGAGGTAGAGGGATGTAGGTACACATGCATTGGGATCACTTAAGTGTAATATTTTGTACTATTTGGCATATATAAAAGAATACTTATGTGTTTTAAAGCATAACAGTAGAACATTCATGAATCAATTAACAACATTACCAATACTACTGAAGCTACCAGTGTTCTCCCCAACCCATCTCCCTGTGTCCCGTCTAGACACCACCATCAAATCAGTTTTTATCCTGTTTTGTACTTTGTTTCAGAGATAGATATATCCATACTAGGTATACTTACCTTGGCATTGGAGCCAGAAATGGATAGAGGCTCCCTCTGCTGGTTTCACGTGTAGACATCAACTGGTTATATTTTTGCATAAGTGACATCACCACAGTAATAGCAATTATAATTTATGGAAAGCCAACTGCATGTATTAAATATGTTGCATATCTCATTAAAATTTATAAACGCTCTGTGAAGGAGATGGGGGTTTTCCAAATTCATAGATGAGGAAGCTTAATACTCAGTAAGGTTAAGTCCTTTGCCCAGGATTACATATCTAGTAAGATTTGAAGCCTGGTCTGACTCCAGAGCTGTGCTGCTTCTTTCCTGTGACTTAATTAGGTAATTTATCTAAAACATTTAGTACAGTATCTGGCATAGCGTAAGCACTCAGTAAATGGTAGTTTCTGTTACAGCGATCAGCAAGACGGCGATGAATAGAAAATTGGCAAAAGGACACGTAAAACTACTGTTTGAAGTAAAACAACATAGGATTTGGAAACAGTTGTAAGAATAGCAGGTGTGCAAATAAAATTAATTTTCTCTTTAAGTATTTCAGAGACAAATGGCAGCTACAGCGTGGGGGAAGAATCCCATGACATACAAAACCCTTTAGGATCAGTTTCTTACTTCCCTTAGCAGTTTCACCTTCCGCCATTCTGCCAGACCTTCTATGCTAGTCAGATGGTCAGCCTACAGGTTCCTGAATGATTTATACACTCTCATGCCCTCTTGCTTTTTGCACCTGATTCTTCCTTCGTTCTAGCCTGAACTTGGCTAACTCCAGCTTACCCTTTAAGACTGGGCTTGAGTGCCACCTCTCTCAGGAAGCCTTCTCTAATTATCCATGTTCAGTAAGTTCATGCCTCTGTTATAACCATTATCACATTATGTTATAATTGCATATTTGCCTGTCTGTTTACCCCACTGACTATAAGCTCCTTGACCTTGGCATGGCCTCAGTAAAAGTGTTTTGAAATGAATGAATGATCCTGATACTATCTTGTCGTGACCAAAGGTCATTCATATTATTCCCCCCAAATTAGATAGTCAGCAGAAATATGCTTTGGAGCTGCTATTTTCAGCTATGCTATTAACATCATATGTAAACTGTACATAACTCCTTCAAATGATGGTTAATCAGAGGGTTGGACCTCAGAATGGACTGTTAGGTCATCTGCCTTGGGCATCTGTCAGACACAAGGGAAGGTGTTATATCCAATGGAAGAGAGTTATCCCATGTTAATTGTTCATTAAAATTTGGGGGCAAGAGGACTGCTGTTCTTAAGGAATAGAGCCAGAAAGATTAAGACTGATTAGTTACAATATTTGAAAGGGCTCCCTAAAATAGGTTGAACATATATTAAAGGAAGTTTGAAGGGCTGGGCAGTAAATGAGCAAAAAAAAAAAAGTCCATCTGAACTTAATTGAAAATTCTAATAACTGTGTTGCAAGCAAAATTGAACATAGTGAAGCTTTCTCCCTCTCTCCATGCTTTCCTCATGGTTCTTATAAGTCAGGGCTCAGAGAGGAAAGAAAGAATGTGATACACACACTCTCATAATTAAATTTCAGGTTTTTCATGTCCTTTCTGAGTTCTCTTTTATTTCTCCCTTGCCCTTTTATTCATTCCTCTCAGGTCTGTAAATGCTGAAGTACAGCATTTACAGATATTTCCCCCAATTTTCTATCTATTGTGAATATACCAATGATGTACAAAAATTTTTTAGAAAAAAATTCACATATAACCATTCTGTCCAAGTAAAACATTTTTTAAATCCCTCAATCTGTCCACATATATTCATATTTTTCATATAAAAAATTTTGGTTTTTTTTTTTTTTTTACTTTTGAAAAATTTTTCAAATTTTTCCATAGTTTTCAATTAAACTGTTGCCAGTATGCTTTCTTCTTTGTTACTATAATTACAGAGTGTGCGTGAAGTCGGTTCTGCATCATTTCCGGTGTATTCTTTACTATGGTAAAAATATGTGTGAGAGGACACACAGGGTCCCTGCCCCCTGCAAGCTTGTAATCAGCTTGCGGGAGAGTCGTCCAGATACATATGGCGTCCTTTGTTGCTGACCCATCACTAAATGGCTTAATTGTGAATGCAGTTTAGAAGACATATATCTTAAACATAGTCTTATATATTCAAATGTATTTTTGTTTTGCCTACCCAAATACAGATTTGTATCAAAGAATGTCTTCACGCAGATGAGAAATAGATGAACATTAGAAGGGTTTCAAAATGTTTCTGGCAATTTCTATTTAACGTTAAAATGTGGTGTAAATAGCCAGTTGATGCTCATAGTTTTGAATTTTTGAATTGTTTTTCTAAATGCTATAGTGAGAAGTAGCTGAAAAGGTCCTCTTAGCCACCAGGACCCTGCCTCTCTAACAGCTGTGGAAGTCTAGCCAAAATAGGTGACTGAATTATTCCTCACCTGGTGAACGAAATGAATCCCTGTGTGTTTCCCAGTGGAGCAAATGCCAAGTGCTTTCAGTGCTTGGGAGCCCATTATACGCAGTCTGCTGAGAAAAGAAAGCTTTCTGCTTGGACAGGAAAACGGCCCTGGTAGGACCATGGTTGATGAGAGGGCACAGGTGAAGAGGCCGCAGATAGGCTCTGGGGATCACGTCTTCTAGAGGATTGTAGCCCCCACACAGTTGGCACAGCGTGCCCAGTGGAAAGCTAACTATTGCTAGAAAGGGGGAAAAGTGTTTCAAGTTTAATACAGATACCCTTGACTACAAATGATCATTTATCACATCTTAATCCTAAGGGAGTCGTTGGCAAAGTATAATTAATTTTCCCTTTAATTTTTAGTGCCCACATGGAGTGGCCAAGAAGAAGCAATGAGTCATAACTCTCAAGTGCAGCTGTCCAACAGGTAACACTGAACATCGATTTGCATTTACCCAACCAAAAATCATACTTCGTAGCTACCATAATAACAACTGTTTAAGCAGCATTGATTTACCAGGCTTCCTCAAACTAAACTAGCTAGTATGGACAGCTCTAAAGTACAAAGGAGCAATGCTTTCTCATCTTTGATTTCTTATCTGAAAGTAGATCCAAGAGTGCTTTACAAACTTTATTTCAGATATTCAATGGACACATACAGGGTAGAAGAGGTTTCCTATTTGTAATCAGTGATTTCCTACTCTGATATGTCAACATCTGAGGATATTAAGAATTTTCTTTTTTGTTTGTTTTTAATTTTTTTCCCCACATTTATTTATTTCTCAGAGACAGAGCACAAGTGGGGGAGGGGCAGAAAGAGAAGGAGACACAGAATCCAAAGTAGGCTCCAGGCTCTGAGCTGTAAGCACAGAGCCCGATGCGGGGCTCATACTCACGAACTGTGAGATCATGACCTGAGCCCAAGTCAGACGCTTATCCGACTGAGCCATCCAGGCGCCCCAGAATTGTCTTCATATAGGGACTCCTGGGTGGCTCAGTCAGTTAAATATCTGACTTTGGCTCAGGTCATGATCTTGTGATTCGTGGGTTCAAGCCCCACATCGGGCTCTGCTGACAGCTCAGAGCCTGGAACCTGCTTCAGATTCTGTGTCTTCCTCTCTCTCTACCCTTTCCTCTTACTCTCCTCTCCCCATCCCCCGTCAAAAATAAACATTAAAAAAAAGAATTTTCTTTTTTTTTACATTTATTTATTTTTGAGAGACAGAGTGTGAGGGGAGGAGGGGCCGAGAGAGAAGGAGACACAGAATCTGAAGCAGACCCCACGCTCTGAGCAGACATTCAGCACAGAGCCTGATTCAGGGTCTCGAACCCACAAACCATCAGATCATGACCTGAGCTGAAGTCAGACACTTAACCAACTAAGCCACTCAGGCACCCCTTTTTTTCTTCTTCTTCTTTTTTTTAAAAAATTTTTAAAAGAATTTTCTTAATATAGAATTTGTCCATACCACTTAAAGTTAATATGTATTAATTGGGGACTAGTCTAATATGAATGGGCAGGCCATATTATAAGTTCAGGCAAAAACAAAAGTGTGCATAAATCCTTGTATTTTTGCTTTGATCAGATACCTTCCAAGGTCCGTGCCCTACAGGTTGTCCACACACCATGTATTTTTTTTAAGTAGGCTCCACACCTAGCATGGAGCCCCATGCAGGGCTTGAACTCATGACCCTGAGATCAAGACCTGAGCAGAGATCAAGAGTCAGACGCTTAACCAACTGAGCCACCCAGGTGCCCCATGCACCATGAATTTTTATGCCATCTATTTTCCCACCATCACATAATAACATACATTTCTGCAGTTTGAATGGTGGAGACTTTTAGCTTTAAAAAAATTTTGTTAATGTTTATTTTTGAGAATGAGTGAGTGGGTACGTGGCAGAGGCAGAGAGAGGGAGACAGAGTATCTGAAGTGGGCTCCTCAGAGCCCAATGTAGGGCTCAAACCCACGAACCATGAAACCCTGACCTGAGCTGAAATCGGATGCTCAATCTACTGAGCCAGCCAGGCGCCCCAAGACTTTCAGCTTTTTAAACCTTCAGCTTAAGGTTTTTAGACTGTCACACCGGGAAAGAATATTCTCTTACTGAGAAGAGTAGTGGATTGTATAATCCATTCTAATCTGATTCTCTACATAATCCTACATATATAAGGAAGAAGTTATAAAAGAAAGTCAAACATGTTTATTTAACTTAAATCATTTTCTGTTTTTACACAGAGAGTGTATGCTCTTACAAAACTTCGTATACTGCAGACATCTGTAAGATAGAAAGCGAAAAGCTGGGGCTGCCCCATTCTTCAGAGACAAGTGTTGTTAGCAGTTAACACGTCCATGTGTCCAAACATTTTCCCAAAGCTTATGCCAACTACCATTATTATTTTGGTTACTTGTAGAATGGTAGGTTTATGCTATTCATATTGTCTTGCAACTTGCTTTGTTTCCTTAATAATAAATCTTGGACATGTTTCCATATTGTTCATAGAAATCTTCATTCCTCTCCAGGGCTATATACAATACTACATTCAGATAGTGATTGATTTAACCAGTCCTCTTTTGAGGAGTTGTTTCCAGAATTTTTTGCTGTCTCATACAAGACAAACATGCATATATTTGCATGCTGGAGCATACTGCAGCAGAACAAAATCCCTGAAGAGGAATTTCTAGATCAGATGTTACTAAATCTTCCTCCTAAAAGATTGTATCACATTCACACGCAACTGCAGTTAAGAGAATGCCTGTTTCTCTAAAGCTTCTCCAAAAGTAGTTACCATTCTTCTTAAATTTGCCAATTTTGATAGGCAGTACCGGTGTAATGTTCTAACTCATATTTAGTTAAATATTGGTAGAGGTGAGCTTATTTTTATGTTATTAGGCCATTTGTATTTTCTCTCTGAACTACCTGCCTGACATTTTAAGAAAAGTTTAGTCATTAGATTATCCGTAGGCTTTCCTAATAATTACTGCGTAAGTCTTATTTCTGACTAAAAATATATTTAATTAAGACCTCAAACAGTGTAAAACTGAATGTGCATATTTTTGTGCCTTTTCTGAGATTTATTTATTTATTTTTTGATAACCCAGAGCCATGGAGGTGTTACGGGTCAAAGGTCAAAGATCCTGGTCTGTCGGACTGTCAGTGGCTGACCTGGTTGACAGTATTGTAAATGATAAAAAGAAGGTACATTCTGTGTCAATTTTAGCAAAGGTAATTGCTGTTTTTTTATACTCATCATATGTCAGTCTTTTATATTATTAATATAAATCCAGAAAAAGTGCTGCTCAGATTGTACCCCAGGTGTCTTTGATATTGCTGGCTTTTAGAGTAACACACTGGAAGAGACAGTTTGGCCTAAACCCTATCCTGCACGGTTACGGGAAATTTGGACGTCTAATAGGTTGCCCCTCACCCCCATGTAATTTGGGGGAAGCCTCAAGAAACATTTATATATTCCATAAAGTTCTTCCAGTTTTTTTTTGGTAAAGTCATTTGTCACTTTAGCCAGCCACGCCACCCCAGACTGATGTGCTAACTAGTCTTAGCTGGTCGGCAGTCTGCTTGTCCAGTTCAGTTTGTCTTTTACCACTTTATCCCAAGCATAAAGTCCCTAAAGCACAGCTAAGACAAGGCACAAATGCTTAACCAATTTTCTTGAAAACCTCAGAATATCAGGATAGAAATAAACATGGAAAGGAAAACTCAAAACAGGTTACTGTATTTGACTGAGCCTCTCCCCAGGGAACCCACTCTGACCATCTTTTTTCTTGGCCCCCAACCTGCTACCCATATGGCAGGGGCCTCACTTATCTCCCCACAAAGTGGCTGTTTCTGACCTGGTTCCTCCTATCTCACACAAATTTTCTGCAACGATAATGAGTTTAGAAATTAAATAAATTTTTTTTAGAAGTTCAACTTGTACTAGAACTAGAAAAGCAAGGGAGTATCCGTATTTATGATATTAATTTTTTGCAGTGATTTACCTCTATCATAATCCCTATTTTTTTCATTTCAGGGATATTATGATATAAATAGTGAAGTGTTTTTAAGTTTGCCTTGCATCCTTGGATCCAGTGGAGTGTCTGAAGTTATCCAAAGCACAGTGAGGGAAGATACAGCAACTGAGAAACTCCAAAGCAGTGCCTCAACCATCCATGGTCTCCAACAACAGTTAAAACTTTGATCGTAAAGTGCAGAGTTACCTGAAAGGGAAGGTCATTTAATTTTGCCAACACATAAAGGGTTGCGAACTTCTGTGTCTTATTAGTTACCCTTACAATCTGCTTGGTTAAGGGAGTCGGTTTCCAGTTAGCTCTGTAATTTGAATCCTTAAGGAGTTAGATAAGGAGAATGAAAAATCTAATTTTCTTTGCCGTTCTTGAGATATCTAAATTGTTCTTTAAATCTATAGCAGATGTAGACATTCATCTACAGTATGCATCATTAAGTTTATGGATTCTCATCTAAAAGCACATTCAGCACTTTGGGACTATTTTGAAAGTAATATATTTTTAAAAGAAAATTACTCTTTATTATAGTAACCATGATAAACTTAAGGTCCAGTATTGGTTTACAGAATCTGTGCTGGGTGTACTTTCAGAAGACCCACAGCTTAAGGTATTGTTTCTTCTTTAAAATAAAATTGGTAGTAATGGGAAAGCATTTTTGTTTTCCCTCTTTAAATTAATTAGCTACCATTGGCTATCTCAGTTGGTTAAGCCTCTGACTCTTGATTTCAACTCAGGCCACGAGATCAAGCCCCACATCAGGCTCTGTGCTGATGGTGCAGAGCCTGCTTGGGATTCTCTCTCCCTCTCTCTCCCTGTCTCTCTCAACATAAATTTTATTTTATTTTATTTTATTTTTTCAAAATGAATGTATTTAACACATTTGTAGTACAGAACACCAATATAAAAATCCATTTTATGTTTATCTGCTACCAATGAAAACCTGAACATTGAAATTTGAAAAATAGCATCCAAAACCATGATATACTTAGGTAAAACTAACCAAATTTGTGCAATGAAAACTATAATACACTGCTAAAAAGGAGTCAAGGTAGACTCAAATACAGGAATATACTGAGTTCATGGATTTTTTTTTATTTTTTTTTTTACAAATAGTTTATTGTCAAATTGGTTTCCACATAACACCCAGTGCTCATCCCCACAAGTGCCCTTCTCCATGCCCATCACCCGTCACCCCCACATCCATCAGTCCTCAGTTTTTGTCAGCATTCAAGAGTCTGTCATGGTTTGCCTCTCTCCCTTTCCCTCACCATTTCCCCCCTTCTTCTCCCCCTTGTTCCTCAGTTAAGTTCCTCCTAATCCTCCTATACGTGCAAACATATGATATTTGTCCTTCTCTGCCTGACTTATTTCACTCAGCATAACACCCTCAAGGTCCATCCATGTTGCTACACATCAGCATAAATTTTAAAACCTTACAAAATTAATTAGCTACTAAAAAACAGAAAAAGAATTTTATATGCACTTTAAAATATTAAAAGGGAAGGTAAAATTTTTCATATTTGAAGAAAAAGTGTAATTTAATTTCCATTGGGACTGTCCTTTTTGAAATTTTCTATAACCTCTTCTTGGGATATATAATAAATCTCTGACATCTCAAAAACCAACTGTTCTGCTAGTATTATAGAGAAATGTGTACTTTAAAAAATTTTTTTAAATGTTTATTTACTTTTGAGAGAGAGACAGAGACCAAGCATGAGTAGGGGGGGAGGGGGGAGGAGCAGAGAGAGACAGAGACACAGAATCCAAAGCAGGCTCTGGGCTACAAGCTGTCAGCACAGAGCCTGATGTGGGGCTCGAACTCCTGAACCATGACCTGAGCTGACCTGAGCTGAAGTTGGACGTCAGACTGACTGAGCCACACAGGTGCCCCAAGAAATGTGTATTTTTAGTGCAAATAGATTATGAATTAAAGCCAAGCAATTTAAGTCTAAAATTTGAGACTTTCATAAAAACAGTCTTAAGGGGAAGGGATTGGATGGACTGGCTATTCTGAGCAAATCCTTTAACCAGCCCTGAAGAAATGATTCAGAGTACATATGCCTTGGTGATGGGTCAGTAACAGTCATTGTATATGAAAGGTTCAGGTAGTGTGATGAGCATTTTATTATTTTATTGAATACTGAAAATCCACTGAGGTTGGTTTTATCATTTTATAGAGAAGAAAATTGAGGTTTAGTGCCCAAGGTGTCCCAGCCAAGGGGTACTTCACCACATAGCCTCTACTTTTTCTAAGCACTGGAAGGAAGAAAAATCCTAACAGCCAAAATAGTTAGCACAAGACCATAAAGCTGGGGCTCTATACACTATGGAAGGATTACTTCTATTCTCATGTAGAGGCTGACTTAATTTTTATCCTAACATAGTTTTTTGAAAGATTGATTCCCTGACTCACCAGACTTGCCCTCAGCACATAGCAGAGTGGAGGATGCACTGAAATAGGTGTTCATTTAATCGTTTATATAGTATTGCCTGGAAGCCTACAATACACCAGGCACCATACTGGGCACTGCAAATGTAGTGGTGAGCACATCTGGATGAGGTACCAGCACTCATCGTCCATACAATCTAGTATAGGAGACACTGTAATCAAATCTCACAAATAAATGTACAATTGCAAGTGTAATAAGTACTGTGAAGAAATCCCTGGTGCTTTGAAATCATGCAATAGGCAAATGCAAACCTGCTCAGAGAGATAGGAGTCCAGTAGTTTATAAGGGCAGACACATCCTGGTTAGAAAGTCAAACTAATTCTGATTTAGTATAGTAATGGATGCTTATAATGATTAGCTTAAATCATAAAGTGAAATTATACCCAGTGGCCCATGTTTAAGAATGTAGAAAAGTATTTAATATGTTTGGAAACATTCCCACCAGAATTAACTAGGATATGAAACCTTGGATGTTAGAAGAGATCAGCATTAGTTCTGTGTAAGCTCACTACGTGGGTAGATTATTTTGGTGTTACTCTTAATGTATCCTCACTATCCTTTTGCACAAAATAGGGAAGTAAAACTAAAAGAACCATTTCTTGTATTTTTTAAACTAGCCTTTTCTAATATCTGTGATCTGATTAGATCTTGAACAACAACCTAACTGCAGGATACTGTGTAATAGACGAGTTACCAAGAGTTCACTATATTCATTGTAAATTCAGGTCAGTGCAGTGCAACAAATACTTACTGAGCATCTACTGTTATTCCAAATACTGCATCAGAATTTGAGTGTTCAAAGTTGAGTAATAGTCCTAGCCCTACAGAAGCTCCCCTTAGAGAAATAATTCTGTCAGTTATTTCCTTAAGTGCTGAATAGTATCATTCGTGTTGTAAGTCATATGTAAGTCAAGAAGCAGTACCACCACTACCTCACTATGATTTGGTGATAATTGCCATTCACGGTTCTGATATTAACTTCCACTTATTAATTTTTCCAAAATCATGCAGTGCCTTCTTGTTATGATTTTTAGTGGGGCTTGGATTAAAATGCCTCTTTGATTTTATAGTGCAGAGATTAATATGTTATTTTCCAATTTACTTTGCAGTTTTCCTTAAATATCAAGAACAATGAGTAAAATAAACTTTGACTTTAAAATCACCAGAAGATGCCTAATTTATTGAGTGGAAGGAAATTTATTCAGATTGAGCAGCTTCTTTTATACATTTCATACAGTACCCAGGATATTTAAGTGGCTTAAGTACAAAATTAAGAGACTAGCTTTTGTTAATTGTTTTCCAACTTTTATTTTTTTATTTTTTGGGTTTTCTTTTTTGTTTTTATTTATTTCTGAGAGAGAGACAGCATCAGCAGGGGAGGGTCAGAGAGACAGGGAGACAGAATCTGAAGCAGGCTCCAGGCTCTGAGCTAGCTGTCAGCACAGAGCCCGATGCGAGGCTCAAACCCACGAACCATGAGATCATGACCTGAGCCAAAGCTGGACGCTCAACCGACTGAGCCACCCAGGTGCCCCCGTTTTCCAACTTTTAAAAATTACTTTTCAGCAAGAAATCTTTTTAAACAATATATTACCTGCACTCTCCTGATTGATAGAGTGCAGTTGCTTTGAGGGTACTCTTGAATAATCCGTGGTTTGAAGACCACTTTGAAAACTACATTTCTTTTAAGTGACATAAACGGTACAGTGAAAGGATAGCCTGCCCTATAATTTGGTTTGACTGGTGCTGTATGCTTAACTAATACATGGTGTCCATATCCAAAAAAATAATACCTATCAGGATAGCCTGTGCGTGTGTGTTGGCAGTAGTTTAAAATGATACTTGCACATGGTTTCGGTTATGCCCTCTATGTTTTTGACCTCACTTAGACGCCAATTTAGAAGGGAATTAGGGACACCTGGGTGGCTCAGTCAGTTAAGCATCCGACATCAGCTCAGGTCATGATCCTGAGTTTCGGGAGTTCCAGCCCTCCATTGGGCTCTGTGCTGACAGCTCAGAGCCTGGAGCCTACTTCAGATTCTGTGTCTCGCTCTCTGCCCCTGCCTGGTTCACACTCTGTCTCTCTCTCAAAAATAAACATTAAAAAAATTTTTTAAGGGAATTAATACCACAGCCTGTTCCTCATTGGCACTAAGCTAAAATCGTCCAAATTATACTTCATATCATCAAACCCAAGTTTTAAAAGACTTTGAGAGAAAAAACAGGGTTGTTGGTGGGGGGGCGCAATGGGCATTAAGGAGGGCACTTGTTGGGATGAGCACTGGGTGTTATATGTAAGTGATGAATCACTAAATTCTATTCCTGAAATCAGTAATACACTCGATGTAACCTGGACTTAAATAAAAAGAAATAAATACCCTTAATGACACTGTGTGCTTATAAAACTGGTGGTGAGTGCAATAATGACTACTATAAATGACCAAGAAGAACATTTATGAGTGGTAGAAATTCAGTTAAGAGCAAGCACCTACTCTTGCTCTGTACAAGGATGAGGATCTGAAGATGAGCCTGCCCTCAAAGACTTGGGTTCTGACAGTGAACAGGCTAGTATGCAAACGTAGTGCAAGGGAGAATGCAGCCTGTATTAGATTTATGCCTAGGCACAGAGTTCTGACTTAGCGGAATGGCTTCCCGGAGAAGAAATCCCCGTCTGGATTCCTGTGAACCCGGGGTTCTGCACTTCGCCCTTGTGAATGTAGCATGAAGGCTTTTTAAGCTAACAAAACAAAAACCTGGTAATCAGAGAGACCCTGGGCATCATGTAATGCTAGCTTCTCATCTCAGAGTTGGGGGGAAACTTTAGCCCCAATTACAAGTGCACTTGCCTTCTATACTCACAAGGGCAAGTTAGTCGCACCACTTCTGACTCCCAGCGCACGTGATTATTGGTCATTAGAGCTCACTCTCAAACCTTCCTACTTCCCCTCCCTGCACCTGCTCCCTTGGTCTAAGGCAACCGTGAAACACCAGATTTCATCCCGCTCCAGGGTTAACCTCGCAACAGGTTTGTCCGATTCACTGGGACCGACCTGGCCTACAGAGTAGAGCCTACCAGGAGGCGGGTCTGAACCCATCCCACACCCAGACACACGGAAGTGACGTCAGGGAAGCGGAAGCGCTGGCCTGGTGGCCGACTTCCTGTTGTTAGAGGCGGGGGGGTGGGGGGCTGGCTGCTGGGTGTNAGAGTCGCCAGGCGGCCGCCATGGCGGTGTCAGAGAGCCAGCTCAAAAAGATGGTGTCCAAGGTGAGTCCTCAGCGCGCTGGCCACCCGGCGCGCGCCCACCACTCCCCTCGGCGCCCGGCGGGGCCTGGCGGGACTCAGCCCGGTGCGCTTCGCTGGCCCCCCGGAGGCCCAGTGACGTCCTCAGTCGCCTTTGCGGCCCTGGCCCCGAGATGCCTGTCGCCTTGTGCCGGAATCCCCGATACGTGGCCAGGGGAGGTTGGGGGGCGGCGACGGTCAACAAAGGCGCGGAGCCGAGGCCGCCTGCCACCTGCCTTCCTCTCTGCGGGTAGAGTTTGGAAGTCTGTGGGGCAGTGTAGTTTTCGTCCTAGTTTTTATAAACATAGAGAAGGGGTTGGACTTAATTCTCGGTCTGAGGCACTCCACTTCTGTCCCAGTGTAGGGATCCGCCAGTCTTCGCCCTTACGTCCCGGCCCCCGGAGATCGTGTCCTTTTCAGTTTTGTGTTTCTCACGCATCTCAGTACCCGACCCACGGAGGTCAAGAACTGCTGGTAGAATTGGTTCAATTATAAGTAAAAACGTCCAGAGAAGCCTAAATACCAGCACCTTACTACCTCGATGAAATAAATAGAATTCCATGACCGCTTCAGAGACTTTGATTTGCTCAGAATAACCGCCTTTAATTAATTATAGGTTTCTTACAACGCGAACTTACTTGCTTTGAACTTAATTTCTAATCTTCACAGTTCCAAGACCGGTGTCTTTTTTTTTTTTTATTATTCTTAAAAAGTAGATAGGCATTTTGTATTTTAAAGCCATGAATTATTTTGATAATTGCTTTAAATGTGGCACCTGATAACAGTGAACTGGCTTCTGGTGGGGAGTTTTCTTTCAGTTTACCAGTTAGGAATAAGATGTTTGTGAGGTGGTTGAGAGTTGAATCTTCTCCAGTTCGACGGGTTAGCTTTGGAGACTTTTGTCAAAGCAAGAATGGTAGGAATCGAAGTAGTTTAAGCAGTTTTCCTTATTAACAAAAACACACTGTTATGTATAAATTTATTTCTTTGAGAAGTGTACTGTTCCTCCCCAGAAATCTAGTCCCCATAGCCTTGGGTTGAAGAGCAAATAACCTGTAAAGAGAAAGTTTTGGCTTTCAAAATAAAGCTTCTCTTGGTTGTCTACTTAATCTTCTAGGCCTCTTGATTTTCTTTCGATACTTATCCTTAATTGTAGAGGAAGTTTGGAGGAACCCTAGTAGATTATGGCCCAGGTTTTGTTGAAACATTTATATATCACTTTTAAAAAAATACATTGTTTTACATACGATGTAATTGAAAAGTATCTATTCCATGCCATTTTTGATGTTTAAATCGATAGCATAGTCATTAAAGTCCTTTATATTCCTTAGCCTGTATCTAGAAGTATTTCTATATAAGGACAAAAATATTCAAATAATGGTTTTGGATTTTAAAAACCATGATTAATTAAGTTTCCTAAACTTCCTGCTCAGGGACCTGCCTTCAAAGACAGAGGCAGAACATCGTTAGAAGATATTTTGAATCTCCACCTGCCTCCCCCTCTGTCCTTCTACTTTTTACCCTAAGAACAAAAAAGGACAGAGAAGAGGTGGGAGAGGACAGTTCTTTTGGTTTTTGGCCCAGTATCTGAAACACTGAGTCTCCCGCAAGTGGTGATGTCAGTTCTGAGTGTCAGTTTTTCTATCCAGCCTATGAATAGAGAAGTAGGAATAGTAAGTAGGATAATAAAAGTAGGGGCACTTGAGTGGGCACCTGGGTAGCTCAAGTCAGTTAAGGGTCTGACTTCAGCTCAGGTCATTTCATGGTTTGGGAGTTCAGAGCCCCGCATCAGGCTCTGCTGACAGCATGGACCCTGCTTCGGATCCTCTGTCTCCCTCTCCCTGCCACTCCCCTGCTCACGCTGTCTCTCTCTCTCTCAAAAATAAACAAACATTTAAAAAGCTAATCATAAATGATTACATATTATATGATTCCATTTATATGAAATGTCCAGAATAGGCAAATTGATAGAAACAAAATAGCAATTGTCTAAGGTGAATGGGGTGGAGGGTAGTTATGAGGGAATGATTGCTAAAGGTACAGAAAAAATTTTAATGTTTATTTTTGAGAGAGAGTGAGTGAGCACGAGTGGGGGGCGGGGGGGGCCGCAGAGAGAGACAGGATTCCGAAGTGTCGCCAGCAGCAGAGAGCCAGAGCTGGATGCAGAGAGCCAGATGCAGGGCTGAACTCAGAAACTCTGAGCTGAAATCAGAAGTTGGACTCTTAAGCGACTGAGCCACCACATGCCCCAGGGTACAAATTTCTTTTGGGGGTGATGAAAATATTCTAAAATTGTAGTTGCACGGCTTAGTACTGAAAACCATTGAACTTTGTGTAGTTCACTTTAAATGTGTGAATTATAGGGTATATAAATTACTAATTATCTCAGTAAAGCTATTATCAAAAGAGGGATGGGAGAGCAAATCTATAAAGACACCTAAAAGACAGTTTAAACAAATAGCAATGTATGGACTTTATTT
The DNA here is from genome assembly GCF_008692635.1 of Crocuta crocuta. NCBI lineage: Eukaryota > Metazoa > Chordata > Mammalia > Carnivora > Hyaenidae > Crocuta > Crocuta crocuta. The sequence continues at coordinate 2,027,894 of NW_027529526.1, forward strand.
GGATCTCTATTCAAACAAAATATGACATAGAACCACATCTTTGATAATATTAAGGAAATGGATTATTTTAGTATAATAGTATTGTTGTATTGTGTATATCAGTAGTGTACACAACTGTTTATTGGTGATAGGATATGATGTTACAGTTTGCTGCAGGATAATAACGGAGAAGGAAAAGGTGAACGAGCTTATAGATTAAGATTTGTTGTGAGTTCGCCAGAGTGGCTAAAATGAGCAAATTGGAGAACTCTAGATGCTGGCGAGGATGTGGAGAAACGGGCACCCTCCTACACTGTTGGTGGGAATGTAAACTGGTACAGCCCCTCTGGAAAACAGTGTGGAGGTTCCTCAGGAAACTAACAATAGAACTCCCCTATGACCCAGCAATAGCACTGCTAGGAATTTACCCAAGGGATACAGAAATGCTGATGCATAGGAGCACATGTACCCCAATGTTCATAGCAGCACTCTCCACAATAGCTAAAACATGGAAAGAGCCTAAGTGTCCATCAACAGATGAATGGATCAAGAAGATGTGGTTTATCTATACCAAGGAATACTACATGGCAATGAGAAACAATGAAATCTGGCCATGTGTAGCAACATGGATGGACCTTGAGGGTGTTATGCTGAGCGAAATAAGTCAGGCAGAGAAGGACAAATATCATATGTTTGCACGTATAGGAGGATTAGGAGGAACTTGACGGAGGAACAAGGGGGAGAAGAAGGGGAGAAATGGTGGGGGAAAGGGAGAGAGGCAAACCATGAAAGACTCTTGAATGCTGAGAACAAACTGAGAGCTGATGGGTGTGGGGAGGGAGGGGGAGATGGGCATGGAGGAGGGCACTTGTGGGGATGAGCACTGGGTGTTATATGGAAACCAACTTGACAATAAACTATTTGTAAAAAAAAAAAAAAAAGATTGGTTGTGAGTTGATTATCGTTAAAGCTGGGTGTACAATATAGAGCGCTCATTGTACTATTCTGCCTGCGTTTGGATATGTTTGAAATGTTCCATAATAAAAAGTTCTAAAAAGAATAAGGAAAGAGCAATCACAGGCAGCAAATGTAGGGAGCTCCTTGCAAGAGTTGCTATAAAGGAGAACCGTGTGAAGTGTGGTTGTAGCTGCTGGGAAAGGGGGGTGCGGTCAGGAGTGTGTTTGTCCAAATAAGATAGCCAAAATGAGAACAGGTGTGTGTGCTAATGGTACTGATCCCATAGCATGGAAAAGGCAGTACTTCCGGACAATAGAAGGTGAGAAATGCTGAAGAGATGCCTTTCAGTAGACCTTCTGGATTTATTCCCTAATTTTTCTTGTGTTTTCTCCCTTATTGTCTGTCTACACCATGTCTTTGTGCACTAGTCTCTGTGAGATTTCTTTGACCATATGTTCTCATCCTCCTACTGAATGCTTTCTTTCCCAACTATCACATTTTTTGTGTCCAAGAGTCCTTTCTTCTTTGGGTGTTCTTATTTCATGAATACAACAACATCATTTCTTCTTTGAAGATATTAATGCTAATTCTTTTTGAAGTTTTCTCCTGCTCCTTGCATTTTTTCTGTTACTTCTTAATTCCTTCTTTTCTGTTTGTTTTGGTCTCTGTCCTGTTTCTTGGAGTCTTTGTTTTCGGAGTAACTGATTGCTTCTTTTTAAGAGAAAAGTACTAAAAACTAATTGAAAGCTATGTGTTCATGGATGAAACTCATTAGTTGGTGAGATTTGATAAATTGTAATAAGATGGAGGGCCTGGTCTAATCCATCAAGAATGTGTAAACCAGGTTCCTCGTTTCCCTGGAGTGGAGTAGTACAAGGTGGGGGTGTGAAAATACAGTACAATAAATGAAAAATTGCAGAATAATTAGTATTGACAGTAAATGCTGGAGTTTGGAGGTAAGGGAGAGATCGTTGTGTGCTAAAAGGACATTGGGAAAAGGAGTCATTAAGAAGGGGGAGAGAGATGAAAGCTAGATTTGTAAAAGATTAAGATTTGATTTGGTGGAGGGTCTTCCCAGTTAGAAAGAAGAGCTAAAATAGAGGTGAGTAAAGGGTTTGAGTAGGTTGCTAGAGTGAAAGCTATCAAGGTTCTTTTAGGCTTTAATTAATGTTAATGACTAGCGAGAACCGATCCTTTTAAGAAGAGTGCTATTAAGAAAATGGAATTTTAAGAAAATTAACCTAGCTGTAAACTATGTGCATTGGTTTTAAACTAAATTCCTGTGTGATTTTGCTTTTCAGTACAAATACAGAGACCTAACTGTACGTGAAACTGTCAATGTTATTACTTTATACAAAGATCTCAAACCTGTGTTGGATTCATATGGTGAGTTTATATAATAAAAATATCAGTTGCTGGACTTTGAGTTTACTCTTTTCTTTAGTAATTATCAGGTTTCCCATTTTCCTCTTAAGTTTGTTTCCCATTATCCTCTTAAGTTTGTTGGTTTTTCCTTTGTAGGACTGAACCTCCGCCTAATGTTAGGGGGATAAGAAATGACATCTAGTAATAACTTACATGTTTAGCTATTTTAAGTTTTAGAAAAATACTCTAACAGAACTATGCAAATAAGACCTAGAGGGGATCTCAAAAACAGTTTAGTTTACTATTTCCCCAAATTGTATCCATAGTTATGAAGAATGTTTCTTGTGGGGATGGGGGGAGAAGTTTGAGCAATTATAAATTAAAATTAAATGGGTTTCTTTGCAGCAGGATTTCTCAGAGCCTATACTCATCAGGAGAGGAGAGAGGAGAGTCTACTGTGTACAGTATATCCTAAAGCTGATAACTGTGGAACTTTATTTTTTTTTCTCCCGAGAGCATGTCTTTATATTATTAGGAACACATTTTGTAAAACAATATTGTGGAATATCTCTTTCATTTTATAGATGAAGAAAACATTTTTTACAATATAGTCCTTAATTCTATAGGTAGGTAGGTGACAGTGTGTGTCCACTTTCTATTGAAATGAAAAAAAATTGAGAGTTAAGTAAGAAATGACAATACCTAGAGTTGTTCTTTCAAAAAAGAAAAAAAAGTCTGTGTCTTCACCAATCCTACTGTCATCTCTCCAACTCTGGGTCCGTGTAAACCCCAAATGTGCCAGGGCCAAGGGCATACCCATGCTGCCTCCTGTCCATCACGAGGCTCTTGGCTCTAGGGCTAAGAGCTGACTTTTGTAGGTGAGACTTTCACTCTAAACTCCACTCCAAGGGCTTTGAAAACATTAGGAGTCTGGTGACCAGAGGTGAGAGTTAACAGAGGGGCAGTCTATCCTGAATTTTCTGAACAGCAAAGACATGAACAGGAACTCCTCTCCCAAACCTAGGGCATGATTCTACTTCCTGTCCACATACTGTACTGTTGTACTTAGATCTGGGAAAAGCCTCCTATGACCAAAACTGAGTTAATTTAAAAATGGCTTCCATAAGGGAAAAAAGTAACCAAGCCCAGAACTTTAAATGTGTTTACCTAAACTGACAGAGACTCCAACATTAAGTTTATATGGCTGGACCAAGTCTCAACTATTATTCTCACCATGTTTTTTTAGAGTAGTTAAAGCCCTGAATTTTAAATAAGGTGGTTTTTAAAATGTACAAAATCAGAATAAATTATAGCACAGACTGTAATTGCCAGTAGTTAGTAAAAGAACTGAGATCAGCAGTGCAGTTCTATGCATTACAGCTTTTTCCCTGTGTGATAACGGTGTTAATTTCAAATCATTATTACAAATAATAGCAGTCCATATAGTATAAATTATGTGCCCTAATGATAATCAATTACAGCTAGAAACAAATGATATGAGAAGTGTTAGTATCAAAAGATGACTATATTTGACTGAAAACTTTTTTTCTTTTTAATACTGTGTTTTGATACTACATTGGGATTGAGGGTGACATTGAGTAGGGATAAACATCTGAGCAATCTAAAATTTAATGATATTAGATTAACATTTAGTATGGTATCAGTTTGATAATGGTTTTTAAGTAACTTTATAATCATATTAGTTGGGGACCCGGAGGTTATGTTCACTGGGACTGGAGCACTCACATTCATTTTTCCAAGTAATTCAAAGGATCTTTTCTTTACTCATTTAAAAACTGATCCCACTGAGTGAATCAACAAAGGACATTTTGTTATTGGACAAAATGATCAATACTTTAACAAGTTAGCTCTTTCAAGGGTAATCAGGAGTTTTAAGCAGTGTTTCTGAAAGAATAACTTATCTGGGAGTGTCAGGAATGATTGAATCATTATTCTTTCCTTTCAGTTTTTAATGATGGCAGTTCCAGGGAACTGATGAACCTCACTGGAACAATTCCTGTGCCTTATAAAGGTAAACATCTTAAGCAATTTATGTTTCCAGTACAGGTGCATTGCGATTCACTTAGTAGGTTGCCAAAGAGTTACTAGTCAATTAAACCTAACGTAAATTAAACCTACTTTCTCATGACTTTCATGATGATATAGATATTTTTAACTCTTATTCTAACTGAACTTCATTTGGCAGCAGCACCTAATATTTTCACCTTTCCCCACCTTCTTTACAAAGATGTATCAACAAATAAGTGCCTCAGTGCACCAGAAGAGTTTGATGTTTCATAGATTTAGAGAATCTTATAACTAGATTTTTTTTGTAATAAAGATTTTATTCTCTTTTTTATTTAATGTTTATTTATTTTTGAGAGAGCGACACAGAATCCGAAGCAGGCTCCACAGAACCTGTCAGCACAGAGCCCAATGTGGGGCTCAAACCCACGAACCGTGAGATCATGACCTGAGCTGAAGTTGGATGCTTAACCAACTGAGCCACCCAGGCGCCCCAAAGATTTTATTCTTAAGTAGCCTCTACACCCAATGTAGGGGCCTGAATTCACAACCCCTGAGATTAAGAGTCACATGCTCTACCAACCGAGCCAACCAGGAGCCCCTAGAAAGGGATTTTAGGTCCCTTGTAGTTCAGCCTCCCATAACATCCAGGCTTCCCACTGTGGGAAGCTATATAGTATAGTGGCTAAGGTAGAGACTTTAAAGTCAGGGCAGAGTAAGGTTTCAGTTCTCTCTCTGTAATACTGTCATTTTTGTGACATGACAGTGGATATCATAACAATTGGATAATAGAACTGACTCAAAAAAGAATTCATTGTGATAATGTGAAGATTTAGCACAGAGCCTGGTATGTAATAAACAGATATCAAAAGTAGCTGTTATTTGTGGTTATAATGTTGGTGATAATACTGATGATGGTTAATGAAGTCTCTCTTAGCCAGTGTCTCCTGGAATTGTACAGTGATAAGGGAGCATTCAGTTTCATAAACAACTCTTCTGATTTTGGACAGTTCTGTGTCTTAATTATTCCTCGTGACTACCTAAGACCTGTATCTCTGTAATACATCCATTGATTTTACATAGTACCTGCTGTGCGTGAGGCATATGGGGTTGGGGCTATGGATACAAAGGTGAATAAAGGATGTATCTTCTCTGGAAGAACTTACACAAGTAGGAGAAACAGAGGGAATAGTTATTTGCAGTGTCCTGTAACTGCTGTTTAAGGATAAAATGTAGAGGTGCAATGAGATTACAGAGGAGAATAAGACCATGTGGGAAGATCATGGAGGAAATAAAATTTGAATTTGGTATAAAGGATGAGTCAACCATTTGTATCAGAATGGATGTTCCAGGCAAAGAGAGAAAACACTTGAACATCAGCATTGTATATAGCAGCTATGATGAATTTAGGAAGGACTGAGAAAAATTCAAGATTATTGACTTTGCCTTTGCCCTCAGGAAATAAACTCGGGTGGTAGAAATAGTTACATGGTGGGGAGAAGGAGGCAGGAAACTATGGTATAATTAAAAATATTTAATATATTTCATATATATGTGAATACATATATGAATATGAATGTATAATATATAAATATATATTAAAACATATATGAAAAATATATATTACCTAAACTATTTTTTCTCTTCCCTCACTATTGTTCATATGGCATAGTTCCTAAAACTAAGTAATTCTGTAGGATTCTTTATCTTCACAAAACAAAGAATTCTGGGTGATTGAAATAAACTTATGTTTTATATGTAGGATATAGTCTATTGGAGTTTTTTTTTCTGTTGTAGTTTTGAGTAAATATAAATCCAAAGTCCCACAGCTGTTTGATTTCTTTTAAGTGCAATTTATTTGTATATATTCATATGAAGTGAAACTGTTTCCAAAAGGGAAAAATGCATCTGAATTATGTTAGGTGATTCAGATGATTACTGGGACATTGGGTTTTGAGCTTAGTAAGAAAAGGAGATGGCTTATGTTCAGTATGTTAACTGCTGATCCTTTGAAACACTGTTCACTTTGACTACATTGAGTCTAATTCCTCGACTGAGAGAGATTTGTTACCTAAAGCAAAAAACAGAGATGGCATTGATGCTGAGTAACTACTGCTGAAAATATATGAAACGGTCAAGCTGTGGCCACCAATCAACATCTGTTTGGCAGGTGGTTTGGGTCTTACAGTCTGGCTTTTGGCAAGGGAATCTCAAGTGTAGCTTATTATATCACTTTCTGATAGGACACCATAATCCATGGTCTTCCTTTTATATCCCTTCCCAGTGAACCTTATGAACTGAAATGACAAGACTCAAGTTGCAAAGTTATCCGTAAGATAACTTGCAAAGAATGTTTTTATAGCAGCAAGCAGACAGTGGCAGAGTGGTGATCAATTAGCTCCTTAATCCTGCTGATGTATTTTACAAACTGAAAATTTGAGAAACATCTTAAACACAGCTTTGAAACATAAAATATTTGTTGTGATTTTCTTTCTAAGTGTTGCTTAGTTCTAGCTCTCTCTTGCTTACCTACTAAGCCATTATTAAAAAATAATAAAAATAGAGTAACAAGTTTCTCTTTCTCTTTCAGGTAATATATATAATATTCCAATATGCCTGTGGCTGCTGGACACATACCCATATAATCCCCCTATCTGTTTTGTTAAGCCTACTAGTTCAATGACTATTAAAACAGGAAAGCATGTTGATGCAAATGGGAAGATATATCTTCCGTATCTACATGAATGGAAACACGTAAGTATTAACAGTCTTCTGTGAATTGATTGCATTTTATATATTTTTGCTCCCTAGCATCTACTTTCTGTTAACACTCAAAGAGGATTCCCAGAAGGAGAGAGACATTCACATGAGATACTAATCATTGAGCTGGATAATTGGAAAAGGTTCTCCGAAAGCAATATATTTGTATAGAGCTTGGTACTTTACAGAATACACATAGTCACTATTTTATTTGCTTGAGTTGAACCTTTAAGAATAGATGGGATTCACATAATGGGAAATGCATTTTAAAAAGTAGTGTAGGTGAACGGTGTCAGGAATGCCAAGTGGCACTGGAGGAACACACTCCAAAAGCCTCGATTCAGCTCTGTCCTGACTATATTAAGGTGATTGTCATAGTATGCACCTGTCATAAGATGGGGTAAACCCTTCCTAGAGGAAGGCAGTGTATGGAGCCTCGGTAATTTTTCAGTGTCCAGCATACAGTTTAAAATTATCAAGCACTTCAAGACAGAAGACAAAGAGGGGAAATGAGACAGTAGAAACTGGACACCACAACCCCCAGGTAATCTAGTTATCAGACACAGACTCAAAAACGATTGTGATTAATATGTTCAGGTGGAGAATTATATTAAAAAGGAACCAAGTGGAAATCTTAGACCTGGAAAACAGAGTAATACAAATTAAGAACTCGACACACAGGTTTAGTAGTAGATTAGACTCAAAATAGAGAACTAATGAACTGGTAAATGAATGCTTTATATTTTTCAATGCTAGTGACTTATGAATAAGCCTTAGAAAAGATGTATAGGTCCATTATGGAAAAAAATTTTAATTTTATTGGAAGACTTTAAGAGAGAGCCTTATTCATGGTTCTTTACACATTGGTCTTTGTCCTAACAGGTTTTGTTTCTTTATATATTTGTTTGTCACTTTTGTAAACTTGATAAGCTGAATCTAAAATTTATATGGAAATGCAAAAGATCGAGCATAGGTAAGGCACTCTTCAAGAAGAGGAAGGTAAAAGGGACTTGCCTTACAGATGTCAAAATGTATTATAAAGCTGGTAGTTAAGATAGTATGGAATTGTCACAGAAATAGATAGATAGAACTTAATAAAGTACCCAGAAAAAGATCCACTGTGTGTAAACACTTGATATATGACAGTGGTATTACAGCAGAGAAGGATACAGGAGAGAAGACAAACTTTTCACTAATGGAGCTGGGGCAGGTGGGTTCCTATTTATAGAATACAAAAAATTTCAGGTAGATCGTGAAAGGCAAAAGGAAAAAAATATATAGAAGATTACCTTCATGAACTTGCAGTAAGTTAGTTCTGTTTTTTTTTTTTTAAGTTTATTTATTTATTTTGAGAGAGGGAGAAAGAGAATCCGTGCTCAGCATGGAGCCTGACGCAGGGCTTCATCCCATAACCATGAGATCATGACCCGAACTGAAGTCAAGAGTCAGTTGCTTAACCAACTGAGCCACCTAGGTGCTCCTGTTTTTGTTTTTAACAAGACACAAAGCATATACTATAAAGGAAAAAATAATTTTTACTTTAAATGTATACAGATTGAGAACTTCTATTTATTAAAGACACATTGAAAAGTATGAAAAAACTAACCACAAACTGGAAGAATATATCTGAGATACTTAATACCCTCAGAATAATGTCCAGACTGTAAAAGTACCTTGGGAATCATAAAAGAAAGAAACCCAGTAGAAAAATAGATAAAACTCTTTTTTTTTTAAGATTTAATATTTTTTAAGTTTATTTTGAGAGAGAGAGAGGAAGAAAGAATTCTAAGCAAGCTTGGTGCTGTCAGCTTAGAGCCAGACGCTGGGTTCAGTCTCACAAACTGTGAAACCATGACCTGAGTGGAAATCAAGAGTCGGAAATTTAACCAACTGAGCCACCCAGGGACCCTCAGATAAAACTGTTGAATAAGTACTTCACAAAAGAGAAATCTTCATTGCCAGTAAACATGGAAAGATGTTCAACCCTGCTAGTAGTGAGGGAAATGTAAATTAAAATCACAATGAGATAACACTACATACCCATCAAATCTGTACTACCAATTGACAGTGCTAAAGGTTATTGAAAATGTGGAGAAAGAGAATACTTCGATACCACCAGTGGGAGGTAAAATTGACACAGCTACTTTGGAAACCAGTTTGGCATTACCTAGTAAAGTTGTGAGCACACACCCTGTGACCTAGCAGTTGCACACCTAGGTATGTGCCTCAGCACTGTTGCCATCATAGGTTGGGTAATTCTTTATTGTGGGAGAGCTAACCTGTCCGTTGTAGAATGCAGGGTCTCTGGCCTTTACCCACAAGATGCCAATAGCATAATGCCTAGTCGTGACAATGAAAAATGTCTCTTGGCATTTCTGAAGATCCCCTGGGAGGCAAATCTGTGACCCCCAGTTGAGGATCACTGTACAAGAGTCACCCTGCACGTACATACTAGGAAATACAGCAGGAATTGCTGTAGCCTACATTCCCCAAGATCAGATACAACTCTGCTGGCTATTAAGAACAGGAAAAGGAATAAAGAAATTGTAGTATATTTACTACTGTATACACCAATGAAATTGAGTTAAATATAGCTATAATCTTTAACAGGAACGTATTTTACAAACATGACTAAACAAAAACAATAAATCTCAATAGAATACACAGCTTTTGGTTAAATTTATATGAAGTTCAAAAACAGGCCAATTTAAACTTTAGGAAATCATTCATAATGTAGTACATTTAAAGCAAAAGGAATGATTATCCACTAAATCAGAGAAGTGGATTACCTCTTGAGTAGACAGAGGGGATGCAGTTTGGAGCTCCTAAATTACTGTCAGTCTTCTAGTTCTTAACTCAGATAATGGCTCTCAGTCATTTTCTTTATTATTACTCTTTAAAGCTACATATGTCATACATTCTGTATGTATGACAGATTTCGCAGATCTCACAGAACAGACAAAATGATGACTGACTTCAGTATGGTATTGGGGGCTATACCATGAAGTATCCTGATTGTTAGCTAAGGACTTTGTTCTTCAGTAGACAGTTGGGAGTTATTTTTTAGACTTTTGTACAAGAGTAGTGTATTAAAAGCAATTATTAGGTATAATGTCAGAAGTGTACTAGATGAATACATTGATTAGTTCTCTAATAATCACTAGCTGCTTTAAAATGTAAACCCCAAAATGCTAAGAGGCTTAATACTGTAGAAGACTCTTGCCCACATGATAGTTCATTGGGAGTGTTCCTCATGGCAAGCAGCTTTACCTGGTGCTGGGGACCAGGGCTCTTCCCAGTTTGTGGTGCTGCCATCTTCACGGATGTAGAAGTCCTCTGCTTTGAGGAAGACAGGCATCAAGAGAGTGATAAAGGAGCAATCCTTCTTATCTATCTTGGCTTAGAAGTTAAGTCACTTCTGCTTATGGCCCATTGGTAAAAACTAGTTGCAAGAAGGGCTGGAGTATGTAGTCCCTGCCCAAACAGGTGATTCTCAGCAACAGCTAGCTCTCTATTATGGAAGGGGGAGCTTGAACTTTCATAGAAAACTCTCAGTGCTCAGTAAGTTAAACTAGAGGCCCTTAGGAGGCTGCTGCAATAATTTAGCATGACAGAACATAAAGTGGGGCTGCTTGTCATTTAGCTTGATCTTACTATTGAAATTGCTTATTGATCCTAATCCTGACTATGTATCCTTATCCTGTACTACCTAGAATGTAAAATCTGACCATTTTATTGGTTGCTGGAAAAACAAGTCAAAAGGGGTTTCTAGAAGAGAGGAATTTTACATGCAGGGTTTTCGGTGGGAAAGCAATTTTATAAAGGTATTGTCTGTTTCAGTTGGTCCTTAGGCTGCAGTATTCCTACTTTTTTCATATCCTGTATCATTCTGAATTAGTTGGAATTCATGACCCATTGCTTTACAGTATTCCAGGAAGTAGTTATTATAGATTAGATTAATTTTTCTTCAAAGAATTTTGTGTGAGATAAATGGTATGATAAAGAATTAAAATAAAACTTGGTCTGACTGACTAAACTAGTCATGGACATACATGAATGAAATACTGATGCATACTACACCCTGGATGAACTTTGAAAACCTTACACTAAGTGAAAGATACCAGATATAAATGGTCACATACTGTATGATTCCATTTATATGAAATGTCCAGAATAGGTAAATCTATTGACAGAAAATAGATTAATGGTTGCCAAGGGCTATAGATGGGGGTTTGGGGGGATGGGAAGTGACTACTAATGGGTATGGATTTCTTTTGGGGTTGATGAAAATCTTCTGGAATTAGATAGTGTTGATGGAAAAAAAACAACTGACCTCTTGTACACTTTAGAAGGTAAATTTTATGGTATGTGAATTATATCTCAATTTTTAAAACGTATGAAATTATGATTTAGGCTGGGAGTTTTGTGGAACCAAATAATTAACAGGAGAAAAAAGTGTGTCACCAGTAGCCACACTGCCCCAGCCAGGTACCATCTCTAGCCACGCCCTACCTGGGCTACAGATACTGTACATGAGACCCCCAGTCTCAGCTTTTAAATTCATAAACAAAGGGTACGGGAATAGTGGGAGTTGGCAAGTTTTCACAGAAGCTTTCTGAAGTGTTACTGTCATTGTCTGTAAGATGGTGGAAATTAAACCCAAGAGATGAGTTTGGTGCTTTGGAAAGTTTAACATTGTTAGTGAACACTTCTATTAGGAGAAGAGAAGGTGTGAAGATGACCGGTAGCTAATCTAGATGATTGAGTAATCCTTCAGAACCTGATGAACTCATGAATGAAGTATATGAGATGAGGTGTGCACAAAATATATTAAGGGGTAAAAATGGAACCATCACATAAGCTGCCTTGAACGACTTTGCCTAGTATAGTTTGTCTTCTAGTAGTGGTAGATTCTTGAGGGAAAAGTATAGCAACCTTTTGGAAGAACAATCACTATTGGAAGGAAAGATTCTATAACAATTTGTATCTTTTGTACAATGATCTATTTTAAGGCAGAGCATACCTATAATTTTAGAAGTCATAATACTATCTAAGAAAAATTAGTCTCAGAACATGTTTCCAAGGTAGCATTGTTATCTTTTAAAGGCCTTAAGTAATATTTGTGACTACTGTTTACATTCATCCTGAATTTGTACCAGAAAGCTTAATTTGTCCATAGGAAGTACGTAATAAGTTTTATAGTTAGTTGTACAGAGTCAAATGAAGAACAGTACTACCTGAATTTTGCATTATACTGCTTTGGCTAGTGTCATTTTTATATGCATGAAGCAACAGCTTTGCTACACATAAGTGATAAGTGAAAATCACGTAGCTATATTAAATTAATTCAGTAGAATTCTTATGTTTGGGATCCTACAAAAAAGTTATCAAGCTCAGTTGAAAACCAGTAAGAAATGGCCATAGTTTTTTGCCAAAAAGCAAGTCTTGTAGCTGACTTAAATTTGTTTTCTGTTTTTAGCCACAGTCAGACTTGTTGGGGCTTATTCAGGTCATGATTGTGGTGTTTGGAGATGAACCTCCAGTCTTCTCTCGCCCTACTATTTCAGCATCTTATCCATCATACCAGGCAACAGGGCCACCAAATAGTAAGTAGAATTAAGATTTGATTTTTAAATTCATACAAACAAAACAGAAAACCTTGTAAAAAAATTTTTTTTAATGACTTCACTTTTTAGCCTACCCATTTAGTGGACCTTTTGGAGGTATTCTGAGGCCGCACATCTGCATGTACAGATTGCCACCAAAGACTGGCATTTGGGCTTTCGTTTGTGGGTAGAAATCTAACTATGGGTGTGCTGGATTCCAGAATGGTGGAGAAAGAATGCTGGAATAGAGCTAGAATTGTTAATTATGCATGCCATGGAATAGCCTTATATGATCAGTTTGTAAGATATAACTCAAAAGGTAGTCTGATCTTTTCTTTGCAACTGTAAGATCAGTGTTGTAGATAAGAATCAACTACAGAATTAACTAAATGATTCACATTTTGCTATTCTGGTTGTGACACAAGGGGACAACTAGCTCTCGGCCTTCTTCTCTTTAGTACAGCCAATTCTTAATTTTACCTGGTGTGGAGAGGGGTGGAGCATGAAGTCAGTACTCTCCCCTAGTTGGTGGACTATATCTCTATTACTTCTTTTTTTTTTTAAGTAATTCTCATTAATACTTTCAAATCACCCTAGAATTATTGAGAGTTGGTTGTACTTATTTGTTTTGACTTTTGAGTATTGGTTCCATTGTGTTTTGAGCTGTGATTTTTTTTAAAACAAATTTTATGATTAAATTAAACAAACTTAAGTTAGATTATGTGAGCTTTCATTTTTCTCATACTGGGTATTATCCTCTTTCTTTTTAGTCCATTTTGTATTGAGGACCATCTTTACTCACTAGCTGCTTAATGAGAATCTAACAAAGAATTTCTGAACCCATTTCCTTTTCCTTCCCTGCCTTCACAGAATAAGTTTGGTTTTATTATTTTAATAGTTTATTGTCAAGTTTGTTTCCATATAACACCCAGTGCTCATCCCCACAAGTGGCCTCCCCCATGCCCATCACTTCCCTTCCCTTCCCCTCCCCACCACCCCCATCAGCCCTCAGTTTGTTCTCAGCATTCAAGAGTCTCTCATGGAACAAACTGAGGACTGATGGGGGTGGTGAGGAGGGGAAGGGGGGTGATGGGCATGGGGAAGGGCACTTGTGGGGATGAGCACTGGGTGTTATATGGAAACAAACTTGACAATAAACTATTAAAAAAAAAGTCTCTCTCATGGTTTGCCTCCCTCCCTCTCCCCAACTATTTTTCCCCTTCTCTCACATGGTCCTCCATTAGCTTCCTCCTAATCCACCTATACGTGCAAACATACAGTATCTGTCCTTCTCTGCCTGACTTATTTTGGTCAGCATAACACCCTCAAGTTCCATCTACGTTGCTACAAGTGGCCAGATTTCATTCTTTATCACTGCCATGTAGTATTCCATTTTATAGATATACCACATCTTCTTGATCCATTCATCAGTTGATGGACACTTAGGTTCTTTCCATGATTTGGCTATTGTTGAGAGTGCTGCTATGAACATTGGGGTACACGTGCCCCTATGCATCAGCACTCCTGTATCCTTTGGGTAAATTCCTAGCAGTGCTACTGCTGGGTCACAGGGGAGTTCTATTGTTAATCTTTTGAGGAACCTCCACACTGTTTTCCAGAGAGGTTGCACCAGCTTACATTCCCACCAACAGTATAGGAGGGTGCCCGTTTCTCCACATCCTCGCCAGCATCTAGAGTCTCCTGATTTGTTCATTTTAGCCACTCTGACCGGCATGAGGTGGTATCAGTGTGGTTTTGATTTGTATTTCCCTGATGAGGAGGGATGCTGAGCATCGTTTCATGTGTCTGTTGGCCATCTGGATGTCCTTTTTGGAGAAGTGTCTGTTCATGTCTTCTGCCCATTTCTTCACTGGATTATTTGTTTTTCAGGTGTGGAGTTTGATGAGTTCCTTATAGATTTTGGATACTAGCCCTTTGTTAGATATTAGTAGTTCTTTTACCAGAAGTTGTAGTGGTTCTTCTGGACCAGAAACTTGTTTTCATCTTAATAAATTCAGTTGACTCTGGTACCTGAGATTAGACAGTCTTGGTCATTTAAGTTTAAAATAGCAAATACTTCCTAGTTTGTCATTCATATATATTTGCTTGAATAACATAGCTAGTGACCACTTAAGATAACCTTTTCAGAAGTTTGGGCAGTTTTCTAATTTCCTAAATTTCTTCCAGTTTTATTAATATTGACATTGGAAGTACAGCATTCCAGACAGAGACCACAGTAAAGGGATTATTATTGCAGTTCAGTTTTGCACACACTGTGTCACATTTAAAATCTAGAGCTGATTTAAGTAAATTACTACAAGAGATCAATTTATTGTCCATTGATTCCAGTTTTAATACTTTTTATACATTTAAATAATATCAATTATTATTAGCTATGACTGTAAAGACATGAAGGTCTAAATTCCATTCCCCCACACACACCAAAGAATAGCCCAGAAATTTGGATATATACTTATATAAATATTATCTTCTAGTTAGAAATTGTATACTTTTATTATCATTACTCAAAACATTTTTGATCTCCTGTTTTAGGATGATTTTGAGCTAGGTATGAGTCATATTAAAACATGTTATGGCCAAACCTCGTTTTTTGGACAACTAACAGTAACAGCATTTATGGACTTGTTAACTCTAACTAAGTAGTCTTAATTATACAGCTAAGCACTTTATATTCATTCTTCTTTAATCCCTGTAATAACCCCGTATGTTACATGTATTTGTATCACATTTTATTCTGGCTGTGAAATTACTTTACCTCATTATCTTCTTCCTTGACAGTCTTGGATTCAAATAACATTTGTTGTTTCCAAGAACCAAAATTTGAAGGCTTTGGTGGAATTAGTTGCTTTTCAGAAACTTAGAAAAGGAAAATTGCTTATGATTATGAGAAAATTGCTTTTAACCATGAGGTGGTGGTTTATGTGTACAAGAGAG